>NC_041405.2:78263180-78574014 GCF_900747795.2 Erpetoichthys calabaricus
TTTTGCTGCTGTGGAATTGCAATTTCCTCAATGATTCAGAAATTAGCACTTGTTTCACTCTCATGGTTTCAACGAAAATTAATTGATTTTTGCAATATTTAACTTTTACTACTTAGCACCTTGATCTCATACTTGAACTTGTCTTTTCTTTTAGTGTTAATTTTACTTCTCTGTAAATCAGAGATCTGAAAAGCACAGACTGTAGCGATGTTTTTTTATTATTCTTAGTGGCACAGTTGATGGTGTTGTTGCCTCACAGCTCCAGAGTCCTAGTTTCAAGTCCAGAGCTGTGTATCGTTTGTATGAAATGGTCACACTGTCCTACCTTCCACATCCTACAAATATGCATGCCAGATTAATTGGTTCTGTGTGGGTGTGTGTTTGAGTATGCCAGCGCAAAGAATTGGCACCCAGTCCAAGGTTAATTCCTGCCATGTGTCTGATATTATTAGAGTTAGGTCTTGCTACAGTGAAATGGATTAAGTTAGTTAAGTCACCAATTTTTTTTTTTGCCAGCAGGCAGTTTCCATTACTAAATTAGCATAGTATTTTGCTACTGCAATGTGATGGCTGCTGCTGTGAATGTTACACCTGTTAAGACTCTGATCATTTTATTTGCACATTTCTCCCTGTGGTTTACACTACTGCTGAAATGCATCAAATTACAACGAGAGGACAGCAATTAGAGTAAGGATAAAAAGCAACTAAATTGACTGTCCATCAGCGAGTCTGGGAAACACACATGCAGTCTCACAGGAGAACTCTGAATACAGCACACCTCCATTTCTTTTCCTTGGGATTTGATAGGTTTTCCAGTCTTGACAGCTTTTTTCAGTGGTAAAAAATATTCTACTGTTAAACTTTCGTGAGTGTTCACATTGTGAACCTTTATGGAAAAACTATTAATATTTTGCTAGTTTTCCTTTTTAAAGACTAAACACTTTTGAAGTAATTTTGCTGAGCAAAAGCCCTCCATTCTCACCCCCAGCTATGATTGGACTTTCAGTTGTATATACATTATTGTGTCTAGCTTAACATTTCTGCAACTTGTAATAAATGCACTATTACTTCGTTTTCCTTACTTTGGCTGTGCCAAATGTTATAAACACTATGCACTGGAGTAGTCAGTGCAACTTTTCAACAGCTTTAAAATCAATTTAAAATAAAACCAAATTTTGTTTTTGATTGACATTATCAGGGTGATACAGTGTCATAGTGGTAGTGTTGCCAACGTATAATAAGGAGACTGAAGTTCAAGTCTTGGGTGTTTCCTGTGTGGAGTTTGCAAGTTCTCCCCGTGTCCATGTGGGTTTCCTACAGGTCCTCCAGTTTCCTCCCACAGTCCAAATACATGCACTTTAGTTGGAATGGCAGAGGTAAATTAACCCTGTACATGTTCAGCCTATGATGAGCTGGTGTCCTGTCCAGAGACCATTCCTAACCTGAGCCCAGTGCTTGCTGGGTTAAGGACCAGCTACCCAATGTCCCTGCTCTAGATAAGGAAGTGGAAGATGGATGGACTAATTATCAATCCATTACAAATTTACTTTTTTATGTAAGTCTTTGGAACTGAACATTATCTTTCACACTGCAAACCTGACTAGGAAAAAACAGATGAGAAGATGAGATGAGTTTTCTTTCAAATTAAAGCACACATAATGGATTTGTCTATCTGTATTAAATTTACAAAAGCTGTGTTTAAAAAAAAGTTTTTGCTTTTGTGTCCTCCTTTTTGGTTTGGGAAATATGGTAACCCTAACAAAATCAGGAAAAAATTAAAACAAATTGCAGGGGTTTCAAGGCCAAAAGATTGCAAAGCCATCACTGGGGATTCTACCTAACCTAACCTACCTAGTTTCTAAATTGATCCCTGGCTTTGCTTTTCTCCACACACTCAAATGCAGGTTCTTATTAATGACAATTCATTTTCAGGTTATTCTGTTTATATACTGATGTAATGTTGAGAAAATAGTCAAAGCTATTTTTGTAGAAATGCATTTTATTATGTTTGCTACAGAAAATCCAAGATAGAGCAACATATGCAGAGCACATTTAAAATAAAATACAGTGCCTTGAAAAAATATTTGCCTCCTTCTTGATTCCCTTTATTATTGCATTTTCCAATTCTCAGTCAAAGCCTAGTAGTAAATAATGTGTAACTGAGTGAGCAAATAACTTCTATTTAACTGAAAGAAGAAAATTATCTAACACTGACAGGAACTGTGTGAAAAAAGTATGTCTGTTATGCTTAAGAACTAGTTTGTACTGTGGAATGCTTTATGTGTGATATAATAGGACCCATGTAGTCCAAAAAGCTCCACATATATCTCTTTTGGCCTTACAGCATTCTCCCAAATGTTTTAGGATCATTCTGGTCCTTTGTGGACTTATGTTCTTCTTGGTTAGCAGTGTTTTTTGACAAGCTAATCTTCAGTGAAGCCTATTTTTGTCCAGTGCCCTGCTAAATTGTGTTGTCATGAGCACACAGGTTAGGCAAGAGAAGACTGCAGTACTTAGGATATTTTTTATAATCTTTTGTGACTTTTTGGATGATTCTATACTGTGCCATTGGAGTAGGATGGCCACTCCTAAGAAGATACACACATTTTCCATTAGGAGATTATCACTCTCTCTGTAGCTAAGTAAAGTTCTACATCTTTAGAAATGACTTTGTAGCTAGACCTTTCTAAACTTATAAATATCAAGAACTGTTTCATTAATAACACAAATTTCATTGAATGAGGAATTACCTGGTTGTTGGATCCATGTGGTGACAACTAACCCTGACAGTAAGGGTCAAAATAAGTGAAATTTGTATTGAGCAGAACTGGCTATAATCAAATCTGAATGATGTTAGCTGTATTCAGTTATCCCTTTAATTGGGCTGATTTAACTGGAGGCGATTACATTTTCTCACATATTTAAATACCAGCTGGGTGATATCTTTGTTCATTAGAGCAAAGAACATTAGAACTTAGAAGCCTTTTATTTCATATTAGATCTTGGATGATGATCTTAAAGCACTCAGTGTCGAAAATGTCTAACAATGTTGAAAATCAGGAAGGGGGAAATGCTTTTTCATGGCATCTTCTGATTTGGAACACTACAGTTCATTGATAATTATGACAATAATGGGCAAAGACATATTAAAAATTATATTGAATGCATAATTGTAATACTATATGTATCATATTGCAAGATGTGTGAATCTTTATTAAGGTATACACGGTTAAAACAGACTGTTTTATTTTAACGTGTATTAATGACAGTGAATATTTTGTTAGTTAAAAATGTTGCTTTTTAAACAATGTCTGGATAAGATATTTTAAATAGAATAACTTGAAAAATGATCACTAGTTGGTACATAATTTATCTAGACTGTCCAGGGTTAATTAAAAGTCTTTTAAATGGTAACTCAGAAATATTTCTTTCATTATAAAACGTATCACACAAGTGTCATAAAATAATATAAAAGTAAAATTATATCTAATACTGAAAATAATGGACACACTAAGATAGTAAATTTACAAAAGAAGAATGAGCCCTCAAGCGACTGAAGGGTCATTAAAAAATGTACTGGTACTTTAAATTCACAGGAGTGTATATTATTACTTTGCTTTTGTTCGTGATTATTAAAAACAGCATTCAGATGAATTTCATCTTCATGGAGTGTGACCATTCACTGCTGAGCTGACTTAATTCAACACATTAATGACATTATTCTGATAATTTTAGAAGTTATGTTGACAGCGCTTGTCCAGATTTGTGGTTTGAGCTTCATTCAAACTCAATTTAAATCATGTTTGATTTTAATTTTCTCTCTGCTTCAGAATCTCACAGAGATATCAAAGGTATTTAAGGACAAGTAACCTATTCTGAACATTTGAAGGATCTTACAGATATTCCCTTACCTAATGTAAGGTTTTCAAAAAAACTGTGGAGCTCTACGTCACAAAAAAATGAAATGGAGTAACCAGAAAATAACTTCCAACAACTGTACTGGCCCTTTTTATAAGAGGTTCTCTTCCTACATCCATTGCTTTGATGTGCCTGTGAAAATGCTAACTGCCAGTGGCAGAACTTCATTTTCTTACATGCATGGTGAGAAAAAAAAGGATCAGCTTTTAACTATATACTGATAAATAAAGAAAAATCCTACAAGCTAGGGTCACAAAGGGGGCTGGAGCCTATCCCAGCTAGCGCAGGGCGCAAGTGAGGAACAAACCTTAGACAGGGCACCAGTCCATCGCAGGGTAAACACGCACACACACACCACCACCCACCAAACACACACTAGGGCCAATTTAGCGTTACCAATTTACCTAACCTGCATGACTTTAGACAGTGGGAGGAAACCAAAGCATCCAGAGGAAACCCACACAGACACAGGAAGAACAAGCAAACTCCACACAGAAGGATATATGGGATGCAAATCCTGGTCACCTTACTGCAAGGTGGCACATTCATGTACTATTCATGAAGTGAAAGTAGAAGTCAAGGAGTGGAAGTAGAGGTGGTCTACTTGACAATGACAGGCTGGATTGGTCTTGTAACACAGAGGAACTAAATAAGAAAGGGCAGAACAGGTGTGTCTCCCTTAGGAGACTGTATTACTTTAATGTGGGAATTGACATCCTTTATACCTTTTACAACACTGTGATGGCCAGTACAAATTTCTAGCTGTGGTGTGCTGGGCTGGTAACATCACTGCAAGAGAGCCCACTGAATCAACAGGCTAATTAAAAGGGCAGGCTCAGTTATGTGGCAGTCTCTGGACCTCCTTGGAAGTAGTAGCAAAAGAATGAATTAAAACAAAACTGAGGGCTGTTATGAACAATGCTGTACATCCTCTCTCTGACTCAGCAGGTGTGTCAAGAACTACTACAGGGGCTCTTTTATACCAACAGCAATACGCCTGCATTCTGGTGTGTGTGCAGACCATAATGTGAGTGTATATATTTATTTATCTACTGTATTTATGTTTTTATTTATTTAAAGAGCTTTTGTAAAAAGCCAAAATGTCCCATGGAGACAAATAAACTTCTATCTATCTATCTATCTATCTATCTATCTATCTATCTATCTATCTATCTATCTATCTATCTATCTATCTATCTATCTATCTATCTATCTATCTATCTAAATCTCTGTGTATGCTTGTATATATGTATCATTGTTCTAGTTATGTTCTTGCATTAAATTATGTGGAGGTGGGCATTAAAAATGTTTAAACGGTGAGGAAAATAGGTGTATCTATGCAGGTGGGAATTCTTAAGTAACTGATATTCACTCACAGTCACATTGTGCAAAAAAACACAGTTGCATGGCAAGGAATAAGGCCTTGATTTTTATAGAAAAAGTATAGGTGCACAATTGGTAGGATCTTAAATGATGATGACCACACAGTCTACTGATGTTTTACATTTAACAGTGAAGTGTATATGAAGGGAAGGACATTTAAAGGACATTCATACTCAGAGACAGTACTTTTGGTTTGAATAATAATGCAAATAAATAGCATACAAACTGAGGCTATATAATGCTTACAGATCAGCTCAGTATTAAGAAATATACAAGAACATTTGTGTACTAAGTCAGATCAAATATATAAAACATTTTTAAGCCAAACATAAGTAAAAACATTTTAACATATTTTACTAAATGCTTAAAAAAAGACAATTGCATTTATTATTTTTGGAGTTTGTTTTGAGTTCACAGAGGAAAAAAGGCTCCTGCAGTTTCTGTATGCTGTCTTGAACTACCTCTGCTGAAAGCACATAGAGAAGGAAAATTGAAAGGAAAAAATTAGTTCTTAGTCTTCACTGTGCACAGATTAATCTGGACAGTATACATTTGCATTGAGTTTTTCATGTGGTTTTCTCCCTGTTTGACCTTATAGTAGAACCCTAACTTGAGAAGAAACATCCATACATGTAATCGTCTAACTGAACTGCGAGTTGTTTGTCATTTTAAAGAATTAAGCATATTGTTTCCATCTGCAAGTACTAAGGTTCAGTTACAAAAACAGGGCACATCTGTAAGGGACTGATATTAGCCTGTTTCAATGTTCAAAAAACTACATTTTTAGGATTCATTTAGGGAAGAAATACAGGAAAGCGCTTGTCATTATTCTTTCTTGTTATTCTCTCTCTTTCTGTCATTGATATCAGTTATTAAAGCTTCCTGTTCAGTTTCATGAGTCTTTTTTGTCCTTCTATGGGAGAATCATTCAATGTGGTAAATTTGTTGGGGTAAGCAAGATTTACTGAACCCTATCAGAGATAACTGTAATTTAGTAGGAAGTGCAAGGACCATTGGGCAAGCAACTGTCAATCAAATGACTGTAAATTTTGATCCCATTTGTAAGTTATCAGTCCATTAAGTACACTTTGCCAGTATCAGCATTTCCAAAAATAAATGAAGCAGTAGCCACCTGTTCAGCCTTCTGGTAGGTTCAGGTGATTTTACTTCTGTGATATTATAAGAAATAATCTCATTTTCAACTCTGAAAAATGTGAGTTATGGATTATTTATTAAAACACATGAATGTTAATAAACATTCTTGTATTTAATGACCTATTTTTAGCAGGGTAACTTCAACACAGATTGTTTTAGCTTGTTAATGATAATCTAAGAGGAATTATTTAGCACTCTCTTACACGGATGCATTAATGTGAAGGCTGTTTTAATTTGAATTGCCGATAAAAGTACTATTTATTTATCAATCCAAGAACAGTAATCAAAACTACAGCACTAACATTTATGCTACCATATGTTAATCTTAGCCTTCTGTCACAGTTCTCTCCTCCTCCTCTTGATGTCTGAGCTGAGACCACAAAGAAAACCCTGGAGAACAGACAAGAAACCATTCCACATTGCAGAGCATGTTTCACTCTTTTCTCTGAAGAGGACTGACAAACTGCATGTAAAAAACATGCTCGGTAACTAAGATAATCCGCAAGGACATGTAATGGCTTCAAGAGCCCAACTCCTTCAAGTCAAGGACCTTGTTAATAGGAGAAGCTAAACATAAAGACAGCACTAGGGAATCCATTCCCGGACAGGTTTATCCATTCCCGGGAATTCGGGAATCCCGCATTTCATTCCCGGGAATCCCGGGCTCCCGGAGATGACACAGTGCACGGGCATCTCACATATGAACAGTTTTAGAACGACCAACACTTATTTTTAATAAAACTACTGCAATATGTTGACACAAATAAAAGACTAACCTTATCTACATGCAGTTCGAGCTGTCATATAAGTACATGTATCTTTAGTTGCGGTAATAAGAGCGTAGAAAACACAATGTCCTCACAGGTGGCGCAGTGGTAGCAGCAGTAAGGCTGCTTTGCAGTAAGGAGACTGTGGAAGATTGTGGGTTTGCTTCCCGGTTCCTCCTTGTGTGGATAGCGCTTTGAGTACTAAGAAAAGCGCTATATAAATGTTATGCATTATTAATATTATTATTATTATTATTATTATTATTAACGTGTTGTGAAATGATACAGGCATTGTCGTCCTCTGGAACCTTCAGATCAGACGTCAGACACCAGATAAAAATCCAATTATTATTTATTTTATAATAATAATGTGCACCAAGCACCCTTCTCTCCACAATACTCATAAACAAATCAATAACCAATACAATAATCAATCCTCCACTCCCAGACGTGTTGCCACCCTTCCTCCCAGCTCAGCTTGACGTCTGGGATTTCCCATAGTCCTTTTATAGTCCTTGACCCGGAAGTGTTTCTCCCTCTCTGTCCACGTGACTAGGAACACTTCCGGGTCATATAAAAACTCTTCTTCACCCCGGAGGCACGTCGTTTCTTCCTGTCATGTGATCATGATGCACCTCCGGGTTATAGGGCACGTAAGAGTCCGACAGCCTCCCTACAGCGACTCCTGGTGGCCCCCATGGTATCCAGCAGGGCTGTGCATATAAACTACAAAGTCCATGAGGCCCTGCTGGAATTTGAGGAACGTCCATGCTGTCAGGAGAGCTCCACCTGGTGGCCTGGGGGTGAGGGCCAGAATATTTAGCCGGCCATCCACCACAGTGTCCAGCGTGTGGTCGTCCAGGCAAGAGCGCACCTTCATGCAGAAGTACGGCGGCCGCTGAGAAAGTACGCTCTGCCTCCACTGAAGTAGGCGGCACAATCATCAGATACTGATACACTTGTTCTAAACAATGCCCGCGCTTGCCGTTGCTCTGAAACTCCGCCATTTCAGCTTTTACTGATGCATTCAGTTTCTTGTCATCATTCTGTGATGGCAAGTTTCTTGGCACAGATAATGCAGATGCAACAGACTGATGCATTTCAATTTCAAGTTGCTGTTCAAAGCTGTTGTCTGATGAAGTGCAAGCTGCAGCAATGGCGCCACCTTAATTATTTTAAGCTATAACTCTTGATCAATTTTTACACTTTTACACACTATATATGCGAGCTTGGCCGTTCCCGTTTTCCCAGGAATTACAGCAGTTTCATTTTCGGGAATGGAAAATGTCCACGAATCCTGGGCTCCCAGTAATTCCCTAGAAAGCACGTCATCTCCTATGCTGTTGAAAGAAGGACCTTCAACTAGGTGTTTTTATTGTATCTGGAGCCCTGAGTCTGAATTTGTGTTAGTCTGCTACAACTACTACCTCTATGGACTGTTGTTTATTGGTTAATGAGAAAAAAATCACGCAGTGAGAAGACTTACTGTACATCCAGAGAGGATGTAAAGAGCACAGTATTACATGTTATGAGAAAATATGGCTTGGACAAACCTTGGACAAACAATTTGTGTTGGTGATTTAGTTCTTGGAACCATTTCAGCAAATCACATATTTATCTTTTCAGATTGAAAAATCTAGTTTACGATAGTATTTGTTAGACAACCACAACATTCTGGTTGGCTAAACTCAATACCACAGTCATACTGTCAAGGTAACAGGCAACATGTAAATAGTACTGAAGAAAACAAGTTTTTGTTTTGCATACACTTTTGTAAAATTTTCCCATAAATTTCCAAATTTGAAATACAAAATTCTCTAAAATCATGGGTTAGTGTGTTTTTTTGGTGTAAAAAAAGAAGGAATTTTGATCATTGAGGGCCATTTAGCTGCCAAAACCATTGTCTCTTTCCTTGGTTCCCTCCCAGTGCTGCCCTGATCTTTCATGTCTCCTTCCATTTGACTCCATGCACAGTCATCTGCTTTGTGCACAACCTGCCTGCACATTTTACACAGTCAGTTCAGCCTCACGCCACTCATGTAGGGACTGACATAATATTGTAAACCTATCCAAGCCAGGTGGCTGGTGGCTACATGCCCAGGCCAATGGATTTTGCAGCAGAAAAACACCTTTGTGGTTCATGCTTGTAAGTTCTCTCCAGATGCACTCCCCTTTCCACACTCTGCACCAGGATACATTTTGCCATGGTTTTGTACATGGAGAAAAAGGGTGCAGGAGGTATAAATATATATATGCTAATGGTCCATATTTTGATTATGGTGAAACACTGTTTATTTCACAATTTCCTTTGTGAAATGATAAGCTAGGTTTCACTTCAAATTCAGTTTTGCAAGAATCATGTCAATCATCATTTTGGGGCATTTTGATAAAATAGAAATTCCAACCTAAACATTTAGTACTAGGGTGTTGTACCATGTTAGCCATTATGAATGTAGTGAGAAGTCAAGTGTAATGACACCTTTTATTGGCTAACTAAAAAGATTATAATATGCAAGCTTTCAAGGCAACTATGGCTCCTTCTTCAGGCAAGATCCAATAAAAGGTGTAATTGTTACTTGTCTTTTCACTACAACCTAAACCTTTAAACAATTAACAATTAAGTAAATTTAAATTAATGATTATTAACAAAAATGCTTAACTAGATAAAATACAGAAGAAAAGGCTATTTAAACAAATAATACATCAATAAACGAAGCTTAGACAGAAAAGAGAGACTAATTTTTAACATACAAAAAAAAATGTCTAAATTACAACTAGCACAAATACAAGCAAAGGAACAAAAGGAGGTAATCACCAAAATGAAACATTTAAAGAGTTTATCCTACATTAATAATAATAATAATTCTTTGCATTTATATAGCGCTTTTCTCATTCTAAAATACTTTCAGAAAAAGGCAATATAATGTAAATCCATAAAACTGCCAATAGTCCAACACTTACCTAAGGATTTAGCCAAGAAATAAACCCAATATTCAAAATCCCAAAAAGAAAAATGGGAAGGAAATTAATTTTAAAAGCAATACAGACTCTAAAAAAGGACCATTAATACTCTGTAAACAAGCATTTTTAACGGATCTCGTGTGCTTATGCTCCCAACCTCTCCTTTCTCAGATCGCTGCCAGAATTGGTAGGACACGGTTGAGAAAAACAAGAACTCCAGAAGAACATGGAGAAGTTAGTGCAAGAAAAACTTTCAGCACTTGGTGATAGATGGTCAACATGGTAACCTACAGTAAAAAGGTTGAGGTGCTGAAACCTTCCGGTTAATTAAACATAACCAATGAAGTAAACAGGAGTGTCAATACTGCATTCTGAAAGTGGTGCCTAAAAGGAGTTGAAAAGGGAAACAGTAACGCTTATTAAAGTACTTGCCATAATTTCCAACAAGCACCAGCAGGGTGAACTAAAGGGAGTATGCTTTATGCAGGATGAAATGACAATGACAAGAGCAATATAGAACACCATTAAATAAATAATGGAAAAAGCAGAACAAAACACACCTGGGAATTTATAAAAAAAAAAACTGCAAAGTATTGTGGAGAGAAGATGACATCACAAGGGAACCCAAAACTTGAAAATTATCAGCAGCTTTGAATACTAACTTTGGATCATAAAAAATATTACCATAAACGTGTGAGTTTAATGCAAGTGGAATATAGAAGAAAGGGGAAAAGGCCAACATCTCTTGTCCTTTGGATCACTGAGGACATCGCTTTATGGGCAACTGTAGTGACAGGGGAATAGCCAGTGATTTTGGTTGATTGGAATTGTTGGGTGTCACACACGTGCACATGGGAGACAGCTAGAGGGACCAATCAAATGTAATTCCATACCAGGCCAGGGGGTGGCAGGGTACACTCATCTTTCCTTAAATACAGGAAATTCTGCCTGAGTCCTGCTCTATGATGCCACTTTCGGTTCCAGTCACAAGAACCTCACTTCCAGTTCTGCCCCCAAGAAGTCGCTTTTGGTTCCGGCCCCGAGATTACGTCACTTCCGCCGACCTACTATAAAAGCAAGACAATCTCCACATGCATTCAGTTCTGTTTTGGACTCAAACCTGTTCATTACTTTGCTTGTATTTGCCCTTTTGCAGCCAGAGATTAAGTATACGAGTGGCTGCTCCAAACCTTTTTCTGTGTGTCAATCCTGATTATTTTCACATGGGATATATTCTTTTAACAGAAGTGGAAAATTGCTTTAGATGAGGAAATACAGTGAACTTCAGCTTTTCCTGGAAATCCACAGGTCTTCCACTTGCCATGTTTTCTTTGAGCTCCACTACCCTAATATTATATGTTCAGCTCCTATCCTCTACGTTCATTAATGTTAATACTGAAAGCAGCAACCTGGCACTCCAACATTTTAATTTCCTTGTCATGTGAGCCCACTGAAGCTCTCAGCATGCTAAATTCTCTAATAATTTCTTTTGTTCCTGCATGACACCATTAATATTGTGACAGACCTGAACTTGTCTTTCCTGAAAGCTCAGCTACATGATATCCCTCACGATAATTTTATCTTTTCCTCAAAGAAAGACACTTTGGTGGTGTTCTTTCTAAATGGAGAGTCAGCACACAGAGACCTGTTTGCTTGACTAGTCACTTCTGTATGTGCTGTCCTCGCTGAGGACACCATCACCATCTGGTAAGTAGAAAATAGTAACTTGAGAAAGTAATGGAGCAAGCTGAAAGGAGAATAACACTGTCAAATTGTGTTAAAATTTGGAGGGTCAGGAAAGCTACCATGGCAAGTGCCCATAAATGTCCAAGGCTACATGATTCTCCCAAACTTACCTACAGGTGGCTCTCAGGTTATGAATGAGTTCCATTTCTGTTGACATTCCTAACATGATTTTGTATGTAACTTAGAACTTGCACTGAAAATGTCAACTAAATAGTTTTAATAAAAATACAGTTAAACAATATTACATTGATTTACATCACAAACCACAAATAAGTAAAAAAGTAAATGAACAGTAGTACTGTACGTAGTTGTTATTGTTGACCTTATATTTAAACATCCCACAGGTTTTTATAATAATACAGTACTGCTTTGAGTTATAATGATGTTACAAAGAGCTACCAATAATTTACAATTTCTCCCTCAGCAGATGTGCGATGTCTTTGCTGAGGGAATGCTCAGAGAATCACTTCCCCTTCCTGCTGCTATGCTTCCTGAGATGGCACAGTGTACTTAGGAAGCTGGAAATTTCAGACAGCAGTTACTCTACCTCTTCAGCTAAAAGTACAGCTAATTATTTAGCTGCATACCTGCGACAAAGCTTATTGCGTGGCTACTCATGCTGCCAGTTAAATTCAGTGACAGGTGCTGTTTTTAAAGAGGGATCACAGAGTGTCACCTTTCACTCCATGCAGTTGTACTCCCTGAGACAGTATGGCTCATACGTATGTGTGCTTAGGATGGCGGGAATTACAAGCAGCGTCTTCTGCTGCTGCTTATCTGTGGCAGAGATCGCTACTCAGATGCTCATGCTGCCCATTACATTTGGTGGCAAGTATGCCCAAAGTACAAAATGACTGGTAAAGTCTTTAGTGTGCAATACTATTCTTTACCGTTATTGACAAGTGCTAGATATTAATGTGTCAAAACTAGTGAAAATGTTTATAAGTAAAAAACGGAAGTCACTAGACGAAAGTTAATTGAAATTGAGTTGAAAAGTAAAATTTGGGGGGGTTTATCTCCTTGTTTATATCTGCGGAATTACCATAACCTCAGACTACCATAACCCAAGACCTGCCTGTATTTGTAACATTCTGTCTCATGTCACTCAAAATACTTAACTAGTCTTATATACATCACTTAATTGTTTTATAAGAACAGATTAAAATTGCTTCTGTTACCATCAGCCTTTTCCCTTAAGTTTGATTTTGCCTTATTAATACTAAATAGGTACAGCTCATCAAGAGTGAGTAGAGATAATAAGCTCCTTGATTACAAATGAGAAAAGTGAAAAAAGATAATGCTTAATTTCGGTGGTTCGTTACTCGGCTAAGTAAACAGGGCTAGACTGCTCTAGGCTGGCATGCAGCAACTCCTAAAAATTAGATTTATTGTTTTTGAGGTCTTCATTGCATTTCTTTCTTCATAGAAGACTTACTGATCTGCATCTCATGTTGCTGTAATGGCCCTTACGCATGACTCCTGATATTCTGCAATCAAACCACATGAGGATGTCAAATTGTGATGTTTAATGGCACTTCCCCCTCTTTAATTCAGAGAAAGTCAAGAAGAATTATGAATCACTTTTCAGCTTACAATTAGGAACTGCACATTTGACTGTAGTGCTTAAGTCAACTCTAATACAATAAACTTTAAAACAGAAAGTAATGCAATACAAAGAGGTGATTTTTAAATTCCAAGCAAGACTCTATAAATAATGACAACTACCTTAATTTGAAACAATTATTATATTGAAATGTTTTTGTTGTGCTAATTAAAAAGTATGTTCTTTCAATTCAAGAATAAAAAAATAATCCACACTAGCAAAATATTTTTATGATGTCTGTTTACTCTACTTTAACATTTAATCACTAAACTTAAAGCAATCTCACTCATAATCTCATACTTCATTTGTGAGCTACTTATTTTGAAACTCAACTGTATTTAGTTCAGCATACTACAAATTTAATTCATTTAGGTTTTCGCATAGTGTCTTTTGATATCCATTTTAACATTTTTCAGCAATTTCATTTTCTTGTTTAAGTGTACTTATATATTATATAGAGAGACATATTGTTTATCCAAATGTCAATCATCCAAACTGTCAATTACCAGAGCCATTGCCAAACCTAGAAATTACAGTATCTAGCTTTTGTGAACTGGTATTTATGATGAAATATTAATCCTACTGTTTAATGCATTTATTTCATATTATTTAAGATGATATATGCAGTATAGCTAGTGATGAGCAAAGCAATGAAGTCTACTTTCACTTACAGTTACATGAAGTTGTCCTAAAAATTCATTTCTAAATTAAACATCACTAAAATTATTCTATTTTAAGTTGTTTGTGTTGAAAATCAAGAAATATTGCTGCCTAAGTTTTATTGTACAGCCTAAACCTCCATCATTCCACAACTCCTTCCATGAGGCTCAACACACTTTTACCTGGCTCACACACTGCCTGCCTGCATGTTGACACCCCATGGTTATACCTGACACTGCTTATTTTCAGTTAGAGGTAACACCCTCTGTATTCACTTTCTCCAAACCTGTAAGCTGATTCAAGCCAGAGTTATTTCAGAGATTTGCTGGTATCAGTGGATTTTAGCAGAGAACAAGATTCCCCAAAACTCAGGCAGGTCCACGCTCTCCACCTGTTCCCACTTTCCAATTTACAAACTCTGCATCAGATTCAATTTCCCAATGCTTTTGCAAATGAAGAAAAATGCTGAAGATAAGAAGAAAAATATATGTGGTTAGAAAGTGCAATGGCATGGTGTGAGCAACGCTCTGAAAGCAGTTCTACCAAGAAAACTACTATTAATGAGGGTGAGAGACATTGCATGGCTCAAAGAAAAAATTAAGATTACATACAGTATTAAAAAAAAAACAACTTTCTCAGGATCTATTATAAAGGTTGAGCATTCCTAATTCAAAATTCCAAAATCCAAACACTCCAACGGAAACTGCTGCTGTTCAGTTACAAAAATAGTGTTTGTAAAAATATTAATTGTAAAATTTGCATTCAAAGTAAAAGATGTGTCACATCCCATCAATAGGGGGTGAAAGGGACAGTCATTAAAAAAGCTGATAGCAAAGAGCCAAAGGAGGTACAGTTTTTAGTATTCAAAACACCCTAATCAGTAAGTGTGCTTAACAACACCAGTAGAAGCCCTGACTTGACTGTGCAGCATCAATCTTCTGACTGCGTGTCTAAACAAAAAACGTTAACATTATTGCCTTATTGTAAATACAAACATGTCATGCCAGAGTATAGCTGTAGCATTTTAATGTGCAGTATATAAACTGTATAGACCACAATGATTATCTAAACTCTATTTGCTGCTATTGCATATAGTGATGCAATAGTCAAAATGACAAAAAGATATTGTAGCAGACAGAAGAACTTCTTAAATGCATGGAGCTAACTAGCTACAGTGGTCTACGTGTGTGTCTGTCTCTTCTGTCGTTGTGGTCATCACAATGAATAAATTAATCATTAAGCTTCAGTTATCTTGTGCTACTGAGATTCTGACAACATCTATTATAGCTTTTTTATTTTCTCACTTAGTCAAGTCTTTTGCGTAGTTTCTTTTGCTGTCTCCCTGAAACCCCAGCAGTTCAAAGTGCACAGACTGGAGGAACTGTGAATGGGTGTTTTAGGAAGTTGAAAATATGCAAATATTCCAAAATCCGAAAATATCCAAAATTCTTTTTCTATAAACTTGGTATTCTAGTGTATGTTTAATTATCCAAATTATTTGGTTAACTGAACCAACCTTTGTCCTAATTAGTTTGGATTCTCAGCATTCTACAGTATTTAAAATAAGTGCAATGTCACAAACTGTGAAAATGCTATGAACTTTGCCACCTTACACTGATTCTATCTATCTATCTATCTATCTATCTATCTATCTATCTATCTATCTATCTATCTATCTATCTATCTATCTATCTATCTATCTATCTATCTATCTATCTATCTATCTATCTATCTATCTATTTTTACAAGAGAGGAGTCTGACCTCAAGGAACCCACTCATGTTTAAACAGATTGCAGTGCAGGACTGAGCTCCTTGCAAATTGAGAGAACCTACTTACTTACATAGCCTGACAACTTTCTTATTTTGCTTTTGTTATTACTTGTACTTGCGTGAATAGCATCCTTTTTTGTTGATTTATGTGAGACTGAAATAAATAGGGAAGACAGTTTGGTACCTCAGTATTTACTGTGGGACTTGCAATACTTCATTCGACCATGATATCTTTATGAAGAGATGAGGAAATGACAATAGTGCTTGTCAGAGTTCTACAGGTACAGTATCTAAGCACAACCCACACTCCACAATTACTAAAACTTTGTGGGTGTGCAACAGCACATTTGCAGTCTATCTCAGAAGATACTACAGGGTACATAACCAGGACGGGATTGACCCACTCCCAACAACATTCAGATAAAGGTGCAAGTAATTGGGCTATGGTTCAACTACAAGGGTGGAATCTGTTTTACTTCACTGAGATCTTGGGTATGACATTCTATCAGAATCTCAGTTTTATGTACTGTTAAACAGACTGTCTTTGAGAGGATCAGAAGTGTAATCTTTATCAACTGAAACACAAACAACTTTCCTTCCTTCTTAAAAAAGGACTACAACCTTGTCCATCTGTTGGTCTTACAGTCTCTGGGTACTCTGTCTGCCTTTTAACACAATTTTGAAAATCCAAAACTTGCTTAACTTATGGATGGATCTTATACACCTCTGGAATTTTGCTACCTGCAGCTTGTACTCAACACAATAATAGACTCGGCTCCAAAAGATTCTAATCTCACTGGCTCCTTCAAGAAGAGCACGTCTGCAACATATATCAGTTCCTCGAGATGATCCTTCATAATCACAGTCCCAGTCAAGGTCAATGTTTGCCTCCTGAAAGGTGAGACATTCAGCCTACTCCTCTTCAGTCATCATATCAAATACTTAAAAGTTCATGTGACATTCTACCTTGTCTTGTCAAATTCCTCCTACATTTGGGTCTTTACTTTGACTAGCGCCTCTTGTCCCGTGGGTATCTCTCAGTGAAATCCTGCTCCTTTTATGTTTTATGAAAATCACTTTTCTTAAAACATAACATCACTTTTATAAAACATAAGATTGTCACAAGCTTTAATGTACTAAATAAATGTGCACAGATAGGCTTTACTTTGGCTTTCGTTGCCACAAATTATTTCTCTCTATTATAAAAAAAAATCCTGGAAAGCAAAAGCAATGCGATGATACGTGATCTTCTCGGAAGTTCATTTAAAAGACCTGCAAGACAAAACAGACTTGCCACAGAGCGTCTCGCGGGAACCGTAAACATGAGACTTGGTGCCAAGAGATTGTTCCAGGGCCGTAGCAAAAACGACAGTGGCTGTGCAGGCTTTAAAGCGATCAAAGGGCAGCGTGACAGCAGCTCACCCCCCCCCCCCCCCCCCCCCCATTCACAACTCGAGCAGCGTTATACGTCCTGCAAGAAAGAATTTAACCACACCCAGGGCCGGAAATAAACGACAAGTATTGTTTTTACAAAAGTTTTTAAAGTAAAAGTGAAAATAATGCATATGTAACAATTCCCAAGAAAATAACAATCTCTTTAAATTGTAGATTGCCTGCCTAAGGTAAAGTCATCCCTGATGACTGGGGACGTGGGAATGAGGGGTCCTTTCATAAGATTAGCGCTATTTCAGATGTGGAATTGCAAAATGGGGGAGGCAGCTTGATGAATGAGGTCTCCAGGACTTAAAACAAATCCAGATCATAGTATGTGATATCATCTAATGTGAAATTCTACTCCATACTTCTAGAATTTTTATTTTTATACTGTATTGAGGATTTATCTATGTATTGTACTGTATTGTATTGACCCCCTTCTTTTCGACACCCACTGTATGCCCAACCTACCTGGAAAGGGGTCTCTCTTTGAACTGCCTTTCCCAAGGTTTCTTCCATTTTTTCCCTACAAGGGTTTTTTTTGGGAGTTTTTTCTGGTCTTCTTAGAGGGTCAAGGCTGGGGGGCTGTCAGGAGGCAGGGCCTGTTAAAGCCCACTGCTGTTACTTCTTGTGTGATTTTGGGCTACATGTATACAAAAAATAAATTGTATTGTATTGTATTGTATATCCGGTAAACCAAACACAGGGGTGGGTGAGCGAAGCGAGCAGGGGACAGAGCCTCCTAGTTACATTAAAATAAAAACAGCACATAAAACGATATTTTAATTTGACCAGAAAAACTGAACATTTCTGGTTAAGAGCAAAATTAAAGTATTCCTTAAACTGATTTTTATGTGAATGCATTCTATGTACAAAGGTGTAGGTGGACAGTATTTTTCTTCACATACTGTATGAATGTCATATTTTGATCATACAAATGAATGAATATTACACACACACATATTTTTATATTTTATTTAGAATTTGAATGTTAGAGGGTTCTCTTTTAGCATCCTTGAACACAGAATGATGCCAACGTTCCAGGGTATATAAGAAATAGGTGTGTTTATTTAAAAAAATATTTGAGGATACACACAGAGTGGCTCAAGGAAAAAATAAAGAGAATGGTATGGTGAGCCAGACTCATACAGGGACAACACCCCTGCTGACATGGTCACCCTTGCCCATTTTACCAAAATAAAGCATTTACTCCCTTCTTCATGTGTCATCCTTCTCCAACACTGCCATCTCTTACACCCACTGGTTGAGTCTTCTCCTCTCTAACCTCCTGTTCTACAATAAGTTCTACAAAACTACTTTATATCCACACCTTAGAGTTATTCTGGCTGTAACTGGAATTATTTCAAGGAACGTTGTGGGTATGAAACGTCTCTGAGTCACAAGGCTGCAATGTCCTCAGGCTGGTCCTTAGACTAATGCACCCCTGTGTCTTCAGTATTCACATTCTAGGACAGTAAGGCCCAAATAATTAATTCCTGGCTAGGATAAACTTTAGCAGCCAGACATTGTTGTCTTCTTTTCCATTTTAATACTTGGCCTTACTCTAGTTATTAGAACTGGGTAATATCCCCCTATGCTAGGTGGTCCCCTTATTCTTCCAAAAGCATTGACAATGTATCTATCACAAGAGTTTCTCTGCCTGCCAGGGCACTGTCAGGCCCTCTCAGTCAAACTGAAGTTTCTAATAATAGTATTCAGTAATCATGGATGACTTATTTTTTAACTCATGACACCTCATATTTGCAGCAATTGTCAACACACTTAAAGACAGCCAATCACAGCAATACCCTTGTCATAGGGAAAAAAATTACAGTACACAAAAGCTACTCTGCATATGAATTCATGCAATGAGATGTGAGCTTGTCATCTTTCTTTAATTACAAGTGTTGGTACAAAGCACATCTCTCCCTACCTAATATTGTAAGCCTGCAGTCTCCCATGACTTATTTAAAAAAATCTAAAGATTTAATTTCCCAGTGCACATATGCAACAGTTATGCTCTCTGAAGGTATATACTGAAGGTATATATCTGTAAGGTCAAAATATGACAGCTATTGAATCCATAATTTATTTTAAAAATATTGTGTTTATAATTTTAGTAAAATACCACTAGCCCTGCATGTTTGAAAGTTATATGTTCCACCTTCTTAATAGAGTTACACTTTATTAAAAGTATAATATAATGAAAAGAACTAGTGTCAGCTAAGCGCCTGCAACTTTCCCTCAAAACTCTAACAAATGGATATAAATTATAGCTGACTCCTAATAACAAGAGGATGCCATGTGCCTGGATGCCTTGATCAGCTTTTTATTTAGCAAGGCAAAATTAGCAACCATTAAGTAATAAAGTTTCCAAAATTAAAAAGTCAAAGGTGTTGATTTGACAAGAATAGTGGAAAACTGAGAGTGTAGCTTTACCACTAGATGGTTTCAGCTTTAAAAAGAGGCTGATCTAAATATTTGTATTTCAAGGACTCCTAACCAACCATACAATACATGATGATAAGAACCAATTTGTCATTTAACTGTACATGTATTTACTATTGATCAAACAAATCTGTGTTCATCTGAAATGTGTATATATTCTGTGTGGTCTTAACAATAAAATAAAAAGGCCAATATTACAGAGTTAAATATTCATGATACAAAATTACCATTGAATCACTGAACTTTGACTTCAATTGATTATTATTAACTTTGTTGCAATATATGTAGTGCAATTAGTAATTTTTATGTTTATTCACCCTATTAAATTTTAACAAAACCAATGTTACCCTTTGCATAATTGATGTTTTGAGCTTCATCGACTATAGGAAAGAACAGCCTTTACACAGAAAAGCCTTTATTTTAGACAAAGGCGCCAAATCAGCTTTTTATGGCCAGTCTTCACCTAAATTTCATCTCTTCTGCTTAGAATATTTGCCCAAAACCCTAAACTGTTCATAGCATGCATTTATATTTGAGCTGCATATTTCAGGCATATAGTTAATTCTGGCAAAGCATTTTTGGTTATTATTTTGTAGTTTTAGACTTCTTTTTCCTTTAGACATTCTTTTCTGTTGTGTGCAGTTCAGATCAGACTATGCTTTTATCTCAGGAATGAACACCAACAATCACAGAACCAGAACATAGTACAAAGTACAAATAGGTAAATTGAGTTTAACAGAGTTGCAAGCAGTGTAATAATATGTATACAGTAATCCCTCGCTATATCGCGCTTCGACTTTCGTGGCTTCACTCTATCGCGGATTTTATATGTAAGCATATTTAAATATATATCGCGGATTTTTTGCTGGTTTGTGGGTTTCAGTGGATAATGGGTCTTTTAATTTCTGGTACATGATTCCTCAGTTGGTTTGCCCAGTTGATTTCATACAAGGGACACTATTGGCAGATGGCTGAGAAGCTACCCAATCAGAGCACGTATTACGTATTAAATAAAACTCCTCAAATATATTGTGAGCAGGGGGGCTGTTCGCAGCCCTAGAGGATACGGACGCTCCTCAAAAAACACTGAAAGACTACCTTCACATTGCTCCCATCCTTGCTGGGCTTACTTGTGGCTGCTTTTTTGCGTGATATGCTTCCTGCACAGTGCTTCGCATACTTAAAAGCCCAAGCAGCACCTATTGATTTTTGATTGTTTGCTTTTCTCTCGCTCTCTCTTGTTCTGACATTCTCTGCTCCTGACGGAGGGGGTGTGAGCAGGGGGGCTGTTCGCAGCCCTAGTGGATACGGACGCTCCTCAAAAAACACTGAAAGACTACCTTCACATTGCTCCCTTCCTTGCTGGGCTAACTTGCGGCTGCTTTCTCAAGCGATATGCTTCCCGCACGGTGCTTCGCATACTTAAAAGCTGGAGCAGCACCTATCGGTTTTTGATTGTTTGCTTTTCTCTCTCTCTCTGACATTCTCTGCTCCTGACGTGCACTCTTTTGAAGAGGAAGATATGGTTGCATTCTTTTAATTGTGAGACGGAACTGTCATCTCTGTCTTGTCATGGAGCACGTTTAAACTTTTGAAAAAGAGACAAATGTTTGTTTGCAGTGTTTGAATGAAGTTCCTGTCTCTCTGCAACCTCCTGTGTTTCTGTGCAAATCTGTGATCCAAGCGTGACAATATAAAAATAACCATATAAACATATGGTTTTTTCTTCGCGGATTTTCACCTTTCGCAGGGGGCTCTGGAACGCAACCCCCGCGATGGAGGAGGGATCACTGTATGTCGTATTTTTATTGTATCACATGGTCTGCCTAGCAAACCTACATTTACAGTATATTTATAATGGTAAAAAAAATGTAGTATTTTCCTGACTTGTTCCTGCTGCTGCTGGGATAAGCTCCAGCACAACCTTAAACAGGATTAAGCACTTTAAGAATATTATGTTAGAAATTAAGCAAAGTTCATTACAGTCCTAGCCTATGGCCATACAATATTTATAAAGAAGATATTGTGATATAACATATAAATAGCACTTTTGCATGCCTTTTAATTAACCGAAACTGCTGCCATACTTCTTGTTTATTGTTGACTGGTGATGGCAGTTATATTCTCACCAGTGTCTTTTTGAGGTCATTTGGTTTTATTATTGGTACATCATTTTTACTTCTCCATGGACTAAATTATTTATTCTTCTTCATCCTTGTTATCTTATGTTTTAGATCTTTACTATTCTCTCAACTTTGTTAAGGATTTACTCTTTTGCTCCTTATTTTTAGCCTGGTATGTTACATATTGAGGCCCTTAACCTGAAAATTGCTCCAGGGATGCTGTACAATGGCTGACCCTGTGCTCTGACCTCCAAAGGTCACGTGAAAGGACAATTTCCCCTTGGGCATTAATACAGTACACCAAATATTGTGCTTGTTTTTTGTATTCATGCTCCACTTTTTGTTAATGTTAACGTTAATTGTGATTCAACTGGCTACAAATCTGTTTATGTCTATAGATTTTCTCGTTTATCTTGGCCATCAATCTCACATTATGAAATTTTTCTGTTGTGCAACACCACTAGTAGTTCATGTGCCGGTTACAGACTCCATAACCATGAATGACTGCCCGCTTAGTGAGTGGTTAAATATAGTGTAGTAAGCAGCACGTGTAATTAACATTTCAAATGTCAGTGTAATTTTCTTTTAAAAGGGTTAAGCAAGATTTATATGATTTTTTTTGCTATATTTACTTAGATACATATAGGTTTAGCTTGCATTTATACACACATACACAGTACAAGTAATCTAGTTAGTTTGTATTAGAAATATTAGTAGATATATAAGAGAAGCCATTTTTCAAGTAGGAAATCCAACGACAAACAACAACACAAGAAACAGTTAAAGATCAAGCATAATATCTTTATTGTAACCAAGAACTTGCCAGAATGTTTTAGTTAAGGACTGAAGCAGAGGCATGAAGGAGTGTTTAGGAAAATGTGTTACTTATTGGACAATTTTTTTGCAAACGGATTAGAATAAGGTTATTAAAAAGGTGAGCTTAACATCTAAGTGCTTTCTTGATGGAGGTCATCAAGCAATTCATCTTTTGTTATCTTTTCTGAACAAAGTCACCTGAGCAGGGCCAAGAACCCAACAATAGATAACAAATGCACCCACTATGTCATTTGTCCTGTTGCTGCCAATGATAATGATGTGAGGCTTTCCTTTACCTTAACGAAAATTAAGGCAGAATTAATACGGTTTCCAGAATTTAAATTAGCATTAAAAGTCAAACTAAGTGCTATTTTTAACTAATTCTCAGTGTATTGTTCATCTGTTGTATAAGGTTTAGGCAATTAGTGGAGGCTCCTGTGATAAATCTGTTTATGCATATTATTTAATATGATTTATGCTCAATTATTGGACATTTTTACAAGTGTTTATTATTTTTCTTGTTCCTTTGGTGTTGCCATTTCTTGCCTGTTTGAAACAATTGTTGGTCATGAGTGCCACCATGTTGCATTTATTCCATATTGTTTATGGAATAAATTACTTAATTACAGCGTGCTCCTTGGTCCTGATTACTGTCTTGTCTATCTGCCGATCCTTTTCAGTGTTCAGTTTGGCCTTCAGTATCTTGCTGCACAGGTGGCTAAAATACTGAGATGAAAAAGTCTTAGAAGTGGAACAAGCATAATTCTGGAACAGATGCACATGCACAAAGCAAATTTTCACATGGTGCAACAAAATCAAACCAAGCATTGAACTCTAGAAACCACTATTAATATTCTTTGTTGATAAAAAATAAACAAAAATTAACAATGTACACCCAGAAACACTATTGAAAATTACAGAAGCCAATAGCATGTTATGGTATTGCAACATTTTCAGGAATACTTATCTCAAATCAAGTGGCTGTATGGGAAAGGACAATGGTAACACAGACTTCTTCAATACTGAAGCTGTGTGCTGTTGTCATTTCTATTTGTCATAGTGCCAGTTGTTGTCATATGAGAAATAATTAAAGGACCAAATATTGGAAGCTAAAAGAAGTGGACACAAATTTTTCCAAGATTTGAATTTCACTGATGATGTAGCACTGCTATTAGAGAAGATAAGCAACCTAAAAGTGATGACCATTAGGTTAGAACAGATTACTAGGACAGTTGAATTACTATTTAAAATGTAAGACTTTGTATATTGTTGGCAATATGGACACAAAAAGAGTCATTGGACAGCACTAAGTTGGGAGTGAGAACCAATTCATTACCTTGGTAGTATACTGACCAACAAAAATACCAGTGAAGCAAATGTACATTTTGGGATTTGCAAGGCAGTGTCAGTGTTTCAATGAATGCATCCAAGTTGGTAAACAAAGGCAATTAGCATTGAAATTAAAATCTGCCTTTACCCGTGTTTTATCAATTGCAATATATACCAGTCAAATATTAAAAACCTCATCCAAACTAGCACATAAACTAATTCAGTTCCACCAACACTTCTTGAAAAGAATGCTTGGTATAACCTACCATGAACACATAATAAATGACAAAATACAGAAAAGAAGCGACTCGCTAAGATTGTAGGGTATTATGGCTGAAAACAGAGCATGCTTGAATGGATATTGCTGTTACACACCAAGGTCACTGTGTAATGAACACTTTCAGATTGGACAAGGAAGCAAGGAAGATGCCAAATTATCTAATTTAACACTTTCAGATAATTTAGTGTAACAGTTTTAAAAAACCTATGAGAGATTGGTAGAGTCTTGGAAGATGTAGAAAGATATGCAACTAAATGAAAATGCTGAAGGATGCTTGTTAATCATTTAACATTTTATGATTTCCCATGTTATTTGCTTCTATTGTTCATTTTCATTACAAAATAGATGTCTGCTTTTTTCATTCTATTCTAGCTTGACCAGTAGAAGGCACTCCTAGAACTTTTTTGCATCTCTTTTCTGCACCGTCTCCCTACAGTTCAGGTTCCTGGGGAATCAGAGCCTACTGTATATTGATAGCAGTGGGCAGAAGAAAGATTTAATCCTTATCAGCATGTATTGATAGATAAAATCTTAAATAAATAAATATTACATTGGACTAGAAGGGTTAAGTTGTTAAACATGATGATTATTATTATAATTCAACCTTAATAATAAACAATGCATTTACATGATCATATGAATACAATACTAATTAATAATACTGCATGCAGTGTAATATCAGAGACTGTCAAACTGTGTGTCTTGATTAATACTGAACGTCACTGTTGGTCGTGTATTACCATCTTTTTTAAAATTCATTTACATTTCCTTGAAACCGACAGAATTTCTTGAAAGATGGAAATTCATATTGAAGGTGTGTTTGATCAGATCTGGTTTGTTGCCAACATAGTAGGCTTCATAATTACTGCCTGGAACAAACTTGTTTATTTTTATTTATGTATTATACATAACCATCATAGTAAAAAGTCTACATTATTCTGTAAATAAATAAATAAAATCAAGCATGACATTGTTTTCCTTACATCACTGCCAAAAATTAAACACTTTTTAAAAAGGTATTCAATTTGTAAATTTTCTAACCTCTAGGTGGCAGTTACACCATCAAAACATATCTGTGAATATAATAGTATAACATTCTTAAATACTTTTCTGGAGGATCTGGTTCAAGGCAGGAACCAGTCTGAATAATATTTGGTAATATGATGAATAAAACATCAAAATCTAATTGTATTTTTGTTTAAAGAAAGGTAAAGTATACATTATAGTGTTCCCTTAAACCATGCCATATGTCAGGTTTTTAAAAGAAGGAGAAACCTTCATAACTGATAAAGCTTCCAGTGTATTGTCTTCTTCTTTTATTGTTTCACTCTGGGATATGCATGTCCTATTGGCTAAGATGAGTAGTAAGCTGGATAGGTTCTAATAATAAATTGAACAGTTCTTCTACTCCACTGCATTTTAAAGGGTGGGAAACGTCTTCCTGTTGGGGCAGTTTGCTAAAGTATTTTTCTAGGGGCCTGTAGCCACTTGGTTTTGTGTGGCACTTTCAGAAATGAAAAAGAAATGTGCTTTACAGTAGATGTATCAGCACTTCTCCACTGTTGTATGCCTTGTAACCCTATGCAATTTCCTTTTGGCAGTGAGGACAAACAGTGATATTGTTTAAAAAGTATTAGCAGTTTTTGGTTTAATTGAGGATATGGAATGCATGATAAAGCAGAACAATGTAAAATAAAATAGTTTGTTTATTTTCACTTAGCAATTGTGTTCTTCCACTCTCCCAAATATGCTTCACATTTTGTGAATTCTCAATGAACAGGATAAAAAAAGTGGCATATAGATGTTCTTGATGATAACAAAACTAAGTTGATCTGTAAATAACAGTTTTTCTACACTTACTTCTAGTCTGTGTGATTGCTATTATACGTCAAAAACCAAGTGTTAATCTCGGTACACCATAAACATTACAGCAATGTGTTTACCAAAGCATGCAAAGTTAATGAACCAGAAACAGTAATAAACTACCCCAAACCTTATCCATAAATCCCCCCTACCACCCCTAACTAAAGATACAGTGGCATTAAAATGGCCTCCTTCTAAAAGACTCTGTAATGAAACTCATCATTCCCAAATCATACTTTATAACAAGATGTCAAGACAGACTAAGTAGAAAAAGGTATTCAGTTTCTTACTTTATTGAAAACTTTGCTGGAGATCAAACGGTAAGTTTAACAAAAGTTTTGAACAGGATACAAAAATGATGTCAGTGTGAAAGGGACCATTTTATCCAAAACAGCAATGTTATTGTTGATATCTCAGCTTCAGTAGAAGAGCTGAATGCCTCCTTACTCCAACCTCCAGTATAAAAGGCAGTGACTGGGACAATTGCAGAAACAGCAAAATATGTACGTATTTAACTTGGGCCGAAGAAAAGACAAAAATTGCAGGCTTTTCAGATATTGGGATCACATCTAAATGGAATCTGCAACTTTCATATGATCTCTTTTTAATTTTTATTCTAAAACAACTAAGATGGCCATACTGTGCTGTCTTCTGCCAATCCAAACTGTCATTGTGCCTTCAAACAGCAAACACAATATTTACGTACCAAGATACAGTAGCTCTTTTCTCTGCTTGTTCATTGATTCCATCCTGGGAATCCAAGAAAGAAATACTGACTAAGGTTTGAACTTCAGCCTGTGACCAGCAAAACCCCACTGATGTATGGCCTGTCATATAATTTTTAGCCCAACTATAATAACTGAACTTCTATATATAAATAAAGCTATTTAAAATATAACTCTTTGTATGTCTTTTTCCCACACAAATCTTAAAATATTTGTTTTCTCCTCATCCTCCTTGTCACAATACAACATATGCTGAGGCTCTAACAGAGTGAGGAATTAGGGGACAATGCCTCAAAACTTTTTTTTGTCTCCTGTGTAGAGAGTAGCAATGTATAGAGATGCACCATTAGGTTTATTAGTAACTGAAGGGCCACCCCTTAGTCAACACAAATACCATGTAGGAGGGCAGCCATTTCTCATTACCTGATTTTATAATGTGTTTTTTAGGGATTTTGGGTGGAATTTACAAAAATATCTGATGCTCCGGTACAAATCAAAACATAACAAATGAGTCTGAAGCACAACAGACAAAGAAATTAATTAAGACTTTTCTCAAGAACCTAGTCCACAGTGTAAAGCATAGTGTCTTCAAATATGGAACTTAACCCAAAATGGGTTGCACTAAAACTTTACGTAACACTGGTGGTTCATGTAATTAAACAATTAAAAGGATCCTTTTTTACTCACACTTAATATCATTCTGTAACTTGTTACAGTTTCTTTTGAAAACATTATGGTGTCTTTCAAAGATCCAGTTGCCATACCCACTACAGGGTTTGAGTGTAGTAGGCCTATATGCGCTCAGTCTTATATTGCCCCAATGCTTGTGTGCTCTCTCATCATCAAGATGGCTATTTTGGGTGGCTGAATGAAGTCTTATCCAGAGTTCAACAAATGCTTGTCATACTCCACTTTGACACCTTTGAGTGTAATATCCAAACTGGCCTTAAACTTACTGAATGCAGATGCATGTAATAATATGGCAATAGATTAAGCAGTAGTGGTAACTTGGGAGAATTACATTGTACCTGGCATTTCAGCATGTGGATAAGGATGCTGGTTACTAGTGTGAATTATGCAGTTTCGCAACTGGTTTGGGTCAGGTATTGCTGAGCTTTGAATATGACAGAACAAAATTCATCATCAGTGACAAAATATCAATTATACTTTTGCATTAGGTAATGCTGTTGTTCAGCAATAAATAACTTTTATGATGAGCAATGTAACACTTACAGTAGGCTATCTTTGGTTGTGGGTAAATTTTTATTCAGATGTGCTAATTATGTGCATTCTTTTCAATGAAAGAGAGCAAACATGTAGGTTTTGCAGTTTTTCTATTTTTTCTGAGTGAGTTATACTATATTTTTTTTACTGGAAGAGACAAAATGTGCAGGTTATGCAGGGGTGAGGGTTCTATTTGTGTGCAGAGTATATTTGGGAAAATACGGTAAAAGACTGACCATTTGGAAAAAACACAGAAATAGTAAAAACAAAAAGATCAAAAATGAAAAAACAACAAGAACAACAAAGACAACTATTGAACCAGATAAAGGTTTCAGACCCTGTCCCTCAGGACATCAACTCAACCGCAGTTCAAAGATGTTTTGCTGTTAAATGTAAAGAGGTATGTATGGAAACATTGACATTGACTTGGCAAAATGATTTTATTTTTTTTACAAGTTCAATTAAAATATTCTTAACATCTCACAGTTCTGTGCATACAGCCAGCATTGATTCGTGCTGTGCACTGGTGGCAGTCTCAGCACAGTATGATGCCTCATTGCTATTGCTCTCTCCGCTCAGCTGTTGTCAATTGCTCCAACTCTTGGTTATTTATTTTATTAACCCCACTCAGAATACTTCAGAGCTTTTAGCAGGGTGGAATTGAAAGACTGTTCCCTTATTGGGTAGCATACTTCATTGTTGTGTTTCCCTCAATGTTTATCTTCCTTTCAATGATATTTCTGTTTTTCAAAAGTAAAAATGCATCTTGCTAGAAAATACCCAAGCTTTATTTACCTCCAATGCGTGATGGTAGCACTTATACCAACTGTAGAGTTTCTTCTAAACTTTCAGCAATGGGCAGGCAGCAAAGAGAAATTTCAGGGTACCCAGTACTTTACACATAAAAAATGGTTCACATATAGAGAGACGCCTTGGTTCATCAAAGAGCACTCTTCCAAGATGTCGTGGACTTGGAGGGTATCACAGTAAACTTAGTCTCTGGAGAAGAGCAGGTTTTTTACTGTGTCTTATTTTATACTTTTTTTCAGTTCCCCATGCAATTAAAAACTTAAAACTGTTATTTGTATATATCTGACCTCTTTTTGGACACAATATTCAGAGTAGGAACTTTCTCTAGGAAATGATATTTTACAACAGTCATTGCTGTGCTAGGTAGAAAGCAAGCAAGCTGACACACTTCTGTCAGGCCAACCCTGCCACAGCTTCATACGCAGTAAAGATTGATTTACCAAAGAGATCTAATCTTGTTCACTGGTGCACAAAACAGTGCCTCTACTGAGAAAGAACAAAGGATTAACTTATGCATTCAGAAGATTAACACTTACAGTAATGTGGTTTCTTGTCACAGAGTTGCTGTCAATATGCTGACTTGTTGACATGCATGCTTTATGCATCCCTTCAATGGACAGGTTATAAATATTATATGGACACTTGAGCATATTCAGTAAGAGAGACTATTAATGGAAACAAATGTGATTTATTAATCTCTGTGAAAGAGAGAGAGACAGATAGAGAGGTGGTGGGGGGGATGCTAATTTTGTAATGTAGCACTGGCAGTTGTAATCATAAAAAGAAGCAGTTCTGTGCTGGCGCCTTCGGTTTTTCAAACATGTTGTAAATTTTATGGAGTAACACTCAGCCAAGTCAGCACAATATGTCTTGATATACTTTCTGTAGTGGCAGATGTAGAAAATGAAAACATGGGCAGATTGCATAGCTTGGTGGCAAAGTACAATAATAGATTGGCTGGGAGGTGATGGCACCTCCAGTAAACTGGTGCCTCACGCCTCAGGTCAGCGCCATGAGACACAGTGATGCCAGACGTCTGTATCGTCGAGGCACACGGCCAAGCTTAGAGTGGCTGTAAAGAAAGTGGCTAATTTCTCCATTTCAGATAAAATTTTGTTGTAAGTGCCTTTGTATTACGGGAGAAATAAATATATTTAAAATAAAATGTACTGTATACATTACTTTTTTGGCCGAAGACATAAAATGAGTCAAAATCCTGAGAGTTAGTAATGAATGCTAATTTTATTTAGAATAAAGTTCATTATATCTAAAAAAATGAAAGAAAAATATTATAGGAAATAATCTTAGTAAAAAAATCTTTATTAAGCATTAATCAGTACTTATAAAACACCAAAACTTAAAAGACAGAAGTGGATAATTAGGTAAATATGACATTTTTTCTCTGTTAGGTTGTAGTAGTATTATAAAATTAATATATCTTGGACACTAGAAATGTACTCCATATGAGTTTGTGCTGGTATTTGAATGAATGTGCCCTGTTATGGCCCAGCGACCTGGAACTGGATTAAGCAGGTTTAATATTGGATGACGTAATGGATGATATCTTTAATGTTTGGATGTAGTGAATAATACTGTGAATTTCCCATTGGGATTAATAAAGTATCTATCTATCTATCTATCTATCTATCTATCTATCTATCTATCTATCTATCTATCTATCTATCTATCTATCTATCTATCTATCTATCTATCTATCTATCTATCTATCTACTGCTGCATCTATTCGTTCGTCCGTCGAAATCGACAAGGACCATCAAGTCATCTGGTTAAGGGTGGGGTGGGTCTGGGTGGGTGCGTAGGTGGCTTACTTGTCCGATGCGTGCTCGGAATAGTCTCTGGCAATGCGGACATGGAATGGTTGCGGCAGTCAATGGTCTAATGCTGTTTTTTCTGACTTGTCTGCATTGTTCAGCTGCCGCAGTCCTGCTAGTTTCATAAGATTGAGCCCCCTTCTTGACAGCTGATCTCCATTTGGTTTTGTCCTGAGCTGTCTGTTCCCATTTAGTAGGATTGATGTTGAAGGCTTTCAGGGCTGCTTTGAGTGTGTCTTTATAGCGCTTACGTTGACCTCCTTGGGAGCGCTTCCCTTGCGTGAGTTCACCGAAGAACAGCTTTTTAGGAAGCCGATTGTCACCCATACGGGCTACGTGTCCTGCCCATCGGAGTTGAGACATCATCAAGGTTGTAAAGATGCTGGGTAGGTCCGCTCTGGCAAGAACCTCCGTGTCAGGCACTTTGTCTTGCCACTTGATGCCGAGAAGTTTTCTGAGGCAGGTTGTGTGAAAGTGGTTTAATTTCTTGGCGTGACGCTGGTATACTGTCCACGTTTCACATCCGTAGAGCAATGTAGAGAGGACTGCTGCGCGATACACCTTGATCTTGGTTTCTTGTCTGATACCTCTCCTGTCCCACACGGTGCTGCGGAGTCTGCCAAATGTTGCACTTGCTTTTGCCAGTCTGGCATTCATTTCGTCGTCCATGACAACAGTTCTGGAAAGGGTGCTGCCCAAGTAGGTGAATTTGTCCACCACGTTTAGACGCTGCCCACTGATGGTAATGGTGGGTTCTACGTAGGGCTTCCTGGGAGCTGGTTGATACATCACTTCAGTTTTCTTTGTGTTGATTGTGAGACCAAAGTTGTTACAGGCCTCGGCAAAGATATCAACGCTGTGCTGCATGTCGGCTTCTGAGGCAGCGTTGAGGGCGCAGTCATCCGCGAACAGAAGCTCGTTGATGGTGTTACATTTGACCTTGGTTTTCGCTTGAAGCCTCTTAAGGTTAAAGACTGATCCATCGGTACGGAAACGAATTGACAAGCCCGTAGTGGAGTCCTTGAATGCGTCAGCCAGCATTGCAGAATACATGATACTGAAGAGTGTGGGGGCCAGGACACAGCCCTGCTTCACGCCATTTGTGACAGGGAATGCTTGAGATGACTGACCGTTGTCCTGGATTCGGGCGAGCATGCCATCATGCAACTGTCGAATGATGGTAGTGAACTTGCCTGGGCATCCGTACTTCTTCATGATTTTCCACAGGCCATCTCTGCTGACCATGTCGAAAGCCTTGGTCAGGTCAATAAATGTAGAATATAGGTCCGTATTTTGTTCCTGGCATTTCTCTTGGAGCTGCCTGGCAGAAAACATCATGTCGGTAGTCCCACGTTCTTTGCGGAAACCGCACTGACTCTCGGGTAGGAGACCTTGTTCAAGATGTACATTCAGGCGGTTCAGTAGGACACGGGCCAATATCTTGCCTGCGATGGACAGTAGTGAGATTCCACGGTGGTTGTCGCAGGCCTGACGGTTTCCTTTGCGTTTATACAGGTGGATAATGGAAGCGTCTTTGAGGTCCTGTGGTACAGTTTCAGTCTGCCAGATGATCTGGATTAAACACAACAGCTTATCTGTCAGCGCTGGTCCACCCGCTTTGTAGATTTCGACAGGAATCATATCAGAGCCAGGTGCTTTACCACTGGACAGCTGGCGGATGGCTGTCTGTATCTCATCCAACGTTGGAACAGCGTCCAGTCCCTTGTTCGCTGGAACCTGGGGCAGTCTTTCAATGGATTCATTGTTGATGACGGAAGGCGTATTCAACACACTGGCAAAGTGTTCCGCCCATCTTTCTAAAATTTGTTCCTTGTCTGTGATGAGTGTAGAGCCGTCTGCACTGAGGACAGGGGAAGATCCTGAGGTGGTAGGGCCATATATTTCTCTCAGGCTTCTGTAGAAGTTCTTCATGTCTTTCCTGTCTGCAAAGCCCTGAATCTCATCAGCTTTCGCACTCAGCCAGGAGTCTTGCATCAGGCGCAGTTGCAGCTGGACGTTGCTGCGGTTGCTTCTCAGTGCGACTTTCTTTGCTGTTGACGTTGGATCGTCATGTAGCGCCTTGTATGCCCGGCGTTTTTGCTGAAGTAGCAGTTGGATTGCTGCATTGTTTTCATCAAACCAGTCCTTGTGTTTCCTGGTAGAGGGTCCGAGGCGCTCAGCGGCTGTGCTATACACCGTCTCACGAAGTGTGGTTCACGCCATCTCCGCGTCCTGGTTGTCCACTTTGATGGAAGCAAGGCGTTCATCCAGGGTGTCAACAAAGGTCTGTCTGACATCGGGGATATTCAGCATGCTGATGTTAAGGCGTTTCAGAGCTTTAGTGGCTTGAGGTCTTCTCTTAGGTTGGGTGTGGATTTTCATCTTTGAGACGATGAGGCGGTGATCCGTCCAGCATTCTGCTCCGCACATGGCCTTAGTCACCTTCACGTCCTGTCGGTCCTTGTTTCTGACGATGACGTAGTCGATTAGATGCCAGTGTTTTGAGCGGGGGTGCATCCAGGATGTCTTGTTGCGTGTGGGGAGGTTGAAGACTGTGTTTGTTATTAAAAGGCCATGTTTAACACAGGTCTGAAGGAGCAGCAGGCCGTTGCTGTTGCACTTTCCAACCCCATGCTTCCCCATCACACCTTCCCAGGGGATGTTATCACTGCCGACACGTGCGTTAAAGTCTCCAAGAATGATAAGTTTGTCAGCAGTAGGAATAGAGGAGATAACGGTGTTCAGGTCCTCATAAAACTTGTCTATGGTCTCTTCTGGGTTTGTCATGGTGGGTGCATACGCGCTGACAATAGTGGCAGCCTTCGTTCCATGGATGAGGGGGAGTTTCATTGTCATAAGACGATCATTGATTCCTTTCGGGGAACTGGAGAGTTTGCTCGCAAGAGAGGTTTTGATAGCAAAGCCAACTCCAGCTTCTCGCCTTGAGTCGGGGTCATGTCCGCTCCAGTAGAATGAGTAGCCAGCAAGCCTTTCTGTAAGTTCTCCTTCACCGGAGAGTCTGGTTTCACTGAGGGCGGCGATGTCTATGTTGTATCTGGCAAGTTCGTGGGCAATGAGTGCCGTACGTCGTTGGGGTCGGTCTGTGTTATCCCTGTCAAGCAGGGTGCGGATGTTCCATGTGGCAAGTTTTAGTGAAATACATTTTGTTTTTAAATTTCGACCACATAGTTGGGTCCCCACCGACCGCGGCTAGCCGGCCAGGGTGGAAAGGAGCAGGCAATGTTTGGGGCACCTTTTCTAGCCCCTTCCTCATGCATGGAGGTGAGCAGTGCTGTCCTGAATAGGGCTGCTCAGACACTCAGGTGGCTGCCGAACTCCACTTCTGCTCCAGTAAGTGAAGAGCGACCCTATGGCCTGAGTCGCCTGTGTGCAGGCTTGCGGTTACGACTCCCAGTGCACCACACCTGTCGCTTCGTCGCTTACCCGTCGCCACAGGGCTTGAAAGATGATGTGAGATTGATAACTGATGACTTGCGCGGCTGACTTTGTTTATAGTGAGGAAGAGTTGCGCAGCGTCGACCTCACTCTTTCGTCCGGGACCACCTGTGTCCAGTGGCAAGACCAAGTCCTGACGACTGGAGATAGGTACGGATGCAGTGGATGACCAAGATGTTCTACGTGGCTCATCTTGCTCTGTGCACTCCACGGTGCATTGCTGTAATCACCTTCACCTCCATTGGACCTAGATGGTCTCTTCTGCAGGTTCCGCCGACGTCCAGACTTCGCATGCAAAGGTAGGCAGGCCTAGTTCACCGAGGGTTTGGGCCCATCGGCTACCCTCACCTGGTTTAGCCGGCCAGTGGAAGCCATTGTCCGGGGTATGGCCGCTGTTGCATGCTAACAGCTACAAGGAGCCACAGGTGAGAGCTGAGTGACAGGTGAGGACCAAAGCGGACAAACTGCTCCTGGGAGCACCACGTGTTCCCCCATCTGAGGTACTACCTCTTCCTGTACACTCCATTAGTATGAATATGGGTTCCATTTCTGGGTTGATCATTGTCAGCATTGAGTTTGCACATTCTGTGTGTGTCCATAAAATTTTTCTCAGGAAGCCAGATTTTCTCCCCTGCCCCAAATGCATGAGTTTCATGTTAATTGGTATCTATAAATTTGCCCTGTTTGAGTGGACATGGAGGTTTGTATTTGCCTATTGACATATTATTGTGTGTTTTTATGATCGTTCAGGTCTTGGTGTTGGAGATAACCTCTATCTAAGTTCTAATGGAAAAATATTAGTTCAAAAAATCTATTAATCTCTAACGTATTATCTTAGGGAATTTGGAAGGTTTTATCACTTTAACAGAAATGTAAACCTGGTCAGAAACCATGGCGCTTCTTATAAAATCAAGAATAATGAAGATAACATTAAAATGATGATTACACCAAACTATTTAACTTTCAACAATGTATAATGACATACAGTATAAGTACAAAATTGCACGGATTACAAAAGGATGTTCACAAAGGTGCGGTCAACCAGAACAAGGCTATATTTCCCAAAAGCACTTTAACACTAAGAGCATAGTAAAATCCATCTTATTGGTTGATCATTAATTTATAAGTTTTTCTCAAAGGACATCATAACTAAAGTAGGCATGCTAAATCCTTTGTAATCGATGTGCTCTTCAAACTAGTCATTGATTGTGATATGCTTCTTAAATAGGCTTCTTCTTGCTCCAAACATAGAAGCAGTGGTCTCCACATAGAAAAATGTTACATTTATATGATGAGAGCTCTCTGGATAGATAGATAGATAGATAGATAGATAGATAGATAGATAGATAGATAGATAGATAGATAGATAGATAGATAGATAGATAGATAGATAGATAGATAGATAGATAGATAGATAGATAGATAGATAGATAGATAGATAGATAGATAGATAGATAGATAGATATTTGACAGAAATTTGGCTGTTTACAGAAGCTCTTTAAATAAATAAATACATAAATAGGTAGAAAAGTAAGTAAGTAGATAAAAAAATCAATAAATACACACACACACTTTGGTTTGAATACATACCAGAATGACTATAAAGCAAGAAAATTAAAAAGAAAGAAAACTTCTGACTTAGCTGTCACAGTCACTGTGAGGCATTATGCAGATGTATTGCCGTTGGTATAAAGGAGCTCCAGTAGCGTTTCTTGACAAACTTCATTGGCTGAAAGTTCTCAGTGTCAGTGTGTCAGAAAGTGGGTGTGCAGCATTGCTCACAGCACCACTCAGTTTTGTTTTAATTCTCTCCTTTGCTACTACCTCTGGGGGGTCCAGTGTGCATCCTGTAGTTGAGCTGGCCTTTTTAATTAGCTTGTTGATTCAGTGGGCCTCTCTTGAAGTGATGTTACCAGTCCAGCACACCACAGTGCAGAAAATCTTATAGAAGATGTGAAGAATGTCACTTCCCACATTAAAGAAACACAGTATCCAAAAGAAAAAGAACCTGTTCTGCCCTTTCTTTTATGGCTATTCTATGTTCTGAGACCAGTACAACCTGTCATTAATGTGGACCTCCAAGTACTTGCAGGAGTAGACCATCTATGCATTCACTCCTTGAATAGAGACCAGACACAGAGACTCTTTGGTGCAGTGAAAGTCAATAACCACTTCCTTGGTTTTGCTGATGTTAAGGTGCAGACAATTCTCTTTGTACCAAGAAATATATTTTGCCACCTGACTGTTATACTCTGTCTCATTCCCTTTATCAATACCCCATAAGTGCAGAATCATCTGAGAATTTCTGAAATTGGCATTACTTGGTGTTATAATTGTAGTCGGAGGTGTACAGAGTGAACAGAAAAGGAGACAGGACTATTCCTTGTGGTGCCCCAGTGTTGCTCATATTTGTATCAGAAACAGTCCTTAAGTACTAACATGTATACTTGAGTTTAAAATACGTTCATGATGAAATGCAACAAAGTATTTATAGTATGACATTATTAAATTATTTTTAAAAATTAGACTGTTAATAATTCCAAATTTATAAATTATTTCTATATTCTTTAAAAGTTTTCTAAGGTTGCAGCCAGCTTTACTTTCACAGGAGATATTTTCTGTATTGCAATTTGTCATGTGGAGAAGCAGGAAGAAAGAAAAAAGGAACACTTAAATGAAATGAACTTAAATAAAGAAAGCCAACCCAGAACATTACCTATTGTATTTTGTGCCTCTGAACATCAGCTTAAGAACTCAACAGTTACATATTACTTACATTTTACCAGTTGGCTGTAGCTGTTGGCTGATACCCATTAATACACCCCTTGGAGCCTTGTTGCATCTCTGCATTGAACATACAGGTGATTTTCTGCAATCAGTAAGGTCTTTTTACAGATATTGTGGCAATGTGCCTTGGGAGTATCTGCAATATCTTCAATGAGTCACTTCAACAATGTGTCAAAAGGCAAGAAATGATGGGTTTTCTGAGAGATAGCAGGTATTCACTGGGTGACAGCAGGTATCTCCTTTGTTTGCACCTTTTCACATCTGTAATCAACCCTCAGACATTGGCCAAAGAGCAATATAATACAATACAGCACATCAGCAAACCCAAAACAGAGGAAAGCAAAGTATACCTATATGGCAAAATGAACTATATAATATAATACAATATAATCCTTATATACAGTATTTGTCTTCTTAGGGAGTCAAGGCTGGGAGGTGTCAGAAAATGAAGGCTGTTAAAGCTTATTGAGGAATTCTTTGTGTGATTTTGGGCTATACAAGAAACACATTTTTATTTTTGTAAACAAACCGTGTACTGTTCATTGAAGTTTGGGAGTTCTTAATGTAACCTTTAATTTAGTGATTGTGGGAAAATAACAAACTATATTAATTAAATATATACCAGGCTGCCCAGGTGGTGGCGTATGTGTGGCTGAGAGAAAGTAAAATAGGTTGTGAAATCCAGACTTAGCCACTTCATTGGAATGCCCAACTTTCTGTTTATCTCACTATTGGAAAGGCTGCTGATTGCCTTAATAAACAATGGCACCATGCTGCCATCTAATAGAACAGGCTGTTCTTTAGAAAATAGTTTGTTACTTTTACGGCATGCCTGTCATTTCTTTTACGTTAATCTTGTGCTTATTTATACCCTTTGTCATATTTGGTTATTAAATTATGATGAAGTCGTGTTTACTTTATATTACTTTTCACAAGTTTATTTCATTCCACTGAAGATCTAATAACAAAAACATATAATGACATTCCTATCAGTCAACTGCTTTTCAGTCACCTAGAGATGCTTTTTCGAAGGTGACTTCAGGGATTAGTATATGTATTAAGTAGTGCTATACACTAAGTAGTATGATATTCTTGCTCCCAAAGTGCCTGCTTAAGAAGGGTTTTGAGAAACACAAGAGAAAGTAGATTGCACTTTGCTCGTACATTAAGTTTGTGCATCTTAAAGTTGCTAAGATTCATTGTTTTTGGGAAACAAGTAATTTATTTGGTGTCTGTCACAGATTGTGTGTAGTATCACTCTACAGATACTGTATGTGTTTGGTGTATCATTCATGGGAGTATGGGGACTTGGGTTATTGTATTGAAAGCTGGGGCACTTTTAATTTTTTATTTACTTCATCAGATATAGAGATATCACATTATTGTTTATTAAATATTTTGTAACAATGAGTCATATTTAAAATAACAGTGGTAGCAGAATAAAAGTATTAGTAAAGCATTTAAATGTTTTAATAGCATTTTCAATATGAGGTAGTTAAAAACTAGGCTTATGGTTGGTGAAGTTGCTTTTCTATACACCAGATTCCAGCTCAAGTGATATAAAAATCACACTGATTTATTGATTTACTATTATTAGGTTGTGGTTGTAAAGACTCTATGGCTAATTTTTAAACATAAATTTTTTTACAAAAAAAACCCAAAATAAATAACCTAATATAGAATTCAAATCTATGTTAAATACTATCTGCCTAAGTGCAAGCAACTGACATGACACCGAGCTCCCAGGTGAGTGTGACTCTTGTAATGGGGATTTGTTTTGCAGTCAGAAGCAGCTATCTAATGTATAAAAGAAGAAATCATCAAAACTGAAATAACTCCTCTCAAGCTAAATCTGAAAGGGAAGATGAATCAGTAACTGAGGTTGCACAGAATGGTTCTGTGTTCAAGACAGACAATTTCAAATACCCACCTATGCATTTTAAAAGGGAATTTCTGAAATTTCAAAAATGTGTATAGAATTCTTTATTTGAGATATTTCAATGAAAATATAACTTTCTCAGCATATTTTCTGAAAGAATCAGTGTACCAAATTTCTTCAAAATCAGAGCCAAAATGTTTCCAGCTGAAAGACCAACATGACGACAACAGTATGTACTTTCACATTGTGTGAAAACACTTCTGATTATCATCATGACTGTAAACTCTTGATCATGCTGCTTGTTACTTTTGACTGACAGATTTGTTTCAATAAAACCAAAAAATAAAAATAGAAGATGCAAGGTGACTCTAGGGCCAATAACTAGAAATGCAGCTACTCATCAAAGTAGACTTTGAGTCCAAAGCATAGCTTACATAAAAATAAAGGACGTCAGTTAAATTTATTCTGTTAATTTCTAAATGACATGCATTTATTTTACAGTATATAAATCTCCAAATGCCATTTTAAGTGATATATCTGTTGGATAACAGCTTATAATAAGATAAACCTACAATTAGAAAATAACTTAGTGCTCTGTTTTACTCTAGTAAAGTGTACATTTGTAATGAGGCAAACAATGGAAGAGAATCAAAAGCACTTTTTTTATGTCAGCAGCTGGTTATGGTGACATAACAGCTTTTTTGTGAACTCTCGGAGGTTGCCTTCAGAGTTTAATTGGCAATGTGTTCATGAGTCACAATCCCAGATGGACTGTGATGGAAAAAATACAGTGCATTACAAGATGTAGTCCACAGTACAAAAACACTCAGCTGCAGTTATTACCATTATGTGAGAAAAGTAATATTATAAAGCAACTTAAAATTTGAACAAATGATTACAGAAATTCTGTTGCATTACCATTTACTTGCAGGTGAAAAGAACCACTTAATATTTTGCCATTTACATTCAGGTCAAAAAAGCACTTAATCTTTTCCTATTTCCTTCTGAGTATTTATTCACAAAGACCTATAGCAGCAAATTGCAAGACTATATATCTGATTTTGGTAAATATATATTTACTAGTTAAAGCAAATGGGGAAAAAACAGCAGTATTTTATATTGTGGGAGATGCAACTTTCTACATACAGCTCACTTGCTTTCTCTTTCTTCTTTTTTTTTCTTACTATATTACTTTATTTCTCTTCTTGAAAGTTAATGCATGAATATGTCAGCATGGGTAGATGATGCTCCTCTGTTCCCTGTGGTTTTATTTAAAAAAAATGCTTCAATCTTTTAGATAAAGCAGCAGGATTTTACTTTTCCACAACCTTTTATGAATTATGGCCTTTTTCCAAAAAACTGTTTAGCAATTTATAACCTTTAGTGCAGGGAGGGTGGCAGGAGCTTCATGGTTTCTCCTTTGGCATATCACTGAAACGTTGCTACAAGAGACCTTTCCAGGATGTCCAGTGAGTTCAAAAAGTTACTGTTTCTGGTTACACCAAACTTACTGATCACCCTTTCTTAGATCCCGCAACATTTATTCATCTTAAGGGTGAATGACGTACTCGAGGACATCCATGGAAATTAAGGGGAAGTGCATTTAAAACTGCAGACAGGAACCACTTCTTTATGCAAAGAGTTATGGTTCCCTGAAACAAAATAACCAAGAAACATATTTGAAGCTGAAAATTTGACAACCTTTAAGAAGAATCTGGATGATATATTGGGACAGTCTAACTATTAGCTAAACAGACAGGCTTGATGGACTGAGTAATCTTCTCTCTTTTGTCAAATTCCTTACGTTCTTATTTGTCCACTCTATGAGCATGTTCTGCCATGGTGTGAGTCTGATGCTGCCAAAATAATAATAATAATTCATTACATTTATATAGCGCTTTTCTCAGTACTCAAAGTGCTATCCACACAGGGAGGAACCGGGAAGCGAACCCACAATCTTCCACAGTCTCCTTACTGCAAAGCAGTAGCACTACCACTGCGCCACCTGTGAGGACAAATAGGTTTTGCCTTGTGACATTTTAGTGGAAAAATGTGAGTTTAGCAGATGGAGTATAAAGGTTTAAAACAAAAATGGTACATTTATGCTATTTGGATCAATCTCAAATGCTACTGTGTCAAGTGGCACCTAAAAAGAAATGAGTTTAAATTGAATTGAGCAGAAGCTAAGTTGAATTACTGCTATCCACACACATGATACTTTTTTCAGAAACACTAAACCTGACCTTGCCCAACATGGGGGTGAATAGAAAAATATGAAGATGAGTAAATTATTCATATAAAATATATAACAATTTATTTCTTAATAAATGCTCTCTCTTTGTAAACAGATTGCTGTGTATAAACAGATGCCTAAATACATTATTTTGTTTTCTTCTTCTTCTTTCTTTCTTTCTTTCTTTCTTTCTAATGTGAAGTATTAGAGTAACTTATTTATTCCTCAAGAAGAAATTAAAAATAAGCCTCTGTCCCTAGGCTCAATAGGTCACCAGCTATATAGCAATAAATGCATGTAAGGGTTTCCAGTGGTTATCAAATCCTATGGAAACCTGCAGATGTAGTTCAGTTTTAAATATTACTGTGGTTTATCATGCATTGTAGTCCAAAAGGGAGGATAACCTTGCAGCATTTTATTCAGTCATGAAAACAATGAGTTTCAAAATATGCCACATTTTTCTGTAGACATTAATGTTTTATTAAGCACATTGTTGTACAGTAATGAACAAAAGCATGATCTCTTATTAAAGTAACATTAGAAATGTTCCTGTTTTTCCTCTGTTTGTCACATCTCTACTAATTTACTGACACTACTTGAGCTATTCCTGCTTACCACTGCAGCTTGTTATTTTCTCTGACAGCCTTGCATTTGTCACTGTATGATAACAGTCACTGATTCAAAATGCAATCCAAGTTTCTGTCATGCTAGGTGCGCTGTTCATTCTCTTTAGGTCTGAATATTTCATAGTTGTCAGAATCCCCAAACCAAACTGCTTAGTGTTTCATCTCAAGCTTGGTCTTGGCAATGAGTAAATGAAATGAAATGTAGTAGTTTACCCAAAAGAGTTCCTTATATTTAGCCACTCTCTTCAGGCAATTCAATTTTCTTTTTTCATCAGATTTACTCATTAATATCACCCAATGAAAAAGTGGTATAAGCTTTTTTTTTTTTTACTGCAAGCTTCTGCCTTTCATTTTTTACCTCCATCTCTGGCACTGTGACACCAAATAAAAATATAGAATGTGAGGCCTTGCAACAAAAATGATAGGCAATCAAATGAGCACATCAATTTGTACATTTGCACATTCGGTATTCTATCCACGCACTGTTGTCTCAGAATTCCCTCCATGGAGTTATTTTTTTAATTTTATTTTTGCTTGTATCCTATTAGATGCCATAAGTAACTTTGTGATTGTGTGCTGTTCTGGCCTAAACTGCTTGCTTTTGTCAAACTTTGCTTTACATTCTTATGATTTTTTAAATTGTTTTCTATTGTAACAGCTTGCAGGAATATACTTTTCACCCACCTATGGTGAACCAATCCATTTTTTATTAATTTATATATTCAAACGACCACAAAGAAGAGTGATCCTTTGGCCCACAGTTCTGCAGCACAGTATAAAACAGCTGGCATACTTAAAATATGTCCTGTATGTGAAAAATGCTAACACTTCTATAATTTGTCTTCATTTTCTTTTTCTTATATCTGTCAACGTGCTTGTAGTCATTTAATTGTGAGTGAGCAGCACATTCTTAAAATTACACAGACCATTTTGTTCAATATTTTCATATTATATGAAATTATATTTTGAAATATGAAATTATATTTGCATATATTTTCCACTGTAATTCACAGGCTAAAATTACAGGGTATTTGTAATGTATTTTTGAGGCCTGGGAGGTCCTAGTTTCGAGAGATCTTCTCATTGTCTTCACTCAGTGTGTATTAATTACTAGACTGTTATAGTTCTGACTTCCTCATGTGTCTTGCCTGACCATGACTTGATGAAAAAGTATGTGCAATTCAGATATGGTACTTGTCTACATCACTTGGTATTACAAAGTGTGTCATACACTTGTAAGTGAAACACAGTAGCACTATGAAGCGATTGAAGGTGGGGACTAGCATTGTGGACAACATGGAGTCAACAGGATAACTTAAATATTTTGGGCAGTAGAAAATGTGTTTATATAGTTTAGGAGATGGCATGGGTGGAGGTGGATATGGGCATTTTAATAAATCAGCAGAAGCTACCCAGTTCAACACATGGTAGAAGGGAGGCTTGCTTTATTATTCATGGCCTTCTGTAGCATATTATGATAGCCCGGCCACCTGGGGCTTGCCTAGCATTTCTTCTCAGGAATGACACCAGAAAGGGCCATTGGCCAAGGCATAAAAACTCCTTTCATTTAGAATATTATAACAATCTACATAAGAACAGGCCATTCAGCCAAACAGAGCTCACCAGTCCTATCCACTTAGTCCTATCCACTTAATTTTACTAAATTAACATCAAGTATAGTTCTACATCGAAGAAAGAGAACAGCAGCCCTCCCCGCAAGAAACGTCCACTCACATATAAGAACAACACAGCTGCACCAGGTGTAAAGGCTAAAGATGGCACCATTTGGATGCAGCAGCAGGTTGGGCATCATCCTGCCAGTCAGTCTGCACCACACCGGTCCTTCAATGAAACAGCACAGCTTGCAGAGCTCGCCAAGGTATCATGCAAAGTCCTGTTTGTGAGTATGTTTTGTGATGGTCTTTATATACAGTATAACAACAGTTATATGTTACTTATATAAAAGCCCGATCGAATGGTATTTACCTTGATTCATTTACTTATCTTACTACTGTATAAAGTCACAAGTAGACTGCAGAGCTTCCTCTGTTTGATCGACAATGGCATGCTGACAAACTACATGTGTACTGAAGTGACTTTAGCAGGGGATGGGACAGCAGGCTGCTTGCTGCTTGTGCTGATCGATGCATTTACAAAACAAAAGACGCTGATGGTAGAGGTGCGAAGGGATTTAAGGGATTCTGAGTTTTTTCGTAGGCTTCAGGAATTCTAGTGTTAAAGTACATTTAGGTGGACAAGATACCCCACTAGAGATGCTGGTTTTTTACTATTATTGATGAAGTCTCAAATGGCAGCAGGGTCTTCATATTTGTTGTTTTTTTTTTTTTTGTAGTTTATTGCTCTATATGTTAATCCCATTCCCTGTGTCATTTACTTTTTTATTTGGTATTCTTTTCATATCATTGGCTTTATTACAATCTATTTTTGGATTCATTGGATTATTATTATTTATTTTGGATTATTTTTGGCTCAAGATCACCTGCATTGCATGCACCATCCCAAAAATTAGACTATAGTAAAACATAGGGTGAATATGAAAACTTCATTCAAACAAAGGGATTTGAACCCTGAATCTTTGAAGCAGCAGTGCTAACCACTGTTCCATAGCACCACTCCCTGACAAACCAATGCACAATTTTCCATGAATCCTACAGATGTTTATATATCAGCCAACAGACAGAGCTGCCTGATTGAAAAAGCAAAAATAGAATGAGGAAGAGCGAGCTTATAGTGTTTAACTCTCCAACCATTTTGAGGTAGTGGTGATATTTTAATTTGGAGGTGAATGCAAGGCCACCACTGGACATTTGATCATCAGATACAAATTTAAATATTTTACATAAGAAGGTATTTCTTCCGCCATTTGTGCAAGGTGACAATGGTTGAAATTAAGAATGTAACACTAGATGAAACATCAGGTGACAGTCAAAATCTAATGTAACCAAAGATGAAATTATCTGTGTTGTGCAGGCACTTATGTTTTGGCATGCTTTGTGAGTGTTCTGTCAAAATGAGATAGCTGCTCTAAATAGCGATTGGTAGTCAGCCAATTCAGTGTTTACATGAGTAAAGTGCACACGTGTGAATTTTGTGTTTGCTAGCAATATTTTTGATTAAAATAAATTGTAAATACTTTCATCCACTGTATTAATGTAGTGTCTTGTGAACTCATACTCAAATGTAATTAATTCTGATGTTATAATGTATGTATATCCATTCAATTTTCAGGTTTTAAAGATATTTACAGCCTTATATTCTGTCTTATTTTAGTTTCATATAATTAGAATAAGGGCTTATCCAGAATAAGGCATGTATACTGGTAGTTTCATGATACATGTTTTCTCTGGATAGATTACAATACTTATGTTTATGTAAAAGCATAAGATGAGAGGTGCACTAATATAGGCTGTTTTAGTAGCAAGGAAATAAAACAAAAGTGTAAAACATTATAACTTTAAACAAGTATGTCTGACCCAAACCAAATATGCCAGATAAGTAAAGTTGGTTTTACATTTCATATATTTAAAAACTGTGAAAGTTCAGACTAGCAGATGCACATTAAATTAACATTTTGACCAGCTTTTATTAGTGGTCTTGTTAAAATGCTAAGTATACTATATAAAATGGAAATTCTGATATATTTTTTTGGCTAAAGTACATTCTCTGTCCTTAAAAAAAATCTTTGATTGGTCTGTAATGCATTAACATACATTTTATTAACTAGTTTACAGTATAAGCTAAATTATAATATATGTGTATAATTGTGAGGCATATCTTACTTTTCTTAATAATGCAAAATATTTATTTTGGATGTGATTTTAAACCTTTGTACAAATTAATAATAATTTATAGAACTGATTATATAATTAAATAAGTCATGAAAAGATAGCATGTTGCTATCCTTATGACAGTATATTAACAGAGATATTCTTTTATGGTTTCCATATCTTGCAAGGAGTTTTTATAGGGAGAATATTTGCAGATCCCAGTGCTTCAGCACAGAAATTCAATAATGACAGCCACTTGTAATTAAAGTTAATTTTGTGAAAATAAATTGGTCTTCTAAGATTACAACAACATTTTCATGATATATGGCAACACTGACTTACCAGCTAAAAGAAATTTTTAATCTATTCAATGTATGAAAACAATATAAATATTTCTTAATTTACAGGGATATAGGATTTGATTTTTCAGTAACCACAGCTGAGTGTACCAGTTTCAAAATTCCTTCATGATTTAAGAGTGTTACTACGTCAATACAGGTTCTCATTCTTTTATTATCATTATACATCATCAATTATTTCATTACCAGCATTTTTGAGAAGTGTGCCTATAATTCAAGAAAGAGTGAGGAAGTCTTCCTGAAGAAAATTTGGATTCTTTGCTTTCTCAACAGCATTACTTTTTATCCAAACTACCCAAAGTTAACTCTGCTTCAGTTAGCCTTCTCCTTCACGGAGTGTATAAGGATGTCCTAAAGAGAGCATCGATTTGTGGTTTCAGGTAAAGGTAAGCAGACCATAGCTTCCTTGAGACAAGTCACAGAAATAATGCTGTTGAACAACAACAACAACAACATTTATTTATATAGCACATTTTCATACAAATAATGTAGCTTGAAGTGCTTTACATGATGAAGAAAAGAAAAAAAAGACAAAGTAAGAATTAAAATAAGACACTAATTAACATAGAACAAGAGTAAGGTCCGATGGCCAGGGAGGACAGAAAAAACAAAAAAACTCCAGACGGCTGGAGAAAAAAAAAATCTGCAGGGGTTCCAGACCATGAGACCGCCCAGCCCCCTCTGGGCATTCTACTTAACGTAAATGATCAGTCCTCTTTGTATTTAGGGTTCTCATTAAAGGACTTGGGCGGCACGGTGGCGCAGTGGTAGCGCTGCTGCCTCGCAGTTAGGAGACCCAGGTTCGCTTCCTGGGTCCTCCCTGCGTGGAGTTTGCCTGTTCTCCCCCTGTCTGCGTGGGTTTCCTCCGGGTACTCCGGTTTCCTCCCACAGTCCAAAGACATGCAGGTTAGGTGGATTGGTGATTCTAAATTGGCCCTAGTGTGTGCTTGGTGTGTGGGTGTGTTTGTGTGTGTCCTGCGGTGGGTTGGCACCCTGCCCAGGATTGGTTCCCTGCCTTGTGCCCTGTGTTGGCTGGGATTGTCTCCAGCAGACCCCCGTGACCCTGTGTTCGGATTCAGCGGGTTGGAAAATGGATGGATGGATGGATTAAAGGACTTGATGATGATGGTCATGTAGACTTCTGGTTTTTAATTCATCAATGTAGGAACATCATGGTGTTTAGATTAGGTGGTGGTGGCGCAGAGAGAGAGAGAGAAGAGAGAGTAGGGGTTAGTACGGATTTTAGAGCCACCATGAATAGTTATGATAATTAATTGAATATACAGAGCATTAGGATTAAACTAAAATAAAGTTATGAGAAAGCCATGTTAAAGTAATGTGTTTTTAGCAGTTTTTTAAAGTGCTCCACTGTATTAGCCTGGCAAATTCCTATTGGCAGGTTATTCCAGATTTTAGTTGCATAACAGCAGAAGGCCGCCTCACCACTTCTTTTAAGTTTAGCTCTTGGAATTCCTAGCAGACACTCATTTGAAGATCTAAGGTTACGATTTGGAATATAAGATGTCAGACATTCCGATATATAAGATGGAACGAGATTATTTAAGGCTTTATAAACCATAAGCAGTATTTTAAAGTCAATTGTGAATGACACAGGTAACCAGTGTAGTGACATCAAAACTGGAGAAATGTGCTCGGATTTTCTTTTCCTAGTTAGGATTCTAGCAGCTGCATTCTGCACTAGTTGCAAACGATTTATGTCTTTTTTGTGTATTCCTGAGAGGAGTGCGTTAAAGTAATCTAGTTGACTGAAAACAAAAGCATGAACTAATTTCTCAGTATCTTTCAGTGATATAAGAGGTCTAACTTCTGCTATATTTCTTAAGTGAAAAAATGCTGTCCTAGTGATCTAATCAATATGCGATTTAAAATTCAGGTCACAGTCAACAGTTACCCCTAAATTCTTTACCTCCGTCTTGACTTTTAATCCTAATGCATCAAGTTTATTTCTAATAACCTCATTATATCCATTATTGCCAATCACTACAATTTCTGTTTTCTCTTTATTTAGCTTGAGAAAATTACTATTCATCCACTTAGAAACACAAGTAAGACATTGTGTTAGTGAAACAACAGAGTCGGGGTCATCAGGTGCTATTGATAAATACAGCTGCGTGTCATCAGCATAGCTGTGGTAACTCACATTATGGCCCGAGATAATCTGACCTAACGGAAGCATGTATATCGAAAAGAGTAGCGGACCCAGAATAGAGCCTTCTGGAACACCACATAGAAGAATATCATGTGTCTTTGAGTTATAATTACCACAACTAACAAAGAATTTTCTACCTGCCAGGTAGGATTCAAACCAATTTAAGACAGTGCCAGAGAGGCCCACCCATTGACTAAGGCGATTTCTAAGAATATTGTGATCAATGGTGTCAAATGCGGCACTCAGATCTAAGAGGATGAGAACAGATAAATGGCCTCTGTCTGCATTTACCCGCAAGTCATTTACTACTTTAACGAGTGCAGTTTCTGTGCTGTGATTTGTTCTGAAACTTATCAAGAAAAGCATGTTTATTGAGGTGGTCATTTAGCTGCATAATGACTGCAATCTCTAGAATTTTACTTAAGAAAGGCAGGTTAGAAATGGGTCTAAAATTTTCAAAAGCAGAGGGGTCAAGATTATTTTTCTTGAGTAGGGGTTTAACTACAGCAGTCTTAAGACAGTCTGGGAAGACCCCTGTATCTAATGACAAGTTTACTATGTCAAGAATACTATCAATTAGCACGCCTGATACTTCTTTGAAAAAACTTAGTATTGAGTCTAGGATGCAGGTGGAGGGTCTCAGTTGAGAAATTATTTTATGTACATCAGGTAAATCTATCCTGGTGAAAGAGTTTAATTTGTTTATAACAGAGTACTGGGACTTAAGAGGATCCGCAGTGTTGGAGAGATATACTATATTATTTCTAATATCATTAATTTTTTGATTGAAAAATACAGCAATAGCCTCACAAGTATCACTGGAAGTATTTTGGAGGCATTCCTTTGAGTTACCTGGGTTTAGCAGACATCAATGATAGAGAATAAGCATCTGGGATAACTAGCATTGTTATTTATAATTCTAGATTTATAATTCTAATATCAGTGCCTCTCAAGATGGACTGTGTTATTGTATTCTGTTATTTTAACCTTCAATATCTCATAGTGGATAGTTAGTTTAGTCTTCCTCCATTTACACTCAGCTCTACGGCATGTTCTCTTTAAATCAGACACTCTTTGGGTCTTTCATGGTATAACAATGCTAGAAGATTTTTTAACTGTTTTTTCAGGTGCAACTATGTCAGCAGCAGCTCTCACCTTAGTATTAAATTATTCCACCTTACTATTTACATTATCCTCGCTATTGTAGTTAGCACTATAAACGGACTGTTTTCTTAGAAAGATTGTAAGTTTTGAAGCTGCTGAATAATCAAAGAAGTGTTTTTTAACAATATGCTCCTCATGAATGTTTTCTATCAACATTTCTATATTAAATAGTAAAAGAAAATGGTCTGATAGACAAATATCAGTGATCTGCTTTACATCAACTTTTAGTCCTTTGGTAATTACTAAGTCTTATGTATGACCTGCTTTATATTGTAGGCTAACTAATGAGCTGAGTCAAATCAAAAGAGTCCAGGAGGTTCATGAATTCTTTTATTTTTGGGTCACACTGATTATCGATATGAAAGTTAAAGTCGCCGGCTATTAGGAGTGTGTCATAGTTCATAATTATAATTGACACCAAGTCAGAGAATTCCTCAAAGAAAGACACATTAAATTTAGGAGGTCTATACACGGATAATACTAGAAAGTGAGAACCTCCATGAATAACAAACCTAGAAGTTTTCAGTAATGGTTCAGACCTAAGTTGTAATATATCATTACACTGTCTAAACATTCTTTTACATTTTTTATTTTAATGATTCTGTAAATTATATTAACGTAGACATTATAACAATACAATTAATAATACTCCCTTATATTTATGGTTCATATTATCCAATATATTTATGTTTCATATACATCTTATCGCCCCTCTTCTACCCAGTTCATTGTAATATTTTATTCATGTTATCATGAAAAAGTCTGATTATCCATGTTTAATAGTTCTGAACACTTCAAAAATAGGATTTTTTTTGAAGAGTGAATAATGAGCATTGTTGCCAAACATAGTTTTAAGTAGTTGGTTAGAATGCAATTTTGGAAATTCCCCAAAAAATAACAAATTAGGATCTTTTTTTTTAATTAAATATTTTTTGTTTAATCTGTTACTATTTAGCTTATGACTGAATGAATAACCAAATATCAAATTTGATGAAAAAAGAGAATGTTAGAACTTCCTGATGTCTGAATGAGCTCACACACATTTTTTGCAACTTCCTAGCATCTTTTTGTGTTCCTTTCCTTCACTTAATTTAATTTCCTTGCTTTGTTTATCATCATAACACCAGTCGAATTGAATTAGATTTGATGAAACTCATACAAATAAAATATCAAAACAAGCATACAACATAGACACAAAAGTCATAATCATTCCCAAATGAGTCACAAACAAGCAATTTAGCAAAACCATTTAGAAACATTCATGAAATCAGTGTCAAAGACTCTAAGGTCAAGATGCTAAGTTAATGTCTCTCGCAGCTTGTCTGGCAGTTTTTGTCTTGATAAACCTTGGTGATGTGAAGAAGCAAGGTATGACAGGTCCAAAAAGGTCTTTATAGGCTTTACATTTCAGTCTGAAAGCAGAGTAGAGTAAAATCCTGCGAAGGAGATGGTACTCTGTGATCTTAGAAATGGTGTGAACCACTCTTTCTAGTTATTTGTTTTCCAGACCATGTTGTTAAAGGAAAAAATACTGGTTACAAAAAATAATAATAATAATTAAATAACATAACACTACAGGTTTCACAAATTTCAGTAGGTAAGACATTCTAAAAATACTGAGTATTCAATAACATGGATAGCCAAAAATCATTTAAATGTAAATTATCTGGACACAATAAATCCTCCTCAGGAGATAATAAACGGCTGAGTCACCATGTATCTGCTAAAAGAAAAAAGTTCAGATTATCCCCACACTGAAAAGAAGAACAGATGCACAATATTTGGGCTGTGTAGCCTTCATCAGGTGTGAATTTAGGTATGATGGGTACATAGCCCAAACTCTCTGTCATTCACCTTCTATTCTTTTTTTCAGTGTGGAAATAATTTTCACTTAAAAAATTGTATGTTCCTTCAATAGCTCCTTCAGCTTTTCTCAGCCTTTCTATTGAAGTGACAGCTTTGCCCTAGGTTTACCCAGATAGATTTGTGCCAAAGTTAAAATACTACATATACATCCATTCACCTTTTACCATTTTTGTTGTCCACACAACTGAAATAATTTCAGCTAATTTGAATGTAAAGGCTTCAAAAATGTATCACTCACACTATGCATGTTACATCACATTCAGTGTTAAAACTAAAATGTTAAAGAGAAAGGGTAAGCTTCATTTATTTACTGTTCTGTCTTTTCAAAAATATAATAGCCACAGTACATTTTTTATATACTGTAATAAATCTCCAGTCCTGATGACCAAATACAACCAGAGTATAAATTACCTAGGCAAAACACGAACAGTCATTAGGTAAAGTATACCATGGTTACTGATGTTTCTCACAGCCCTTTCTTGTCTATTTTCAGATCTCCATCAGCAACTCTGACTCTTGCTCAATGTGCTTCATTTGTAATCTGTGCTTTTACAAATAAAAAGTGCCCGTAGCACTTAATAAGTTAGTCAGGTGTCACATTACTTTACATAGTTCCTCAAATAGCTGCACATGTTTTGTACCACTGGGACTGCTTGGAGGCTGCCTTTGCCAAAGGGATGATGTTATGCATCTTCTGCTACATTTCAAGAAGTGTAAAGGAATCTAAGCAGCTTACAGAGAAAAAAAATTACAATATTTATGTCCAGTGCATAGGTGCATCCCAGAGACATCTGCTATAATAGACAAAATTCAAGAGATGCAATCCATTGAGGCAAGATGCCATTCAGCAGCAGAAAGATACATGCCTTCGAAGGCTTACTTCATTCTCCAGATGGTAAAATAATACTTGTGATATTGTATTTTGTTCTCCTACACATCCTTTGCTAGTAAATTAAATTTTAATATTTCATCTTCCTGGCACCAGCACTTGTAATGAATCATCAATTGATGCCTTTGGCTAAAAGTCTTGCTTTGCATTTGGGCCTAAACTGCAGTTTTCAGGAAAATAACGTAAAAAAGAATAAATCAAAATGGCTGTTTCTGGTCAGGTCTTTACAGATTTAATGAAAGCAGACAGGTATAACAGATGCCCAGCTGGAAACTCTTCAGACATGCTATGTATATTTAATTTTGCCATTTTTACAGATGTCCATTAAATATGTTGTTCTGCAGTGTGTCTGACAACCTGCTTTATTATTAAGTCTAAGCACTATAACCTACAAATAAAATCTGTGAAGATAAGTAAATGTATAATTCAGAGGTGATATACAATGCTTAGTTCTTTTCTATCTTCAGGTATCTTTGGTTGCTGGCTGTTCTTTTCATTTTTAACATAAAATTTAAATGAAAGTGTGACATCTGCCTCATTGCTTGTGAAAACAATTTATGATCAAACAAAAAAAACGAAACAGAACAGGTTGTATGTCATTTATAAACTTGAGGTATTTTGCATGCATCATGCTTTAGGATCTACTGTGATTCTCCAGGGAAGGCCTGATCATTTAACTGTTGCAGCATTTTTCTGTAAGAGTGCTAATTAAGTATGATATTCATTTTGCCAGATGTCTGCTCAGAGAGCATAACTAGCTAAACAAACCCCTTGATTTAATGACTGGGTAGTTTGAAATTCACTGTTGATTGTACCTAATGCCAGTTTTATGGTTGCAACCATCGTGACTGTTTTTAAAGGATGACTAAATTGGATAGGTGCGAGAATTGTAAAAGAACAATGAAGAACACTCTACAAAGAATGATGCTTAGATATTCAACATCCGTTTAGAAAATATGTGGCTTTGTTACCATTTCAGTTACATGCCAATGAGTAGTGATAAACATCTAATAAAATGCAAAAGAGAGAGACAAAGAATTGCATCCATATTGCATCCTACTTTTCGTTTTAAAGGAAAAAATTATTCTCAAAAATATTTATTCTAATTGACTCATCTAATGTAAATAAATCAGAATTGGAATTAAACTGATCTTACAAAAGTCTAAAACTATTTTTGTTTTTTAGTTTCTTTCCATCCTAAAGCTGGAGCAATATGTGTTTTTGAAGGGTGATTGTAAGAGCCAAATGGTAAATCCACTTTAGTTTTTGCTTAATTTTAACAGAATGTAGCTTTCACATAGATAATGGACTATCTTTATTACTCCTATAAGCTGACAAGTTAATGGAATGTTGTTAATGTTGAGGTATATTTCCGATTAAAGTTAGACAGCTGGAAAGAAACATGAATGGTTAGACAGAAAGCATTAAGGGCGTATAGTTTTCCGACTGTATGTACTTATCTGGAATGTAGGTCTTAGTGAATGTAATAACATATAGAAGCTTTAAGAAATGTATCTAGACATTTAAGCCTTAAATGAAACATCATAGACATTTTTTTTTTATTTTCTTTGTGTGTATTATCAACTTTCTTTCTTGTTTGTGTGAACTGTTTTCTTTTAATTTCACTAAACGTTTTGAAAAAAACAACACTTGGACTGTGGAATTTTCTTTTATACAACAAATTATACTAACTGCTGGAATGCCTTTCTGGTACTTGTATTTTAAACTATCTGGAAACCCTCGACAAGTGAAGCAACAGTGGTTATTATCAAGAGATGTTGGACATGCCACGTGTCACCACAGGGATGCTATGGTTGGTACGGTGCCTACAAGAGGTATTCACCCCCTTGGTGAATGTTATTTTTATTTAACATTGAATCACAGTGGATTTAGTATGGCTTTTTGACAAAAAAAAAATTAAAACAAAAAAAAAACAAGTTAATTTCAAAGTACAAACAGATCTCTACAAAGTGGTCTGTATTAATTACAAATACAGTAGTCTCCCAGAATCAGCGGGGATTATCCATGTATCCAAGTTACATGCCCCCCAACCCCCAGAGATGATATAGGCAACATATTTTTGCTTCACAGCCCCATGAACCTGAGTACAGTTCCAAGCGATCCCTCAATGTGGAGTCAGCACATTTTTCTTGTGTGCCACTTTGATTCTACTATGCCTGCCACAGTACTGAAGTACTATAAATTTCATAGTAATTGCAGTCACTTAGCAATTATAACTGTAATGTGTGGCCAAGCGTGGAAGTTGCTAAAGATTTGGAAGATGGGAGCATTGTTGTTATTTAAGGCATAATGGCAGGTAGTGCGGTGTAGTGGTTAAGGCTTTGAACCCAGGACTTCAAATTATAAGTAATAATATAACACTAGGCTAGGTCTGTGTTATTATTTTCTTTAAGTACTGCCCACATCCCAAAAACACCAAGAGTTGGCTCATGCATTTAAACTGATGTCCCTCTTTCCTTTTGACTTTGTAATGGAGAAAGTGGGTTTATAAAATAGATGGATAAATGAGATAGTTTGTCAAAATGAAAGGAAACAAAGGATGTGAAGAACATTGTTACTGGCTAGAACATAAATCTGAGGGACTACAATGAAACATTTTTGTTGGCATATGAGACATTCTCGGTTATTCAGCAACTCTTGCCTTTGAGTGGGTAAGTAGTTTAATTCCCAAGCAAGCAAGTCTCATTTACCACTGTTTATTTAATATTAAGATGTCTATTTCATAGTGTAACTGGTTGAAGGACTCAGAATTTCATTACTTTAGGCTAAAGCAACTTGAAAAAGGCATTATCATTTTTTAGATCATAATTTTTTTAAATACAGAAGTTGAAATGTTAAAGGTCTCGATATGAAAATGAGAAAAAACAGCTATTATATCTTAGGACACTGGTCAAAAAAAGTATTCCTGCAGGAGACCCATTTAAATATATAAAAGTCGACAACAGATTGGACTGGCCAAGTATTAAACTTCAAGTAAGAGAATAAGACTAGGGGAGTTTGGAATATTGATTCATAAAGTAACTCTGTTTGCAGCTACTGAGGTAATCACTGTTTCAGAGTAGAACCACATTATAGCGGTTGACAGAATGAATGAAACTAAATTAATCTAGACTAACAAATACAGGAAAAAAGTAAAATGTGGAACAATTTATAGGAAGTTCTCTTGTCAATTCCAAGAAGGAACTCTAATAAACTCATAATGGTGGAAGATTTAAATTGTGTATTAAATACTGCCTTAGATCTCCAACTAGGGCTGTGACAATACCAAAATATCAACCTCTGAAAATTATTGAAATTTGATACCATTTTCCATTCCCAATACAGTGTATTATGCAACTCAATAGAAAATGTATTTAAATCTATACTAATAAAAGGCAAAGCCCTCACTGACTCACTCACTCACTCACTCATCACTAATTCTCCAACTTCCTGTGTAGGTGGAAGGCTGAAATTTGGCAGGCTCATTCCTTACAGCTTACTTACAAAAGTTAGGCAGGTTACATTTCGAAATTGTACACGTAATGGTCATAACTGGAACCTCTTTTTTGTCCATATACTGTAATGGAGTGCAGCTCAATGGCCGTGGGAGGCGGAGTCACGTATCGCGTCATAACGCCTCCTACGTAATCACATGAACTGAAAACAAGGAACAGCCACAAAGAGCGCTGAAGAAAACATTCATTACACAATGAAGAAGGCAGCGAAACAATAAGAAGCGAGCGAGTGACGCATATGTAAACCATAAGTTTAAATTAAGTTTATAGAAACGCTCCCCCTGCCGTTTGCAATACCATATTCGCGAGAGACAAGTTTAATGAGAAGACACGAGGTATAAACGAGACTTTGGATCACTTTGAAACAGAGTTAAAATTGCTGTAGCGAGAAACTTTTAAGTGCTGGGTCTTAGCTAACATTAAATAAAGCCGTGGACATCGCAACATCACACAAGACAGCGGCTCACATGAACTGACTGAACACAGCACGAGTGATCACTTCGATGAATCAAACCTGTTCAAAAAACACATTACACAATTGATAAGGTACGAAAAGAATATGAAGCGACTGACGCATACAGGCATAAATTAAGTTCATAGACCTACAAAAGATTGCCATTTTTCTCCTGTACAACTATACGTTGCATTCTCAATAGTAAGCTTCCATGGCTTGGTCATATTCCAACCGGAGTGCTCAACTGACAACGTGGTATACAAAGACAACTATAACAATCATAATAAACGAACAATGAAACAACGGAGAACCCATGCATTAAATAAAAAGGCTGCTTCCTTGGCAAAGCAAGGAAAAAGGATGGCCTTATATGGCGTTCGTTTATAAAACAGCGGAGAAGCTGTGTAAAGACTGCTTCACAAAAAAACAGCAGAGCGCCTTATATGAGCAGGCAGTCAGCTAAAGAAAGGAATCAATAAATAACTATAATCGTAATAAACGAACAAAAAATAGCGGAGAATCCGCGGATTACATAAAGGAAATGGGTACCTGAACAGAAAAGTGAGTCTCAAATACCTACACAATAACTATAACAATCGTAATAAACGAACAGTAAAACAATACAGAACCGCTAAGCAAGGAGAAAGGACGGCCTTATATGGCGTTCGTTTATAAAACAGCGGACAGGCTGTGTAAAGGCAGCTTCACAAAAAAACAGATCCTTAACAAATTGTTATTGGTATATTTTCCCTCAATTTAAAAAGGTTTTCTTTTCTTCTTAATTAAAATTTAAAAGCAATACTTCACCGCTGCGAAGCGTGGGAATTTGGATATATGCAGTGAGTGTGTATGCCTGATGAGCGTACTCTTTGCATTATTTGACAGTAAACTATTTTCAATCATTCTATGATCTGCTTCTCACAACTGAGGGCACCGTGGCGGATGTTAGCTGACTTGCTGGCCAACCACAAGCGTTACCTGGTAGGTAACCACCCATACAATCAGATTGTGATTCAGACTACGAATGCCGTGAATGTAATTACCCCGATCTACATGCTGTCAAATAAACGAACCACTCGCCGTGGCGCAATGTTAGGGGCTTCGCCTCTAGCGCTGACATCCGAGGTTCGATTCCCATAAGGGAGTGCAGTGAGTGTGTACGCCTGATGAGCCCAGAATTAGGGCGAAACACGTGTCGCGTACTCTTGGCATTATTTGACAGTAAACTATTTTCAACCATTCTATGATCTGCTTCTCACAACTGAAGGCACCGTGGCGGATATTAGCTGACTTGCTGGCCAACCATAAGCATTACCTGGTAGGTACCCACCCATACAATCAGATTGTAATTCAGACTACGAATGCCGTGAATATATATATATATATATATATATATATATATATATACAGTATATATATATATATATATATATATACAGTATATATATATATATATATATATATATATTTATGTAGATATGTATATATATATATATATTATATATATATATATATATATGTAGATATATATATATATATATATATATATATATGTGAATGTATGTATGTATATATGTATGTCTATATTTATATATATATATATATATATGTGCATATGTATATATATGTGTATATATATATGTAGATATGTATATATTTATGTGTATATATATATATATATGTACATATATATATATGTAGATATGTAAATTTGTATATGTTTATATATGTATATGTGGATGTGTATATGTATGTATATATATGTATATGTAGCTATGTGTATATGTAGATATGTATATGTATATATACTGTATGTTTACATAACCTCTTTAACACACTACTTCTCCGCTGCGAAGCGCGGGTATTTTGCTAGTAAATTATAATTCTGTACACATCTAAATCATTAGATTTATCAAAATAAATAATAAAAATTTTAGTCTTTAAATGCATATACTTGAAGTAGTGCAATCTTTGTAAAAGGTACAAGTAAAATTCTATAAACAATAAAAAGTAAAGAAGATTAAATCCAGTCAACAGGTTTTTATGCATTAATGAAAACAAATAAATACAGTTACTGAGGTGCAGCCATGAAATGTTATAAATGTCATTAAATGTTACTGCAAAAAGTATTTCAAGTATTTGTAAATAATATACATACAAGTTCTAAAACAAACATTAAATAAACATTCAAGTAAAATTCCCATTAATGTGTGAACATTTGGTTAGGAAAGTAACACACAAACTAACTACTAATACATTTAACGACTTTGCATAAATGAAAACTGCGCACATTGCATTTTTGTTTAAATAAACTATGATGTCTTTGTAACCTGAACATTTTTTGCTCTTCCATGAGGTATGCTTTTATTACGCAAATGAGCCCTGACATACTAAAGACCTGCTCTGAAGCAAAGCTGGAAGTTTATGAGCAGAGGAGTCGCTCCACTTTTTATGTTATTGAGCACCAAAAAGTTATAGTACCATACATTATATACTAAATGTAATGAAAATTGAATATAAAACCATACGTAATAAAATATAAGAAAGTTAAAAATGCAGGGAGCAAAGGAACCCCAGAGCTAAAAACTATTACTCCTGAATTAACAGCAGAGAACAAAACTGGCCCAAAGGATAACAATAATTGCAAATCCCTGTCTAAATACAGTAAACATTTAACGGACTACAAAAAGTGTTTTAATCTGTAGAAGAAAACATTATGTCACATGTCTACTTCAAACGCATCATTTTAAAGGTTTATACTTAGTAATGTTTCCACAATTCAGAAATAAGATACCTATTGAAATTCTTTGTATATTGACTTGCATGATGGTCCTTTATGTAGAGTGCCATTAAGTGACATTGGTGGCTGCCCTAGGTGCCATCATCTGAGGGTTACCGTTTAGGCAAGTTAAGGGGCGCATCCCCAGCCAACATCAATGTCCTTATTAGTCTGGCTAAATTGATTGTGTTTGCAACTTTAGTTGGTATTGTGTGGTAAGAAATCTTGTATACATGCTTGTGTGTTATCTTGTGGTTTTCCATCCCCATTTGCCACAAAGATAAAGTAATGCCATAAGCCACTCTGACTGCCCTCTTTATCAATTAAGAATACTGGTGAAGGCTCTGAAGTTACCATAGTAAAACCTGTCATTGGGTGGAAACAGGGCTGCATCTCTACCCATGGCGAACTGTATATGCATTTGTAATTTAGGCTGCAGAGTCAATACCATGTAAAATGAGTATTGAAGAAATCTTAAAAAATCAAAATTCATACTTATCGATATTTTTATATTTTTGACAGTCCTGCTTCAAACTGTAACTGCAATGTGTTTATCAAAGACAACCGCTTGCATATCTAAAGGCGATTTCATGGCAATGTTCTTTCTTCTTTTCAGTGCTTCATACCTATTTATGAATCAAAAGCTTTTAAAATTTGTAACAACAAAATTATTTTTGACCATGCTCTTCTTGTTCCGGAGCTTAGAATTTTAAACATCACTATTCCCACATGGAACTGGTGACTGAGTCCTTTACTAACATCACTTGAATAATTTATTTCTTCTATTACCACAAAAATGTATTTTTTGCTGAAAGTAATGCTAATGTAAGATGGAACACTTAAAAGTATAGTTACAGGGACAAATAATGTCTTACTTTTTATGGAGGAACAAATCACAAGCCAGAACCTCAGCTGAATTAATTGTTGATAATATCTAAAATTGATGATGAATACAGTAGACCCCCAAGAAGTCGCGGTTTAGGGTTCGCGGACTCAGTCGTTCGCAGATTTTTTCTTAGAACCTAACTATTAATTGTTAGCGGAAAGCGTAAATATCCTCCGCAATTTTTTATGGCTTTTTTCATGGCAATACTGTGCTGTAGAGAGAACAGGAAGCAACCGCTGAGGGAAACGCGGTTTGGGATGGTGAAAATAGCCAATCCGAGAGCGTTATTCATTTCTCCTTGCTGATGATTGACTGCTGCCATGTGACGTGTCTCCTGGTGAGTGGGTTTACCACCGCTGAGGGAAAAGCGGTTTGGGATGGTGAAAGTAGCCAATCCGAGAGCGTTATTCATTTCTCCTTGCTGATGATTGACTACAGCTTTGTGATGCGTCTCCAGCTGAGTGTCCCCGTGTTTTCCATTTTGTTATTGTTTTGTTATTTTTAAACGCACACGATGCCATCGAACCACTCTGCACCTTCTAAGACTTCTGGAACTGAGCCTAAGTGGCAGAAGAAGTTTAAAACACTCCAGGAGAAGGTTGATTTGCTCCGGGAACTAAAAAGTTATGCTGCAGTAGCACGCCACTATGGCATTAATGAAAGCACCGGATGCTACATAAAGAAGAACGAAGCAACGATCTGGAGTACCATATCTGTAAGTTTCTGTGATACTGCCAAAAAGGAAAAGACCGTAATGAATAAAAATATCGTCAGGATGGAACCTGCCTAGGCACTGTGGATCACCGACTGCAGGAAGACGGTAACATCATCCGTGAGAAAGCACAGAAATTGTACCAGCAGTTCGCTAAGGAGACAATGTAGCAACTTCCTATCACAATGTTCCTGAAACCTATAAAGAAAAGCCAGCATGAAACCCTACCAGAAGAAGACCCATACAAAGATACGACTCCTCCTGAAGCGCCTGAAAAAGAGGCGCCACCCGAGGAGTTTTAAATCTACTAAAGTTTTAAAGCTACTTCAACGTCATCATCAATATCATTCATCATTGGTGAGTACCCATACATTTGAATGTATTTTAATTAAATGAAATTATTATGTCTATTCGGGGGTTCTGGAGAGAAGGGTCCGTCGAATAGTCGAACCTTGGATTCAGGAGGAACAGTGTGGTTTTCGTCCTGGTTGCGGAACAGTGGACCAGCTCTACACCCTTAGCAGAGTCCTGGAGGGTGCATGGGAATTCGCCCAACCAGTCTACATGTGTTTTGTGGACTTGGAAAAGGCGTTCGACCGTGTCCCTCGGGGAATCCTGTGGGGCGTGCAACGGGAGTATGGGGTACCGGACCCCCTGATAAAGGCTGTTCGGTCCCTGTACAACTGGTGTCAGAGCTTGGTCCGCATTGCCGGCAGTAAGTCAAACCCGTTTTCAGTGAGAGTTGGACTCCACCAGGGCTGCCCTTTGTCAACGATTCTGTTCATAACTTTTATGGACAGAATTTCTAGACGCAGCCAGGGTGTTGAGAGGGTCCGGTTTGGTGGACTCAGAATTGGGTCACTGTTTTTTGCAGATAATGTTGTCCTGTTTGCTTCATCAGGCCGTGATCTTCAGCTCTGTCTGGATCGGTTCGCAGCTTAGTGTGAAGCGGCTGGGATGGGAATCAGCACCTCCAAATCCGAGACCATGGTCCTCAGCCGGAAAAGGGTGGAGTGCCCTCTCAGGGTTGGGAGGGAGATCCTGCCTCAAGTGGATAGTTCAAGTATGTCGTGGTCTTGTTCACGAGTGAGGGAAGAATGGAGCGTGAGATCGACAGGCGGATCGGTGCGGCGTCCACAGTGATGCAGGCTCTGCATCAGTCTGTCGTGGTGAAAAAGGAGCTGAGCCATAAGGCAAAGCTCTCAATTTACCAGTCGATATATGTTCCTACCCTCACCTATGGTCATGAGCTATGGGTAGTGACCGAAAGAACGAGATCGCGAATACAAGCGGCTGAAATGAGTTTCCTCCGCAGGGTGTCTGGGCTCTCCCTTAAAGATAGGGTGAGAAGCTCAGTCATCCTGGAGGGGCTCAGAGTAGAGCCGCTGCTCCTTTGCATCAAGAGGAGTCGGATGAGGTGGCTCGGGCATCTGATCCGGATGCCTCCTGGATGCCTCCCTGGTGAGGTGTTCCGGGCACGTCCAACCGGGAGGAGGCCCCGGGGAAGACCCAGGACACGCTGGAGGGACTATGTCTCCCGGCTGGCCTGGGAACGCCTTGGCATTCTCCCGGAAGAGCTAGAAGAAGTGGCCGGAGAGAGGGAAGTCTGGGCATCTCTGCTCAAGCTGCTGCCCCCGCGACCCGACCTCGGATAAGCGGAAGAGGATGGATGGATGGAAATTATTATGTATTTACTCTACTTATAACAAAGAAAATGACAGAGCATACCAAAGAAAACACGCTTGCATGAATTACAGTACATATAGTGGTAACATCGGTACTTTACATTCTAGCACCACGGGAGAAATAGCAGTACAGTAGATGGGTTTACCTTTACATTCTGTTTTTAGGTAATGTATTAAGGTAATTTTTTAGGTAATGTATTAATGTATTAAGCTGAGTTTGCAGCGAAAATAAAGTGCTTTGGGGGCATACTGTATTTAGGGTTGAAACTATAAAAATAGGCATTTAAAAGGCATTTTTTAACCACATCCAAAAGTCGCAGTTTTTCACAATTCGCTGGTGCTCTAGGAATGTAACCCCCGTGAATTTTGGGGGTGCACTGTATATACAATTTACTACCAGTGAGCATTATAAAAAAGTCTAGCATTGCAAATAGAATTCAAATTTTTCCCACAAGAGGAACACAGCAGTTATATAAACCATATAGGTTTATAGAGTCATTATTGTCATGTGTACAGATTTGCACTTGCTAATCAACATATAACACTTCACTACTCTTCACCGTTTTGATTAGTGACACTACCAACCTAAAACGACTGTATTCTTTACTAATATAGCAAGGAGTTTACTTTGAAACTGGACTTGGCTCTCCTTATGACATCTGTCATAATTAATACAAGATACTTGTGTTTGTTTAAGCTTTGTTACTCTCTTTAGACAGACTTATAGTCTGGAGTACATTTGTTACCACAAATGTGAGTTTTTTTAATGCCAATATATCTGCATTGTTTACTTGCACCTTTATTGTTTTGTTTAGTGTTACAGATTTGATCTAGTAGTATACATCATTATGCTGTAAATGTGTCAGAGGGGGACATTTTTCGTACACTGGGTGGTTCCATTAGGCACCCATTGTTGGGACTGGGGGTGAGAAGTTATAAGGCTGTCTGCAGGAAGTAGGTATTTGCCGTATTGCAAAGGAGTCACCGCTTTGAAGTTTTTGTCTGGTTGAGATTACAAACAATACCAAGTTGTGATAACAGAACTGCTCCTTCCTTGGAGGATGTCTGTATTTACCTGAAATTAACATGTTTGACAATATTGGTTTCTAGTCAGCAGATCTGTACTCATTAATGGTTGGTAACAATACATTTTGTTAACTTGTTTTCATTAATTGTTAAACCCAGAAAATTTAGATGTGCCATTGTTTAAACCGATTGTGCAGGACTGACAAAGGCAGGGACTGAAGGAGATTTAAACTCCTGGCCAGGAGAAGGCAGAGGAGGGTTGGTCCACTGAGAACGCTGCCAAGACACTCAGACAGAGCACAGGGGCTCGTAGGCAGACGAGGTACCTGGCTGGCACGACGTGAGGCACAAAGACGGCAACACTTACTTCCAGGGAGGAAGAGACAGCTCCACAAGGAGATGCCAGTTGTGGGTCCAGCGAGAGAGGGAAGCCACATGAAAGGACCAAGCAATGCTGGCAGACGAGAAGTGCCTAGGTCTCAGCAACACAAGGAGGCCAGAGTGGGAAAAAAGAACAACAAGGAGACACTGACAGGGATTCCACAATTTGACAAAACTTCTGTTGGGAAATGAGTGTCCGGTGAACAGAGTGCATTGGTGGACAGTTGGACGATTAATTGCTGGGGTAACAGTACACAAACTGGACTCTGCACTACTAAAGGTTGGTGCAGAGTAGGTTGTATCCTCCAATTCTTGTTTTTTAACGGACTTTTAGAGTGTGGACTGTGTGTTTTCCTTTTAAAAAATGAAATTCGTTCCGGATATTTTTAGACTTTATTATGTTCGTTTATCTTTTTAATGTGCTTTATATTGTCTTGTGTAATAGAAGTTACTGTTGCTTTTTCTGAAATTACTGTTGTGTCTTTCATTATGTGTTTACTCACCGCCCAATTTAAAGAAACCTGTGTGATATTATCAGTAAATTTCAAGAGTTCCCAGTCTCTTAATAAAACTGGGTGGTGTAGTCAGATATTTTAATGGTGTCTAAGATAGAATCCTTTGAGTGTGACCAGACACCTAATACAAATGCAAAGGCATTTCAGTCTTCTTCTGAGTCAACAAAACCAGTTATTGAAAATAATTTAATGTCTTTAACTTCATTATGCTAGTGTTCTTCACTTTTTTGGATGGAAACTGGAAGAGCTAATTACAGTATGTGCTTTTTTGTTGAAACAGATTATGGACAAACTGAAATGAACAAAAGTTAATACTTACTCTGAGCCCTAGTTTATAAGATCCAAGCCCAGCAACTACGCTCATAGGAAAGAAATATGGAATGCAGGTGTAGAAATCAGTATTGGAAATGGAATTAAATGGAAATCTCTGAACATAAAGAAATAAACAATATACTTAAAGAAATATTATAAGACAATACTGTATATGTACAAATTCAAATTTTAGAACTGTAGCCAAATATTTTTTGATATACTTGAAAAGCCACATCATGATTCTTCCTGTACAGAGGAGGTGGGCAGGCCTTGGAATCCTTCTAAGTTTCATTACACTTACTATCTTTACAGACCTGGAAAGTCATAGGCCTACATGGATATGCCACAGAATTTTATCAAAATTAATTAAGTCAGTTAATTATAATTATGTTTTAAGAAGCAAAAAAAGAGAATGTTCTACAAGAAACATTACATGTGTCAATCACAGTCTTTCCAAAAATAAATAAATAAAAATCCATCAAAATTCATATCCTGCAAGAACAATGTCATTACTAGTCTTGGTGAAAGCCACAGAAAAATCACTTTCATCCATAATATCATAACCATAAGTACATTTGGGTTCATCTTTTTTTAATTTTTTGCTTTTTGTAGTGATTTTCCAACATTTACGTATTTTAATGTGAAGTTAAAGAAATCACTGCATCACCATTTTTTTTTTGCTTAGTTTCTTTGGGAGTATTTAAAAGTGAACTGTACAATAGTTAAGTTCATAAGATTTACCAATGGTAAAACAATTGTTTGTTACCTGACATAAAAAAAGCTTGTGTTACTCTATGTCAGGCGTGTCAAAAAGCAGGTGGCGGGGCTATACAGAAAAAAGATAGTATTGTCTGATATTAATGAGGACATGGTTGCAGTGTTTTGTTTGCTATACAGATATTTTGCTGTTAGTTTACTATTTCTTTTCCAACTTGCTAAGTCAATTAGTCATAAAGGCCCAGGACATTTATTACTGTATGTGTATGTTTTCACTCTAATCTTTTTCCACATTCTTTAGAAGGATCCCTTATGATTTCTAGATCTGCAAAAGGTTTAGTCTTAACTTTCTGTTCCTTACCATCTATACCTCACGCTATCTATCTAAGACATTTTGACATATGGGTCTCTTGCCCATATAAAAATTATTATTATTATTATATTTATTAATAAGGCTTAAAATTATTATTATATTGTGACATAGTTGAGATGATATACAGTATTTTTTACAAATTACATTTTCTTCTACCTAGCAGTTGTTAAAGGACTGGCCCTTCTCATTATCATTTTCTATAGTTGTGATCTTTCCTGCATAGGACTGGAGACTATCCTTTGTCTTTACCTTCTGGTACTAAGCAACTCCTTTTCCCTTCTTATTTCTGAATTCCTATGTAGAATCTTAAACAGATAGGTAAAAGCACAAAAGTGTATACCTGGAGACCACCATCCTGGAATCTACCTGTCAATGTTGTGTCTGTCTTTTGCTTGAGTTTTCCATTGGGTAATGGACTATTTACTGGCTATGAAGTATATAGTCATACAGTATGTCAGTCTCTCTGTCTGTCTATGGGAACTGCTCTATTTTAAATTCAAATTATTGTCCTATGAACAGTGTACAATGCAATGTTTACTTGCATGTCTTTCTAATGAAGTCTTGAGTAGGTCATTTCATAAGTTTAAAAAAATAATAGCTAACTACAAATAAATAAATAAAAATGATACACTTATATGTTCTTATTCATTATTTAAAATGATAGGATTATTTTAAATAATACAGATTGCCTAGAAACCAAAAGTATTAGACACATCTAAAACTAGAACACTATGCATACTTTTCAGAAGAGCATTATTTTTAAATGCTTGTATTTATTTACAACATTGCCCTTTCTTCATTTTATGAGCTCTCAAAAATCATCAGGCTTTTAGTGAAGAGATGGCAATTTGAAATGGTATACAGCACAATTATTTATTTTCATTTGTTTATTTTCCTTTGCATTATGCATAGATAAGAAGGCACCTTTGCTGAGATATGTGAAGAAAAAAAAAGAATTATTAGTTGCCTGCCTGTACCAGGGCTGTTTATACTCGTTGTACCTCTTGGCCTTCTCAACACTGTTTCAAGATCCCAGATGCACCCGGTAGGTCTACTCCTGCCTCTTTCTGAAGATTTTTACCCTCTGGCCATTTACCTATGATCCTTCTTTCCCTGCCAAGAATAAAGAAAAGAAAAGGAGGTGAGCCCTTTTACAGCTCCTGCTTTTGCAGGCAAAGCCAAAGGAGATTTCCTTTTTCTTGTCTGAGATACATCCCTTTTTTCCTTGTTGTGCTTTTCTCAACTTGGGGACTTTCATCCACTCCTTGTATTTCAGTCCTAGATAAACATATTCTATCTCGCAGAGTAAGAGAAAACGCTTTTTGATAATGATTTGATTGAATAGTAATTTAACAATCACAGTACAACAAAAAGACATGCTTAAGAAGATTAAAAGAACATGAATATGTATTTTTTGCTTGTGGAATCACTTATGACGTCTAAGTAAAACATTTCGATCTTTTAAAATCTGTGTAATTGTATTCAGATTCAAAATAAGTTAGAGTTGCAGTGTTGTTTTGATAGATGAGGTTATTTGGTCTAGTCATTAAAAGACAACTGATATTTCACAAAAGGTTTCTACAAGCTAATTAAAACAGTACACTTGAACTGCAACCTGTCACATTTTTGCAACAGCATATTCCCAAAATGTCACCACTGGAGTTTTTGCAAATATATGCATGCTAGTTTCCCATTTATAGATTTGGGTCTTAGAGGAAAATGAACAGAATGTACTATTGACAGTAATGAACAAAGTCAAAGAAGAAGGTTTCATGACACTTCATTTAAAGTGTTTCTATTTTTTAAGGGATACAATAATCAGGATATATCTATGTACCTTTTGGTAAGGAATTATTAAGGGCCCTGCACCACTCTCTTATTACTACTACCCTTAATAATAGTCAAAATGCAAGTAATGGAATATTAGTTCCTGTCTTACTTCTGCAATTAAATGTGTGTTTACATTTGCTTTATGTAATATTAACAAAGGAATCATCCTTTCAATAAAGAAGATATTTAAAGTTATACTAAATAACCAGAAAAGAAGTTTCACATTGCACAAACAACACTGTTTTAAATACATTCTGTATGTTAATTTGCTAATGCAGAGACGATGGTACTAATTCAAAAAACTGACAGTAAGTTGCATGGTGCTAAGAGCTGGGGATGATCCCATGCTAGGCTAGTCTTAGGCTAAACCTTCTGGATTAGCACTCATACAGAGTGCCTCAAAGCTGGGGAGTAGAAGGGGATCAAGACCAAGACTAAGTGTAGTTGCAGTTCACTTCTTGGAGTCGGAGATGGGGAACTAAATTGCCTACCAACTTTGATCACCTCGTGAGCAGGTTTAACCAGATTTAGTACTGTGGGTAATGCTACAAAATGAATTCAGCATGCATCAGACAAACTGTTGCACACATGAAAAAGCATAAATATGCTAATGAAAGATATGAGTACCATGAGATTTTTTTAATGAATATTTTTATATTGTTTGCTATGGTCCAGCATTGGTCTCCAGAGATGCCCATTCTATCATACATTTTTATCTCTGTTCTCTGTGAAAACATGAGATTAAAGTTTTTCTCAACAATCATTACAAACCAAATGGGGTAAGTAACATATAAAACAAGTATCACTTTCGAGTGGAGTATTCCTTTAAGGAAAAATAACCGCTACCCAAGGAGTGGAATTTAGACACTCCTTAAAAGTTCAAAACAATTTGTGACAAAAATGCCTTCTCCTGGACATGTGGCTTAACACTTGACTGTTCTTCTTCTGGGGCCAGCAACACTGAAGCAGCTTCATCTATCAGGGAAGCAGGCAGCCACTCACGAATGCACAAGACTTTGGAGCAACCCCAGTTGTGTATCTACATAATATTAATTAAAAGAGACTGGAACAAAGAAAACTTAATGCAATGTGTTATTTTATGTTTAATTTATTATTTTAAACAGCATATAATTAAGTACGATTAAGATTTAATACTGTAATACAATTAAGATTTTATACTATAAGAAAATATTATGAAATGTAAGAAGGGTGGGAATACTGCAGGGTCAGAGTAAGTGTGGTGAAATGGATTCATATTAGTGTTGAGACTGACAGGTTGTGTACAAGGTTATGTAACAAAATGATATACTGTGCATTTGACATGAGCTTAATTAAATGCATCGCTAATGACTTGACATTTCTCTCAGACCTCCTAATCATAAGGACACATTTTAATAAACCAGAGTGAAGGTAAAAAAAAATGTTTTGGATGCTTATAAAAAGTCTGACAATTTTCATTCTACTAAAAATAAATACTGACCTACAGTATATCAGATACGCTTAAACCTTTTTGAGGTACATAAAAATTAACAAGCAACTGACAATGTAACATATATTTGTGATTGAATGAAGAGTACAAATTATATTGTAAGCACGTGATTCTACACATGTGTGATTATTAAATAATTAACTATTTAATATTCAATTTTGCTTAAAGTCACTGAAATACTGGAGAGATCATGTTCATAATATTGTTGGCAAACACAGAATAAAGAAGAGATGGTCATTTTAGATTTGATGGTGAAAAATCTTTAACTTGCTAAGGTTGGCATATGAGCTGAAAGAGAAGATATAATCTTATATCTTTTGTCAATGCAGTGATTTCAAATGCAGGGTGAAACAGAGAAGCACTTCTGGACCATCTGACTGGAAATGTCAGTCTAAGATGGGTGTGGGACATGCATGAGGAAACAATCTATAGAGATCTTCAGCTAGAGATGTACAATGGACAAGTTGCAGTGACTATTACATCTGCAGACTTGGTATGTGGTACTGACCCCATCATCAGGAAGGGCTTTGAGTGGCCTACATAAAGTCCACCCTCCTATACATACTGGACTTGTATCAGTTTGCCTACCATGCAAACATATCAAAGAAGGATTCATCTGTGCCTTTATCACATATTTACAGAAGGAACATAAATATGAGAATTCTGTTTACTGAGCTTTAAATACCATCATCTGCCTGTTGTAATCCTGGACTTCCTGACTGGTGAACCTCTTACTGTCGGGCCTGAGACATGTATGTTTAATAGACTCACTTTGAACACCACAGCATACCAAAGCTATATGCTTATTGCTATATGCTCATTTTATTGTTATTTTTTTTTTCTATTTACATATGATTGTGGGGTCAAGCATGACAAGAGCTTTGTCAAGAGTTTGCTGAAAACATAATAGCTCTCTGACATCTACAAAGAATGTTCTGTTTCTCACTGGGTTTTGCAAATAACATCAACATGCCGCACAATAACAAAAAATAAATGAGCTGATTGTGGACTTCTGGAGACCTGGAAGAGGTGCCAGATCATAGTAATAGGATTGTTCATGGCAGTCCTTACATTTTAAGGGGTATCCATCACTGAATCTATTTGTCTGTGTACTTTGTGTAGTAATTTGTGTGAGCAGTGTGATTATGCCATCTAGTATATTGTCACTTCATTTTTGTGCATCAATAGGATATGCAATAAATACTTTTCATTGCACTTTTACATGTAATGACAATTCATTTAATTAAACTGAACTGAAGTGCATCTTCTAGGTAAAGTAGAGCAAACTCTGCTGAATACTGGAAAAATTATCTGCTCAGATCAGTCATTCTTAACCAGTGTGACATACACCTAAACAAGTATGCAGGCCTGATTGCTTGTTTCCAACAGTGAAATGATCTTGTGGCTGTGTTATGGTGTGGTGTATTTTCCCTAGGCCACTTAGATGAACTAATTTCCCTTGAGTAAAATGTTAATGACAATAAATATCAAGTAATTTTCAGAGATCACATTCATCTTATGATGAAGGATTTGTGTTCCACTATTAACTGAATCTTCCAGAATGACAATGCAATTGCCTACAAGTGTTCAATGAATAGTTCAAATAGCCCATGATAATAATCTAAACCTTAGACCATGATAATCCCAGTAGCCAGATCCATTAAGCACTTGAGGGAAATTCTTGAACATCAAATGCAACTGGATTTTTTTTTCAGAAATTTTATCAAAACACTAAGTGATGTACTTTATCGTGAAGGAATGGTACCACATCACTCTGTCTCTCTAAACACATAAACAATCAATGACCCTACACCAAAGCCATTCTGACAGCTCAAAGTAGCCCAAAGCCTACACTTAAGCAATTTGCTTTTTTTATTTCCTGTGCATAAGGTTAGGACATCAGACTATAGATTTGATGATTTTGAACTGCAGCATAAGTTGAAGATTTGAGGATTTATGACCGGTCATTTTGTTGAAATATCAAAGCATAGAGGTTACAATTTGTGTTCATCATTGTAAACAGTTTATATTTTCATGAGATTACAAATTCTTAAATACTGTATTACCAGAGTTGGTACAACAGGTCAGATTTTGTCCTTCTATTTTAAAGATGTATTTCTACACTTTTTGAATGCTTTTTAAAAGTACAGAGGGTATCAAATTAATATAATTTAGCTATGGATACCCATGTCATTCTATGAAGATGTCGATAAAAGCAGAGAAAGTATATTTGATTGTTGATTCCCTCTACTAATTGTCAGCCCAAAAAGGCATTTATTCACTTTCAATCCATGGAAGGAGAAACAATATACCTAAAATCAAGTAGTTTGAGGAGAACCTATGTACAGTGTGGCAGAGAAAAAATTAGGGAAATTAACTGGCCTGGAATCAATCTATCCATATGTAAAGGTATAATATATTTTGTTATAAGAAGTCCCCGTACTTTCCAACCTTTCCCTCCAAGTTTTTCAAAAATGCTCTCACTTATTATGGTGACTGCTGTTGCTTAACGACAACATATTCAGTATTCCAGTCCAGTTCCCTCAAATAATAAAAAAAGGAACTTGTCAACAAATTATTACAGTGTTCAAAAAAGTGCAATTTCTTTTGACATAAAAAATAATTCTTTATTTTTTATTCATAGCATCTACATTTCAAAAAATTTTTATGACCATTTTTCATGAGTGCTTCATCTGATGTATTCAAAATGCTATATGACAGTGTAACGGTAAGATACTGTGGAAAAACATCAAAGTAGTGGTACTCAGATGGCGTTACTGTTTACAAAAAGTCTAGCCTTTTCATTTTTATGACAAATCTGTCTTATTCAGAACCAAAAATGAAATCCTGAAACATTTTGCATTCTCACTATTAACTTATGAGATATGAGCACTATGATGATGTACAGTATACAGTATTTATCAATCTGTCTTATCCATGGGATTCACTGAGGCTTTCATTAGGGAAGATAATGCTAGGTTGTTTTGAATGCTAAAAAGTTAATGTAATTTATTATAATCTTCCTTTGGAAAAATAACCTTTCAGTTTAGTTTTATTTTAACATTAAAAGACAGAGGACGAAAAAAAAACTTGCTTTGTCTGTTATGAAATGAATTCTACAAGTGGAGATGAGCTTTCATAAACACACAACTCTAAGAATCTAGTCCATCTTAGAGGTATAAAAATTGAATTGAAGGCAAGACTGTAATAAAACAAAATTTAGTCCTAACCTATTGGGCTTATCTTGCCAGATGTTTTAAGAGCAGTATGTAAAGAAGATAAGTACAGTGAGTATTTGAGATTATCTCTTCTTGTATGCATTATGCTCACTGACTTACAATACAAAATTGTCTAGTTGAATAGAAACTATATTCTTGATTTTGATCTTTTGTTATATAAAATGAGTCTAAAATTGATTCTGGTAAGGTGTTGGAGTTAGGTATATCATTATCTTTTCCTTTACAGTTTTAATGAATTAATGCTTTAAAATTGTGTTTCCAATATGTCATTGTATTACCTTCTGGTTTGACTGTTAGCTTTGTAAAAGATAGATAGATAGATAGATAGATAGATAGATAGATAGATAGATAGATAGATAGATAGATAGATAGATAGATAGATAGATAGATAGATAGATAGATAGATAGATAGTGAATTTCCCCTTGGGATTAATAAAGTATCTAAGATATATGTCTTTTAGTTCTGGCATAAATACTTTTATTAATATATGGTTCTAGATTTAGCAAAGTTGTCTACACAAACATTCTCCAAATTTAGCATTGGCCCTGATTCTGAATATAGTGAAGGAGTCTCTTAAATTGTTCCCCATTTATAGGTTTATAGGGTCATTGTAACATACACAAAGAAGAGTGAAATTCTTACATGCATATACTAGTAAATTATATTGTTATTTTGGTAAAGCAGCCATCTCTGACTAACATTACATAGTTCATTATGCTTTCAATATGTCAGTTAAGATTATTATGTTTCTGTACCTTGTTTGATGCATTTTAAGATCTGCTTAATTCAATTCACATTGTATAGTGTCACACATAACTACATAGGAGGCAGTCAATGGGCTTGGTTATGCTGAAATATTGGTTAATGGGATGCACTAATGCCTTTTTCTCTCTCCCCTCCAGACCCTCTGAACAGAAGCCTGTCGAACTCCACCTTCACTTCCAGAACCTTCCCTATCAGTGACCTCACTTCCAGTTCTAGCCCCTTGGACACACCCATTCTTCCTCAGCAACTATAAATACAGCCACTTTTCCCTCACTCCTCAGTCCTGTTTTGGACATAGTCCGAAGTGACTACTTGGTCCTATTGAGACTAAATATAATTTTCTACACAGGAATTTGAATATACAGGGTGGAACCCCAAAAAATGTTCTTGTCTCTTTTGTCTTTCTTTGTGTCATCATGCATACTGGTTTAGCGTGAGCATTCACTTGCTTTAGTTTGTGTCTGGCACACTGAAACACTGCACTTCCTGGAGTCTGCACATTGTCACATTTACTGTATTTGTGCTTGTTTACTATACTTGTATGCAGCTATACATACTGTATGTAAGTTAGAATTTTTTTTTTGTTAGTTGCATAAGAAATATAACACAAAATTTTTTAGTGACGGTAATAATTACCAGAATGTTCAGGCAGCCCTTAAGTCAATATATGCTCAGTTTAACATTTAAAAGTTCAAAAAGTACTGTAACAAATGCTGTTCCTTTATTAATGTATATATATGTTGTCGCAGATTGCGGCCCTTGCCGTCCTCTTGAACCCTCTGACTCAACTCCAGACACCAGGTAAAAGTCCAAATATTACTTTTATTGGAACAATAATGTGAACAAAGCACCCTCCACTCCACAATACTCATAAATCAATAATAACAATACTCTAATCAATCCTCCACACTCCCAGACACTTTGCCACCCTTCCTCCCAGCTCAGCTCAGTGTCTGGGCTTCCCAGAGTCCTTTATATAGTCCCTGACCCGGAAGTGTTTCTCCCTTCTGTCCATGTGATCATGAACACTTCCGGGTCGGATAAAAAGCTCCTTTCTTCAACCCGGAAGCACGTCGTTTCCTCTTGTCACGTGATCCTGACGCACCTCCGGGTTATAGGGCAAGTAAGAGTCCGGCAGCCTCTCCACAGCGACTCCTGGTGGTTCCCAAGGTATCCAGCAGGGCTGTGCATATAAACTACAAAGTCCATGAGGCCCTGCTGGAATTCGGGGAAAGTCCACGCTGTTGGGAGAGCTCCATCTGGCGGCCTGGGGGTGAGGGCCGGAATAGTTAGCCGGCCACACACCACAATGTCTAGGAAGGAGACGTGGTAGTTATTATTAAAGTAGTTGCTGTGAATGTGTTATGTCTGTTCAGTTCAAATGTAATTAACCCACTTCTTTTAAGCGTTTTTGCTAACAATGGTATCCCATAGTGCTCTGTTATTTTCTGCCACCATCTATTGACAGTTAACTGAATTATTATACTAACCTCTGATATGCTTCATCCGTCTTACTGGGGATTAGAATCTGTTACAAAGTATACAACAATTTGATGCATACACTGTACAACACTAAATGTTAGATTTTTAATATTAAATTTTTATTTAGAAGAACTGATGCTTGCAGGAGACAAAGAAATACATTAATAAGAATTATCTCATATGCAAAGGCAAGTGAACCACAAGGTTCAGTTGCTCAGTCAGCAACAGAAGTACAAACAGATGCTAAAGCAATTGGGCAGCTTGATGAGAAATCAGAAAGAAATAGCCAAGGTGAATTTTGAGTAGTCCTATAATATATAACATTAGCCATTCAGCCCTATTCATGTAGGTAACTTTAATATGCCATACCTGGATTTCAAAAGGACATACAGCCTCAAAGACAGTACTGTGACTGATGATCATGCTGGACAGGTTTATGAAATGATTGTGAAATGTTTTGGAATTTGTAACACAACAATGTATGAAAATGTGAAATAGACATACAACTTTGCACATTTCAGCAAAAAGCACCAAGAAACTCAGAAAGTATGCCCAAAACTACCGCAGAACAATATCCAAAGACTTTTAAGTTTTACTTGCTTCATGTTTATACCAAAACAATGCAATACAAGTTGTATAAAAGTGACACTCATGATAGGAGAATGAGGATAACATCATTGTTTGAACTAAGGGTGCAAAAATCCATCTGGATGATTTTGCAATTTTTTTTTCCTAGGAGGCAAATAGTCTATAATTAATCTTTTGGCTCCAAAGAAATTGTTCCTGAGGAAAGAGGTGGCCTACATTGCTACTACTGCACCAACACAGAGTTCTCTTTAGAAGCTCCCAGGTTTACCCATATTCCTGAGGTCAAAATATACTGCTCAAAAAAATTAAAGGAACACCTTTTAATCAGAGTATAGCCTCAAGTCAATGAAACTTCTGGGATATTGATCTGGTCAGTTAAGTAGCAGAGCATGTTGTTAATCAGTTTCAGCTGCTTTGGTGTTAATGAAATTAACAACAGGTGCACTAGAGGGGCAACAATGAGACGACCCCCAAAACAGGAATGGTTTAACAGGTGGAGGCCACTGACATTTTCCCTCCTCATCTTTTCTGACTATTGTTTCACTAGTTTTGCATTTGGTTATGGTCAGTGTCACTGGCATTATGAGGCGATACCTGGACCCTACAGAGGCTGCACAGATAGTCCAGCTTTTCCAGGATGGCACATCAATGCGTGCCATTACCTGAAGGTTTTCTGTGTCACCCAGCACAGTCTCAATGGCATAGAGGAGATTCCAGGAGACAGGCAGTTACTCTAGTAGACAGGGCCATAGAAGGTCCTTAACCCATCAGCAGGACTGGTATCTGCTCCTTTGGACAAGGAGGAACAGGATGAGCACTGCCAGAGCCCTACAAAATGACCTCCAGCAGGCCACTAGTGTGAAAGTCTCTGACCAAACAATCAAAAACAGACTTCATGAGGGTGGCCTGAGGGCCTGAAGTCCGTGGAGCTCGATTGGCATTTGCCATGGAATACCAGAATTGACAGGTCCAACACTGTCACCCTGTGCTTTTTACAGATGAGAGCAGGTTCACCCTGAGCACATGTGACAGACGTGAAAGGGTCCGGAGAAGCCATGGAGAATGTTATGCTGCCTGTAACATCGTTCAGCATGACCGGTTTGGTGGTGGGTCAGTGATGGTCTGGGGAGGCATATCCATGGAGGGATGCATAGACCTCTAGAGGCTAGACTACGGCACTTTGAATGCCATTAGGTATCAACAACAACAACAACATTTATTTATATAGCACATTTTCATACAAAAAGTAGCTCAAAGTGCTTTACATAATGAAGAGAAGAAAAATAAAAGACAAAATAAGAAATTAAAATAAGACAACATTAGTTAACATAGAAAGGAGTAAGGTCCGATGGCCAGGGTGGACAGAAAAAACAAAAAAAAACTCCAGAAGGCTGGAGAAAAAAAATAAAATCTGTAGGGGTTCCAGGCCACGAGACCGCCCAGTCCCCTTTGGGCATTCTACCTAACATAAATGAAATAGTCCTCTTTGTAGTTCGGGTTTTTCACGGAATCACTTGATGCTGATGGTCATACAGACTTCTGGCTTTTAATCCATCCATCATTGTTGGAACATCATGGTGCTTTGGGTAGCGCCACCACCATCAGGACACCGGAAAAGGAAACAGAAGAGAGAGTAGGGGTTAGTACAGATTTTGAATGAATAGTTATTATAATGAATTGGATATACAGAGTATCAGGATTAAATTACAGTGAAGTTATGAGAAGGCCATGTTAAAATAATGTGTTTTCAGTAGTTTTTTAAAGTGCTCCACTGTATTAGCCTGGCGAATTCCTACTGGCAGGCTATTCCAGATTTTAGGTGCATAACAGCAGAAGGCTGCCTCACCACTTCTTTTAAGTTTTGCTCTTGGAATTCTAAGGAGACACTCAGTTGAGGATCTGAGGTTACGATTTGGAATATAAGGTGTCAGACATTCCGATATATAAGCCGGGGCGAGAATTATTTAAAGCTTTATAAACCATAAGCAGAATTTTAAAGTCAATTCTGAATGACACAGGTAACCAGTGTAGTGACATCAAAACTGGAGAAATGTGTTCGGATTTTCTTTTCCTGGTAAGGATTCTAGCAGCTGCATTCTGCACTAGTTGCAAACGATTGATGTCTTTTTTGGGTAGTCCTGAGAGGAGTGCGTTACAATAATCTAGCCGACTGAAAACAAACGCATGAACTAATTTCTCTGCATCTTTCGATGATATAAGAGGTCTAACTTTTGCTATGTTTCTTAGGTGAAAAAAATGCTGTCCTAGTGATCTGATTAATATGCGATTTAAAATTCAGATTACAATCAACGGTTACCCCTAAGCTTTTTACCTCCGATTTGACTTTTAATCCTAATGCATCCAGTTTATTTCTAATAGCCTCATTGTATCCATTATTGCCAATCACTAAGATTTCGGTTTTTTCTTTATTTAATTTGAGAAAGTTACTATTCATCCATTCTGAGATACAGGTTAGACATTGTGTTAGCGAATCAAGAGATCTGGGGTCATCAGGTGCTATTGATAAATACAGCTGTGTGTCATCAGCATAGCTGTGGTAGCTCACGTTGTGCCCTGAGATAAGCTGACCTAATGGAAGCATGTAGATAGAGAAGAGCAGCGGACCCAGGATAGAGCCTTGTGGAACACCATATAGAATATCATGTGTCTTTGAGTTATAATTACCACAACTAACAAAGAATTTTCTCCCTGCCAGGTAGGATTCAAACCAATTTAAGACACTGCCAGAGAGGCCCACCCATTGACTAAGGCGATTCTTAAGAATATTATGATCAATGGTGTCAAATGCGGCACTCAGATCTAAGAGGATGAGAACAGATAAATGGCCTCTGTCTGCATTTACCCACAAGTCATTTACTACTTTAACGAGTGCAGTTTCTGTGCTGTGATTTGTTCTAAAACCTGACTGAAATTTATCAAGAATAGCATGTTTATTGAGGTGCTCATTTAACTGTATAATGACTGCCTTCTCTAGAACTTTACTTAAGAAAGGCAGGTTAGAGATAGGTCTATAATTTTCAAGAGCAGAGGGATCGAGATTATTTTTCTTAAGTAGGGGTTTAACTACCGCAGTCTTAAGACAGTCTGGGAAGACCCCCGTATCTAATGGTTCGCTTCCCGGTTCCTCCCTGTGTGGATAGCGCTTTGAGTACTGAGAAAAGCGCTATATAAATGTAATGAATTATTATTAATGACGAATTTACTATGTCAAGAACATTATCAATAAGCACGCCTGATACTTCTTTGAAAAAATTTGTTGGTATTGGGTCAAGGGCACAGGTGGAGGGTTTCATTTGAGAAATTATTTTATGTAAATCAGGTAAATCTATCCTAGTGAAAGACTTTAATTTGTTTATTATGGAGTACTGGGGTTTAGGAGGATCCTTAGTGTTGGGGAGATATACTATGTTATTTGTAATATCATTAATTTTTTGATTGAAAAATACAGCGATAGCCTCACAGGTTTTACTGGAAGTACTTAGGAGGCATTCCTTTGAGTTACCTGGGTTTAACAGATGATCAATTGTCGAAAATAAGACTCTGGGATTACTAGCATTGTTATTTATAATCTTAGAGAAATAGCAGCGCCTCTCAAGACGGACTGTGTTATTGTATTCTGTTATTTTAACTTTTATATTTCATAGTCAATAGTTAGTTTAGTTTTCCTCCATTTACGCTCAGCTCTACGGCATGTTCTTTTTAAATCAGACACTCTTTGGGTCTTCCATGGTATAACAATGCTAGAAGATTTTTTAACTGTCTTTTCAGGTGCAACTAAGTCAACAGCAGCCCTCACTTTAGTATTAAATCTTTCCACCTTACTATTTACATTCTCCTCGCTATTATAGTTGGCACTTTAAACGGACTGATTGGTTAGAATGTTTGTAAGTTTTAAAGCTGCTGATGAGTCAAAGAAGCGTTTTTTAACAATATGCTTCTCATGAGTGTTTTCTATCATTATTTCTATATTAAAGAGTAGAAGAAAATGGTCTGATAGACCCGTATCAATGACCTGCTTTATATCAACTTTTAGTCCTTTAGTAATTACTAAGTCTAACGTATGACCTGCTTTATGTGTAGGCTGATTAACGAGCTGTCTCAAATCAAAAGAGTCCAGGAGGTTCATAAATTCTTTTACTTTTTGGTCACATTGATTATCTATATGAAAATTAAAGTTGCCGACTATTAAGAATGTGTCAAAGTTCGTAATTAAGATTGACATCAAGTCAGAGAATTCCTCAAAGAAAGACGCGTTGAATTTTGGAGGTCTATACGGATAATACTAGAACGTGAGAATCTCCCTGAATAATAATGGCGAGATACTCAAAAGACTTGAATTTACCAAAACTTGTATTTTTACATTTTAACCTGCTTGAGTAAATGTTTGCTAGTCCTCCACCTCTCTTTCCTTGGCGATCAGCACGAGTAAAACTGTAATCCGGAGGCGCAGATTCGATTAAAACAGCTGCGCCATCTGAGCTAAGCCACGTTTCACTTAGTGCAATAAAATCTATTTTTTTATCACTAATAAGATCGTTGATAAAAAACGTCTTGTTAGTTAAAGCTCTAATATTTAATAGTGCCATATTCAATGTTTCAGAGGAGCAGAGATGAATACTATGTGCGTTATTGATATATGGAACAGGAATTAAGTTATTTTTATTAGTGCCGCTCTGTGTGTATTTTTTGTTTAATCTATGATCTGTTTTTACAGTTTTAATACATTGTTCATCTAAAGTAGTAACTTTAATGAAATTATTGGTGTTTATGCCGTATTGCCTAGATTTTCTATGTGCATTAAGATTGGTTATTACAGCATTTATGTTGTGCACTTTTATGGAAGATTTTATTAAACAATTATCATGACCAAGCACAGGAGTGGCATTTCGGAAGGGGTTAAAAGCAGAGATAGATAGTCAAGATAAACGAATTACCTTGGATATGTTTTCGGAGAGGACCCGGGCGCCGAAGCTATTTGGATGCAGGCCATCTCGCTTGAAAAAACGCGGTCTTTCCCAAAAGAGGTCCCAGTTGTTGATGAACCCGATGTCTTGATTCTTGCAGAAGCCCTGCAGCCAGTTGTTTAAACCAAGCAGACGACTGTAGTACTCGTTTGATTGTCTGACGAGAGGGAGTGGACCCGAGATGAATATCTTTGCCGATGGGGTCCTCTCCTTTGTGTCTTTAATGCAGTGAAGTCTGCCTTGAGGATCTCGGACTGTCGGTGCCTTATGTCGTTTACGCCAGCATGTAAAACAATTGCTCCAACTGCCCTGTTCTTGTAGATCGCCGGCGCACGTCTCGTCACATCTCAGACACGAGCACCAGGAAAACAAGAAACAAAAGATTTTCTATTAGGGCAAGTGATATTGAGGTTCCTAACAATAGAATCACCTACCACTATTACATCACCAGGAGCTGAAGGCGAACTAGGGACGCTTAGAGGGTCAAACCGGTTCTGCGTTACGATGCTTGCCTGTGCCGATGGAGGTGTTCTGGCCTTGAACCCCTGCCTGCATAGCTGGAATACACCGAGGTCATCATCGGTGTTGCTCCTACGAGGCGCGGGGGTGAAGTTGACTTGAGCGGCACAACGCGGGGTTGATGTTACGCTGATAACAGATGGCGAGGACGGTTTATCCAACAGCCGAGCCTTCAGATCTCTGAGGTATCTTCGTCTGGACAGAAGTTTCTGAATCTGTTCATCGAGTGCCTGGAGTTCCTCAACTACAATTTCAACGCGATTCACCTCACTATCGGCCATTGTCCGCTTCTGTTTCTGCTTCCACTTCCGCTTCGTGCCCTAGGAAGAATGAGAGAGAGAGATAGGTTAGAAAGGATGAAATCCTTGGATACACTGTCAGACCCTATGCTGGTGCAGTGGGCCTGGGTTCCTCCTTGTGCACGATAATGCCCAGCCTCATGTAGTGAGAGTATGCAGGCAGTTCCAGGAGGATGAAGGATTTGATAGCATTGACTGGCACCCACGCTTGCCTGACCTAAATCCAATAGAACACCTCTGGGACGTTATGTTTCTGTCTATCTGACGCCACCAGGTTACACCGCAGACTGTCCAGGAGCTCAGTGATGCCCTGGTCCAGATCTGGGAGGAGATCCCCCAGGACACCATCTGTCGTCTGATTAGGAGAATGTCCCGAGATTGCCAGGCATGCATACAAGCATGTGGGGGCTGTACAAACTACTGAGTACGATTTTGAGGTGCTGCAATGAAATTAAGGCAAAATAGACTAGCTTGCTGCATCATTTTTTCACTTTGATTTTCGGGGTGTCTTTGAATTCAGAACTCTGCAGGTTGATAATTTTCATTTCCATCAAATGATGTGGCATCCTTTCATTCCTAACACACTACCCAGTCCATATCAGTATAGATATCCAGCATGATTTTTTTTCCCATTGAGATCTGATGTGTTTTCAAAGTGTTCCTTTTTATTGTTCTGATTAATGGCCCATCAGCTTAGCATTCCGATAGCACATCCCTACTACCTGGCTCCCAAAAACCATAGTCTAACACAAGATATTAATACCTTGAGTGTACATAAAAGATAAATAATTTCTCTGGACACAGCCCCTTTTCTGCTTAAAGGTTAAATAAAAATGTTAACAGATGTTTTCAGTTAAAAAAAAATTCCAGGGTCGCAATGCTGCTTGTCCTAAAACTTCTGCAACATTTAATTGGGGAAGGCAAATTATTATACTTTAATCAGCTGGGCATATAAAATAACAAATGGAGTAGAAACAAAAGTTTAAAGTTTACAATAAATACTCACATATTTTTTCAGTTTATTTATGCAAAGATTTGAAAATGGCAAGTGGCATGTTGGCAGATAACAAAACAGTCCAAATATTCAATGAGCACAGATTTTTTGATTTCTTTTTTGAGCACCTTCAGCACACAAAAAGGAGGCATTTTTACATAACTGGTCTATGTTCTACTGTGTGTATAACTTCCCACCTGGCACTACATCATTCTGATGGGAGCAAGAGGGACTTCCAAGGATACTGTGTTACAAGTGGCTTTCTGTTTGAACACTGCAGCTGTCTTGAACATCTTGTGGTTCTTGCAAAGCTCCAATGCCAAGTCCATAATAAATTGCTACCCACCTTCTCGCCCATATACTGTACATACAAGATAAAGTGTTTAATCATAGGTCAAGAAGGTTAAAAAATCTGCCAAAAAGCCACCTGGGACTCCCCTCCTTTTTAGTGTCAAAGTAAGATGGCTGCATTAAAATAAGAACTACAGCAAACAGTGTACTATATATCTTTGGCAACTGAAGTCTGTAAATAAGCAAGGTTTATTCCTACAGTAAAATGCATGGTGCTGAGTAGTAGACACTCTTTCTTGACTTGTATGCATGGACACTGATTGTAGCTTTCCCAGTCATTATCACCATTGCCTTTTACAGAGGCCAGGGGCTTCCTTATCATTTTAACAAACATTTTTATTAACATACAATTGGCAGATATAACTGTTTGGTGCTTTACTTTACTTCTCTGGTAGAGTACAGGTGTAGAGCATGTGCAGTGATTGCTGGTTACGCAGGGATATTTCTACATTTACTACCACACAAGACCTAAGCTCTATCTCTAGAGGCTCACTAGGACCCTGCCCCCAGATCCTTCACTACATGCTTCTACTTTTCAAACTCTGAACTCAGGAACCATGTACTTCCTCTTAATGTTTAGGTAGAGAAGTAGTGATCCTCTGTCAGTTTTCCGTGATCTGACCCTTGACTGAACCACTTGACTTGTCAGGGTCTTATGGTCTCTTGTCAGTGCTTTGTGGGCTCTCTCACTATTTTTCTTTTTCTCTCTAACTTTCTCCTGCCGTCTGCTTGGCTTTCTATGGTTTAGCACACTCTCTTTTCCTCTAAAATGTTTTTACAAAATATATGCATTCTTTTTTACAGTGCTTTTATTAAATGATCATTGATAACTCCTACTATTTTTGGTGCTATTTACAGAATTTGTTCACATATATATAGTTAAAATAAACACTGGAATTTTTTATCTCAAATCAATAAACTAAAACAATAGGTCTAAGTGAAATTGGAGTTTTACAGATTTCATGTTTTACACTCAATAAAAAGGTAACTATTTACAATAAAATAACATCCATAAAAGTAACAGGATGTTTTTTAAAAGTTTATAGATTCTTTTTAAATTCTAAAACCGAAAACACTTTTTCCCTGATACATTTTTCGAAAATGGAGATCTTGATGAATCTTATGCATATTCAGAATATGCTTTAAATCAATGCTTCTCAACCACGGAGTCACGACTAACTTTTGAGTTGCTATTGTTTATAATGGTACTGTGTCACAAATGGGTCATGAACTACAAAGTGATTGGTTTGTGCTTGATTCACCTAGGGGGACAGACCAATGGGGAGGTTGCAAAAACACTTAAACTAAGTAAAATGTGGATTGAAGCGCCAAAAAGGTTGAGTAACACTACTTTAAATAACTAAGACATAAACTCTGTCATATCTCTTAACCAAAACCTCAATCCCATTTAAACACACTCCTCTGCTTTTCACAAGTGGATGTTCCAGAAATGGTTTATTTAAAAATATTTTAGTAAAAATAAGTGTGGTTGGGAACTTGTGAATGAATATCTGACATATTGGTTATGTGACATAAGTAAATTGAGATTTTTTAATTGACATTTTAATATTCTTTGCTGTTTTACAGTGTTAATCTCCTTTTGAAGCCTATTGTGTCAAGGACTTTGTTATCTTTATTTTCCATATAAACATAAGACCAAAAATGTTTCTTGGCCATTACTTTAAACAATATGGGGCAAGTAGCAGGTTAAAAAATGATTATTTTTGGGTAGAGTATTCCTTTACATATCTGCAGCCAATGTTCAATGGAGGCAGCTGGGCAAGAGTGACTTGTTTTCTAAAATAGAGATTCAGGTAAGTGTATAGATAAAATGCTGTTTTTATTGTAGACTACTGTTTACTTTAATGCTTAATCAATAAACTAATGAGTAATGTTAAAAACACATTTGTTTGTATTCGATGACTTAGAATTTGATTTTAATCTTTAAGGTGGCACAAGGACTCTGAACAAAGACAATGGTCTTGATTAAATGAGTGACATACATAAAACTGAAATGATCAAATCTTGACAAATATAGTAAGGGCCCACTGCTGGCTAAAGAGATGGAAAGACAAAGAGATGACAGTTAAAGCCAAAGCTATGCCAACCTAATGACATGATAAAAGGTTGAATTACGTTGATGAGCAACATTCTATTCATCACTGCCAGAGTCCAAAATAAGAGGCACATTAATAAAATACAGTGGAAAAAAATAATATTTAGAATTCCAATAAAAGTGTCTTCCTATATCCTAACAGTCAAGAAGTGACACTGTTGTTTATAATATATACCAATCAACTATAAGATTAACACCACCTCCCTAATATTCTGTAGGTCCCCCTCGTGCCTCCAAAACAGCTCTGCGAAGAGGCAGTCATTCCATAAGACCTCTGAAGATGTCCTGTGGTATCTGGCACCAAGAAGTTAGCAGCAGATCCTTTAAGTCTTTTAAATTCTGGGCTGTGGCTTCCATGGATCAGGCTTGTTTTTTCCAGTACATCCCATCAATGCTCACTCAGTCTGATTCAGATCTGGGGAATTTAGAAGCCAAGTCAACGCCATGAACTTTTTGCTATTTTCCTCAAACATCATTTCTGAACCATTTTTGCAATATGGCAGGGTGCATTATCCTAATTAAAGTGGCCACTTCCATCAGAGAATACTGTTGCTGTGAAAGGGTGTAGGTGGTCTGCAACAATCTTTAAGTATATGGTATGTGTCAAAGTAATATCCACATGAATGCCAGATTCCAAGGTTTCCCAGCAAAATATTGCCCAGAGTATCATACTGCCTCCAATGCCTTGCCTTCTTCCCCATGTGCATCTAGCTACCATCTTTTCCCTAGGTAAACAACACACACAAATTTAGCTGTCTACATTATCTAAAAGAAAATTGAATTCATCAGACCAGGTTCACCTTCTTCCCTTGCTCCTTGGTCCAGTTCAGACACTCACAGGGATCAGCATGGGCACTCTAACCAGTCTGTGGCTGTGCAGACCCATATGCAGAAAGTTGTGATGCACTGTGGTTCTGACACCCTTCTCCCATGGCCTTAAGTTTTTCTATGATTTATGCTATAGTAGCTCTTCTGTGGAATTAGGCCAGATGGGGTAGCCTTCACTTCCCGCGAGTATTAATGAGCCTTAGATGCCCATGACTCTGTCACCAGGGGCCTCATGCATAACGCTGTGTGTAGAATTCACACTAAAGCATGGCATATGGACAAAAGAGGAAATGTTCGTACGCACAAAAAAATCCAGATGCATAAATCTGTGTGAACACCAACTCCACGTTCTTCCGCTACATAAATCCCGGTCAGCTTGAAAAATAACGCACATGCACGTGCTTGCTGCCACTCCCCAACTCCTCCCAGAATTACGCCTCTTTGAATATGCAAATCAATATAAATAGACGTTAAGCTCAGCGTTCTGCGAAAAGGCAATGGCAAAAGCAAGAAGGAAAATAGAAGAATTTCAGTGAATACCAAGTGGAGGCAAGGAAAAACGTACTATTTGTTTGTTTAAACAGTGGTACAAACAACAAAAGGAAGTTGATCGAGTGACATAGAGTGTCGGAGAAACTCGAAAGCTCAAGTTCACAAAGTCGCAAAGTGCCTGAAATAAAAAGGAAGTGGTGAGATATCAAAGTCGCCGTGAAAAGGCGAGTCGTAGCCCACCATCTGAGTGTCATATGAAAGTTTATTAGGGTAAAGAGAAAAAAAATAGTGACACAGTGGCAAAAAAGCTCGAAATGTCAACTTTAATCTCCAAATTTCCACTTTAATAGTGTAGTTTATTTTGTCACTAAAGAAGAACATCATAAAGTTCATCTTAAAATCGTTTAATTTACTAGTTTCTCAAATCCCATCGTAACTAAAGTAGCACGTTAAATGCTTTGTTTTGTATGTGTTCTTCTTTGTGCTCCATGTGTGTGAATCAGTACGTGCTTCAAAAACGGGCTTTCTCTTCCTCCAACATGACACAGAATCCTTTACATTCATGATATTACAGTTCTCTGAATAATTTAAATACTGAGATGTATACTTGATATCATTTCAGTATTCATATCATATCAATTAAAGCATGTATTAAACATGGGAACACGGTGGTGCAATGATAGTGATGAACTGGCGCCCCACCCAGAGATTGTTCCTGCCTCACGCAAGATGCTTGCTGTGCCATGTGTGACCTTCCATGAAATTACTAATTGCAGCAGTACTGTCTCTTTCAAATGTACTAACCCCCAATTCCTGTCCTTACTTTTCTTTCTTCAAGTACCCAATTGCCACACAATCAGCTCAGTAATAGATGTTAAGCAATCTGTAAGCTTAGAACTCCAATTCTTCAAAACTTTTAAGAAATATTGAAATATCTTTGAAAGTACATGTTTAATTATTCTATCCATCTATCCATTCAGTGTTGCGCCAGCCCCAGCAAGAATACAGCGCAATGCAGGAACAATCGGTGAACAGAGCGCCAGCTCCTTGCTAGTGCTGCGACACCGTGTCCTCACATGTTTAATTATTAAAAAAGTAGATTATTTAAATGATGTTAACATTTTATCTGTATAATGTAATAAACATATTTTGCTGCATTTCATCTTAAACATGATATCGTCATTATATGTAAGTACGCTCTTTATAAAGTGGCACAGGTTGTGCAATATTATAACTGTATCACAAGTTTACAGTGAGGTAATTGTACTTATAACTACAAACAGTTCTACAAGAAGCACTTGATGGACTGATTGATTGCATTTATAGTTCTTGGGATGAATCTGTTTCTGAACTGCAAAGTCAGTACAGGAAAGGCTCTGAAGCGTTTGCCGTATGGGAGCAGTTCGATAGACAGCATGGCTGAGGCAGTGTGTGCTAGATGCTGTATACTGATAATTTTCTTTCTGATCAACTGCTGTAGAGCTGTGATTCTACACTCAGGTACAGTGATATAAATACTCAGAGTGGTGCAGTGAGAGTAATATGAAAAAGATGATCTGCTGTGGCAACCCCTAATGGGAGCAGCTGAAAGAAGAAGAAGACAGTGCAGTGAGAGTAATAACCCTAAAGAAGCTATGGTATTTGGAATAGTTTGGCCATTCCGTGGACCATTATATTGTTACAGGTTAATTACAATCAGATGTTTTAAACTAATAAACAATATGTGGTTAATTTCAGTATATTTGATAAAGCCGCACCAGGGATGTGGATCTAAAAAAGAAAAGGAAACCACACTGGAACAAAAACACTCCTTTGACCCAGTTTGCAAAACCGAGCTGAGAATTTGCGTACGCCAGGGATTGAGCTAATGTGAAAATGTGCATGGCTTTACACTATATTTAGGTTTTATACATCGCGATCTGAGTGTGGAAACTGGAGTACGCAACATTTTTGTGCATATGCACCGTTTATATATGAGGCCCCAGTTCACCAGTTGTCCTTCCTTTTACCAGTTTTGGTAAGTATTAACCACTTCATACTGCAAACAACTCAAAAAGGCCTACTGTTTTGGTGATGTTCTGATGCAGTCGTCTAGCCATCATAATCTGGCCCTTGTTAAACTCACTCAGATAATTACACTTGCCCATTTTACCTGCTCCCAACACATCACCTTCAAAAACTGACTGTTCCCACCCCTTGACAGGTGCCTTTGTAATGTGTTTATCAATGTTATTCACTTCTGCTATCAGTGGTTTTAATGTAGTTGGTTAATCGGCGTAAACATAACATTAATTTCAATTGTGTTTTCAGTTGGGTTTCAAAACTCATTGTAGTATGATGATAATCTTTGACAAGTTAGTTTTGTTTGTCAACTCATGAGTTCATTACATTTTTTGTTAAAGTTATTAATTAAAAAAAATCCATATTACAAAGAGCCCTTTCCACTCTAACATTCCAACTTGAGTTTTAGTCAGTGAAGGCAGTGTAATATCAAAGTGCAGATCAAGTCTGGCCTGTAATCACTTCCATGTTTAGTTTCCCCCTGAAGCAGATGACAGAGAATGCAATCTCATTCAATTTCACACAATTTTATTTTTCCTATACTTCGCTCACTTTTCACTTTAGTAACACTTTATTGTCACTATGTGTACATTCTTTACCATATCACAAGCATGATATTTTTTTCACTTAATGTTCCATTGTCATGTTGTTTATTACCATACAGATCTGCATTTGTTTCACTAGGCACATCATGGCTAAACAAGAAAAATCATAGGATACAGAAGAAAAACATTAATAAATAAGACTAACATTGAAATTTTGGAGTCCCCAAAATAGAAAGATAAACAAATGTAAAAAATGCTGAATATTCTATTTGTCTTTTTTATACTGGTCTTTTCAGTAAATACCTTAGAAAAGTATTACGTTCTGCATTGCGGGCAGATGAATAGAAATAGAATGGTGAAAAAAAAAGTATTTAAAGAATCTTCTTATTAAGTGCAATAGTCAGCAAATCAATTACTGAGCCCTGCCATCTATTGCTGATTTTCAATGGTGCGTAGCACAAAGAACTTAAATGAACTGTTTAATCTTTTATTTTGTTTTTTTGCTTTTTTTCAATCCTTAAGATCCTGCACTGAATGTATTTCAGTATGTGGGGACTGAAAGGGGATGAGATAAGGCTGGTTAGGACTACAGCATTTAATTATTAAAGTGATCTACATTTACTCAAAAGTAGAAACTCTGATAAAAATAGAATAACACAAAGTTAATTAGAATGTTATATAACAGTTTTGTTGTGAACAGGTCATTTGACCAACAAAGTATGCCAATCCTGGTCATCTAATTTCTCCAAATCTTTCTGCCTCGCACACTCTTTATGATCCTCAAATAAGCCTAGTCACTCATCTGTGACCTTTCTCTAGTATCACTCTGACTTTTTTGTAACTCCTTGGAGATGAAAACTGTATTGCAAGCTAAAGCAATGTGAGCAAAATGTACTTAGAATGATATGAATTACAAGCAGTGGTTTCTACTGCCCTGCTAAATGGCCAGCTGTCAATCAAGCTGCTTATCTGTGACAGAGCTTATACCAAACCATAAAACAACTTCCTGACTTTCATAAGCTGCCATTTTAACTTTTGATTCTTGGATTTTTAGTTATTACAAAACTTTTACTTTTACATGGATCAACTGTTAGACAGAAACTTATTAAGGAAACAGTGTTTTGAGCCAAAATAATAAAACCAACTGTAGCACACACCTCTTTTGCCTTAGAATAATGATAATACTGAAGTGCAAACAATGTATATTCTGCCATTATAAACAAAAAAAAACAAAAAAACCCAGCACTCATCAATGGGTATGAGTCATCTTACAGAATGGAGATTCGAATATTGGTGGATTGGTGCAAGTGCTACAATATCTTAATGTAGGCAAGACAAAAGAGATGATTGTTGAATTCAGGAAGGCCCATGCTGTCCACACCCCAATTCACATCTCAGGCTTTGGGGTGAAACTGGTCAAGAGTGCCAAATATTTGGTGTGCTCCTGGCAGCTAACCTTACTTGGTCAATAAACACCATCTTCATAGCCAAGAAAGTCCCTGCCCCATAAAACATTGTATAGGGGCACAATTGAGAGCACTCTGATCAGCTTCATTAGTGTCTAGTGTAGGAACTGAAGTGTCTCTAACCATAAAGTCCTACAGTGGATTGTGCATACATCAGAAAAGATCATTGGGAACTCTCTGATCTCTATTAAAGACATCTTTATAGAGCAAAGCATCTGCAACACCAATACTTTGAGAAGGACTCAACCCTGCCATAGTCTCTTTATCCCACTTCCTTCAGACAGAAGGTACTTCGGCATCCAAACCAGTTCTGACAATTACTACAACATCTTCACCCCTTGGCTGTTCAGACTTTGAACTCAGTGCTGTCCCCTGCCCTCAGAAGCTTATTTGTAGGCAATACATTTTGCTACCCTTGTTACTACTGTTGTTTTCCTTTAGTCATTGTTATTATTTATTTATTAATATTTATTTCAAATTATCACTACCTATTCAATAAACTATTATTTATTTGTTTAATTCACATAGTATAAGGAGGACCACTTTCAAAATATCAAGGCCACGATCTACATGGTATTGATGGGTGACAGGATTACCATAGTAGAAGAAGGAATGAGTAATGCCCTAAGACTAGAGTAAGAGGAATGAGAGGCATTCTAAATATGTCAGCAGCTAATGATAACTAACACTTGGTTTCAACACCTTAAGAGAAGGCGGTATGCATGATTGTCAATGGAGACAAATTAATGTATCAAATTGATTACATCATGGTATGAAACATACAGTAATACTGTTGAGAACTACTGTAGCTATCCATGCACAAATGTTGATCCTTTTTACAGCCTTGTTATCAATAAGCAAAACCAAATAGAATAGGATAAGTGTTGTGATTTGACTAGCATTCCTTTCCTGACTTATGTCTTTTGTCCTTTTCATTCATTTTTCAATTTGAATTACTTAGTGTGGTCACATTGTTGTGTTAATTTATCATTTAATCATTATGTTTAAAGTATAGTTTTTTCTATATTTAAAAATATTTGCGCACTGTTTTTTTAATGTCTTTATGTTGCCTTTATTTTTGGATGATTCCTCACAGCTGCACTCGGGTCATAATCTGGAATCTTGAGGTGGTTTCTCATGTGGTAAGTGCAGAAACGTGCTGTATCAGTACATGCTTCCAACCTTAACCCTAACCTTAACCTCATGAGGGATGGCCACCTGTCCATTACAACTGAGGGACTGCTCCTAGCCCTATAAAGGTTGATGGGTTAATGCACTACATCACCATTCATTAAATGTTCTTTGGTGTAGTATGATGTATCTGTAGGTACTGCTGTTGGATCCTCCATTTTTTCAACACCGTTTGCTTTTTTCTTTGGATTTTGATTTAGAATTTTGTATTGATACTAGTTTGCTTTTGGATTGCCTTCTTGGTAACATCTTTTGATCCTTTTCTCTCCTTTGAGCATTTGATTATATTTTTCAGATTTTTGCGAATAAATCTTCAATTATGTAAAGATTTTTGTGGACTTTTTTCTACTGCCCTGGAGGAGATTTTATGGTGCTCCCCTGGAGGGACATATCTGGAGCTATTCTTTGCTATTACTTTTATTTTAAAAGCTTGTTTTGGGATCAACTCTGGCCTGAAGCCTCCTAGATGCCTAGAGTAAGGCTTGCCTAGGTGAGGCCTGTATTGGGGCTGGCCACTCAGGTTCCTGGCCTGTTATTTGTTTATCATTTTGAAGGCTTCACCTGTTTTTGATATTTTCGGGAGCCAGCATCACGGCAATATGAAACTGCTAAAGAAAAAGGAACAGAAATGAGATAATAGAATTTAGAAGTGAAAGGAATAAGACTACAGTGGAATGGTGCAGAAGATTCAAAACAATCATCACTGAAGAGGCAACAGAGGTAATAATAATTGGTGGTGGGAACATAATGTGAAGAGGGCCTGTGAACTTGACCTATTGTTTGGGTCCCACTTAAAGTTGTAATTGTATGTATTTGTAATTGTATGAGGTTTGTATCATTGTCTTCAATAAGAATAGATTACTTGATTACATAGATCACTTTCCACACAGAGCCTCGCAGCTCAAGACAAGGCGGCGGGCTTGCAGTAATTGTCAGAGCTGACTTAAACATTAAACGAATCCCGATTGACTGTCCATTGTCTTTTGGGTGCCTGGCTCTTAAACTAATAACGAAATCAGGTCCTGTCTCACTCATTGTTGTCTATCGTCCCCCAAAATACAATGCATCCTTCTTATCCGATCTGATTGAACTTTTGACCCACCTAAGCTCTTACTCTCAGAGAATTATCCTTCTTGCTGATTTCAACATCCATATTGACATCCCCACATCTAAACTGAGGAATGAATTCCTATCCTTACTGGACTGCTTTGACTTGACACAACATGTTGATTTTCCAACCCACTCTGGCGGCCATATATTGGATCTGATCTGCACTTCTGGACTATCTGTTGCCAACATTTACAGCACTGATTTGGGACTCTCTGACCATAAAGCAGTATTTTTCACTGTTTCACTGCCTTTCCCTCCTCTTACCTGTAAACGACAAATTTCTTACAGAAACCTTAAAACTATCTGTCCCTCTATCCTTTCTGGATCCATTTCTGATCTTTTACTGTCTTCACCTATTCCACCAACACTAGATAGTCTTGTTGACCACTATAACACAGCCCTTCATTCAGCATTAGATAAAACAGCTCCTTTAAAACATAAGAAGGTTTCCTTTAAACGTTCAGCTCCTTGGTATAACTCAGAATTGCAATCTATGAAAGCAGCTGGCCGACGCCTTGAGAGAATGTCACGTAAGACTGGCCTCACCGTGCACATCCAGGCTTTCTCTGACCACCAAAGAGCTTACAGAGAAGCACTAACTTCTGCCAAGAACACCCATTATGGCAGAATAATAGAAAGTGGCCACGATAACCCAAGGGTTCTGTTCTCTGTAGTTAATAAACTACTCGAACCCGCATCTGGCCCAACTACCTCTTCTACTGAAGTCTGTGAGGAATTCCTCCACTTTTTCCGTAACAAAATTAAAGATCTAAATAATTCAACTAACATAAATACATCATCTGTTTATATCTCTCCCTGTTTCCCCACTCCATCCAGCTCCTTCTCTAAGTTCTCACCAGTCACATCTGTGTCTGTTAATAACCTGCTTTGTAAGATGAGGCCGACTACTTGTGTACTGGACCCCATCCCCACCACACTACTTAAATCCTGCCTTTATGCCATAATCCCGGCTGTTACAACAATAATAAACTCATCCCTTGACACTGGCTCTGTGCCGCTCACTTTTAAAATTGCTTCTGTAACCCCAATGTTAAAAAAGTCTGGTCTTGATGCTGACAATCTTAACAATTTCTGGCCTATTTCCCACTTACCTTTCCTGTCAAAAGTTCTTGAGCGTGTTGTAGCTTCCCAACTCACCAATTACCTAACCTCTAATAATTTGATGGAACCCTTTCAGTCTGGTTTCAGGGCGCGGCACAGCTGTGAAACTGCTCTGCTACGGGTAACCAATGATTTGATTATGGCAGCAGACTCTGGACAAACCAGCATATTAATTCTGTTAGACCTCAGTGCAGCATTTGACACTGTCAGACATGACATCCTACTGTCCGGAATGGAGAACATGCTGGGTATCTCTGGCACTGCCCTACAGTGGTTCAAGTCCTATCTGACTGATAGGCAAGAGTTTGTTAGTCTTGGCAAGAGCAGATCCAGCTCAGCGCCAGTCACACAAGGAGTCCCTCAAGGCTCTGTCCTCGGTCCTCTGCTTTTCTGTATTTACATGCTTCCCCTTGGCCATATTATCCGTAGCTATGGACTGGGTTATCATTTTTATGCAGATAATACTCAACTCTATTTCAATGTTAAAAGTGGAACTTCATCAGAGCTTTCTCAGCTCACAACCTGCCTTAGTGAAATTAAAACCTGGATGGAGCAGAACTCTTTAAAATTAAATTGCAATAAAACTGAACTCCTGCAAATTGGGACTAAAATGCAACTTAATAAAATGAGCTCCTTCCCAGTCCATCATCAGACCTGCCTCTACTGTAAAAAAATCTTGGTGTCATTTTTGATTCCTCCCTCTCTTATTCCGCCCACATAAATCACATTAAGAAACTTTCTTACTTTCACATCCGTAACATATCCCGTGTTCACTCCTTCCTCTCCTTTTCTAACGCTGAGAAACTTGTCCATGCTTTTATCACATCCCGCATTGATTTTTGTAATTCCCTACTGGCAGGTGCCCCTTCTAATCTTATATCACAGCTCCAGCTTATTCAAAACTCAGCTGCAAGAGTCCTTACTCGGACCAGCAGCAGCGAGGACATCACACCCATCCTGCTCCGTCTCCACTGGCTCCCTGTGTCTTACAGAATCGAATATAAATTCCTACTAATAACTTACAAAGCCTTAAATAACCTTGCGCCAAACTACATCAGTGACCTTCTCCATCACTATGTGCCTGCCCGCCCACTAAGGTCCTCTGATTCTGGCAATCTTGTTATGCCCCTCACTAATCTACACTCCATGGGTGACAGGGCCTTCAGCTGTATAGCGCCCAGACTCTGGAATGACCTACCAAAATTAATCAGGTCAGCTGACTCCACAAATTCTTTTAAAAAACAACTCAAAACTCATCTGTTCAGGAAGGCTTTTAGCTCTATTTGACTTTATTACCCTTCTCTCAGTTTACTTCTCTGTCAAGATGCTAATGTAACCTGTGTGTGTGCTAGACCATCAATTATGTTGTCTGTTTCTTTTTTTTTTTCAGAATTCACTGTCTTAATCTTCTTTATTTATTTATCTGGTTTGTACAATGCTATATACTGTATACGCTGCCATTCTTTATTATATTCTGTAAGTGCCTTGAGCATGGGAAAGGCGCTATATAAATAAAATGTATTATTATTATTGTCAACAGCAATAATAACATTTTGTTCAGGTGTATACACTATAGAGAATATATAATGTGCCTACACAAACATATATATATATAGATATTTCATAAAAATGTTTTTCCAAAAACGAATTCTCACTACTATGCAACATTCCAAGTAAGTGGCCAAGAACATAAAAGTTGAAACTTTTTCACATGTGAATTGCTGTGAACAAGCTGTTTCTAGTGAATGTTTTGTTAATGACATATATCAATTTTAGGCTTTTGAATTACACCTTGAAAAGAAAGCCAGTGTCTCATCATAACTGGCACCGGACCACATCTGCACCATATAATTTTGTTTCAGTATGTACTGCTGGATCTTTTGCTGGGTATGCTTGTTGAGCTAAGCCACAATTACATCTTACATGTTGTCACTTATAAACAGAATAAAATTCTGTAAAGGATGAATCTGCCTTGGAATGGCACCAGTGAATGTGCCAGTGAATAGTACATCTGAAGGTTGCCTAATATTCTTGTCACAGAATGAACATTCAGAAGTAGCATCATAGTTTATTAATTGAGCAAAATCTTCACCTTTGTAGGCTTTGCTATCACCACATCTAAAGTATATCATGCTGCCACTTTCTATTTCTGAAGAACTTTGATTATTATCACATGATAAATCACTTTCTTCTTCACGCAGTCCACATTCCAACACCTTGTATTCAGCATGCCCTGCAACTGTAAAAGCTGTTCCAACAGCCACGTTATCTGCTGTTCACTGGAGGTTAGTACACTCAGGTGGGTTTGCTTCTAGCAGTGGACAGTGAGAATCAGTAAAGTTTAGTGGTAGAAATATCTCCTTAAAAAATTAACATATATTTAGTCATACATTTTGTTAGTTACACGGCCCTGGGCTATAGCCCAGGTTAACATGTGCATAAATTCAGCTGTGGTAATTGGATACAAAGAGTGCAAAGGCACAAGGAAAACAGAAGTTTACAGAGGAAATACTGAAATGTATGACAGAAAGAAGAAAATGAAAACATCAGAGTACAAAAGCATTGGAGTGAGAGTAACAGTTTTGAGACTCCAAAAATGATCTATTTGGAAGACCAAAGTTGAGTCTGTTGGGAGAAAGCAAGTTTAGATTCAGAAAAGGAAAAGGAATGAGAGAAGCAATACCATCACTGATCAAATTAGGGAAGAACATCCTACATGGAATGAAAGTCTACAGGGTGGCCTATATTTATGTATATGATTGAAAAAGGCATTATTGTCAGGAAACTACCAATGTTATTATCAAGTAGCATAATGGAACATGAACATTAAGAACCTTAAATGTTTTTTCATCCCTTATTGTCCATGGCATGGTGCCCCAATGCACCATCCAGATTGATACACCCGTAAAGAAGAACCCAACTTGGAAAAGTGTTTGCCACAAGAGCTGTGTTGGCATCGGTATGCACACTCCTGGGCCTACCTGCTCCCTTCACTTGCAAAACAGTACTGCTGATGTCGAATTTTGTTTATACTTGCAATGGTTAGCACACTAGGGCCACTGCCTCCAAACTCAACTGCCATTCTGCTCCGTACTTCTAAAATTTTTATTTTTATACTGTATTGAAGATTTGTTCTGTTCTGTGTATTGTATTGTATTGTATTGTATTGTATTGTATTGTATTGACCCCCTTCTTTTGACACCCACTGCACGCCCAACCTACCTGGAAAGGGGTCTCTCTTTGAATTGTCTTTCCCAAGGTTTCTTCCATTTTTCCCTACTAGGTTTTTTTGGGAGTTTTTCCTTGTCTTCTTAGAGAGTCAAGGCTGGGGGGCTGTCAAGAGGCAGGGCCTGTTAAAGCCCATTGCGGCACTTCTTGTGTGATTTTGGGCTATACAAAAATAAATTGTACTGTATTGTATTGTATCCTCCATTTCACCACCACATAGTTGTTTGTTCCGGAGCATAAACACACACTACATACGCGTTGCTCTAGCGACAATCGATTCGCCGCCATTCTGTATTTGAACACAGCAGGGGTTGCCAGGTCCAGCACATGTCTTTTTCAATACTTTTTGCATAGAGGTTTAAATGCTACAGCATGTGAAATGTCATATACATAAATATGGGCCACCCTGTATATATAGTTTGTGAATTACCAAAAGATTTTTGACTGGAGGAAACTGATGAGCACCTTAAGAACAATTTGAATGGATTGTAGAGCCAGACTGAAAGCGTGTCAATGAATTCAATGAGAATAAAAAAAGAAAGCGATCTGTCAGAACCTGGAAATATTTTGAGAAAAGTAAAATAAGGGTATCTTGTGTCATCATTGCTGTTTAACTTGCACATAAAAAACTTATTGATTGCAAAGTCATCTTGTAGTCTTAACCATTCAGCAATATTTTTGCACATTTTGTTAAAGTGTGAAGTTATTTATTTTTGGTAAGGATGCTCTTTCTGACGGTGGCTAAATGGAATATTTGTGTATGTGAGTAAATGACAATATGTGAGGTGCATTTTTTTCCAACTTATGTAGCACTTGGATTTTGCATGAACAACAAATACTAATGCATTATTTTTTAACATTTCTAATAGTCTAATTAAATGTGTTACAAGTATCTGGTATAGTTTGCTTTTGACAAAAAGTGAAAACAACATTAAGTTTTTTTTTTTATTTTATTGACTTTTTAAAATCATGTTCTGTGATTAAAATCCATAAAAATATCGAGTCTGAAGAATTTGTAGCTTTAAATATTTGGTAATATTTTCAAGTGAGAAAAGAAAAAAATGTAAATTATACTTTAAGACTATACATACCTGGCCCTAGAATTTTTGCTGCACTAGGCAAAACTGAAAATAAAAATATTGTGCCTGAACCATAGAGCCTTAAAGATGATTTCTATACATATTCCTGCAGACAGTAGAGGAGCAGTTGGTATTTCCTTTTGGGCTTTTACACAAGTCACATACAGATGTCTGAGAGAAGAGCATGAGGAGCGAGCCAACCCTTCAAGCAAGTTGATCATGAATGTACTTTTGAAGCACATGAGAGTGCCCTCCTTGAAAGTCACACAAAGATATCAGACCGGAGAGCGGGTGATGGCGGTGGCAGTGAAAATCAGGGCTGGGCAACAAAGATCACCCTAAGCCACCCTCAATGACGCCAACAACTATGTATATAGTTAACAAAATACCATCCATCCATCCATCCATCCATTATCCACCGCTTATCCGAGGTTGGGTCGCAAGGGCAGCAGCCCAAGCACGGAAGCCCAGACTTCCCTCTCCCCGGCCACCTCCTCCAGCTCCTCTGGGAGGACCCCGAGGCGTTCCCAGGCCAGCCAGGAGATATAATCCCTCCAGCGTGTCCTGGGTCTGCCCCGTGGCATTCTTACAGTGGGACATGTCCGGAACACCCCATCAAGGAAGGCATCCAGAGGGCATCCTGACCAGATGCCCGAACCACCTCAACTGACTCCTCTCAATGCGGAGGAGCAGCGACTCTACTTACCTCCCCACCATAATCTTTTCCACAATAGGCAACCACCTAGTTTGCCAAGTGACTGTGATTATAAAATGAGGTAAGATACTATAAAAATATGGCATATAAAGTTCAAAGAATATATGACACTCAAGAAATAATCCAGTCGCAACAGCAGTTTACTCTTTGATCGTTTACACTCCTTCACAGCCTTGATCATCTAATTAAATGTTATACTACCTTAAATAAGTAAGCAAATCATGCTATCAGAAAAACATCAAAATACTTAATAACTGTTTAAAATATCCTTAAGTGGTAGCAGTGATAATATGTTAAAATGTGCATTTTTACAAATGGGTACCTTCCCTTAATGCTACCTCAGGAGAAACATAACATTGGTAAACCTGCTTAATCCAGAACATGTAGTTGACACACTCACTATCAGTGCATTTTCAATCACACCCAAAACCAGGATAAGAAACTAACATTTAAATGCACAAGTCCATCTGTGGAGTTCTTCCTTGCTCAAAAACTTTTGCCTTTGAAAATTGGGAGATGTTGCTGCAGAGCTGTATATTCTGCTCATCAAGATAAATGTGGCAATTTCTGAAATACTGAGAGAGATTGTTTAAATCAGATGAAGTAAAAATGTGATTGCCCAATCGCTTGCCTCAGGAAATTTACTGTATCGGTGTTGATGCTTACACTGTTTTATAGCAGTAGCTACTGGATTTTTGTTTAAAGTAAAAACTGTTGGGAGAGAATTGTTTGAAAGCTTACTGACAATGAATGGAAGGGAAACCTCAAGATGTCAAGAAGTGCATTTGTAAAATTATTAAGTAAGTTGAACAATAGGGCAGCATGGTGGTGCAGTGGTAGCGCTGCTGCCTCGCAGTAATGAGACCCGGGTTCGCTTCCCGGGTCCTCGGTGCGTGGAGTTTGCATGTTCTCCCCGTGTCTGTGTGGGTTTCCTCCGGGCGCTCCCGTTTCTTCCCACAGTCCCACAGTCCAAAGACATGCAGGTTAGGTCGATTGGCGATTCTAAATTGGCCCTAGTGTGTGCTTGGTGTGTGGGTGTGTTTGTGTGTGTCCTGCGGTGGGTTGGCACCCTGCCCGGGATTGGTTCCTGCCTTGTGCCCTGTGTTGGATTCAGCGGGTTGGGAAATGGATGGATGGAAGTTGGATGGAAGTTGAACAATATGGTGAGGCTGGTGTAACGGACACATGCAGACTTGCAGAGAGCAATGGCATGCACTGACTACAAAATCCTTAACTATAACCAGGTTAAAGGTTTACATTTCCACAAAACCGGGTTAATATTGAGAAATCTAGGTCTGTTACCCCAGTTGCTCAGAGATCAGTCACCTGGGGCCTCATGCATAATGCTGTGCGTAGAATTCGCACTATAACATGACATAAGTACAAAAGCGGAAATGTGCTTATGCACAAAAAAATCCAGATGCATAAATCTGTGCGAATGCCAACTTCCACGTTCTTCTGCTCCATAAATCCCGGTCAGCGTGAAAAGTAACGCACGTGCACGCGCCTGCTGTCCCACCCCAACTCCTCCCAGAATTACGCCTCTTTGAATATGCAAATTAATATAAATAGCCCTTAAGATCAGCGTTTTGTGAAAAGGCAATGGCAAAAGCACGGGGGAAAACAGAAGAATTTCAGCGAATACCAAGTGGAGGCAAGGAAAAACATACTATTTGTTGGTTTAAACAGTGGTATAAACAACAAAAGGAAGTTGATCGAGTGACATAGCGTGTCGGAGAAACTCGAAAGCTCAAGTTCACAAAGTCGCACAGTGCCCGAAATAAAAAAGAAGTTATCACATATCAAAGTCGCCGTGAAAAGGTGAGTCGTAGCCCACCGTCTGAGTGTCATATGAAAGCTTATTAGGGTACAGAAAAAAGAAAACAGGCACACAGTGAGAAAAAAGCACGAAATTTTAACTTTAATCTCGAAATTTCCACTTTAATCACGTAGTTTATTTGTCATTAAAGTAGAACATCATAAACTTCATCTTAAAATTGTTTAATGTTTAGTTTCTCAAATCCCATCGTAACTAAAGTAGCACGTTAAATGCTTTGTTTTGTATTTGATCTTCATTGTGCTCTATGTGTGTGAATCACTACGTGCTTCCGGGCTTTTTCTTCCTCCGACAGGACACAGAATCCATTACATTCGTAATATTACAGCTCTCTGAATAATTAAAATACTGAGATGTTTACATGATATCATTTTCATGATGATAGGAGTTAAAGTATGTTATTAAACATGGGAACACAGTGGTGCAGTGATTGTTCATGTCTCACGCAAGATACTTGCTGCGCCATGCGTGACCTTCGATGAAATTGTTTATTGTAGCAGTACTGTCTCTTTCAAACGTACTAACCCCCAATTCCTGTCCTTACTTTTCTTTCTCCAAATACCCAATCACCACACAATCAGCTCTGTAATAGACATTAATAATAATTCATTACATTTATAAAAGCCATCTGTAAGCTTAGAACGCCGATTCTTCAAAACTTTTAAGGAACATTGAAATATCTTTGTAGTACATGTTTAATTATTCTATCCATCTATCCTTCCAACACCAGTAAGAATACAGTTCGAGGCAGGAACAATCTGTGAATGGATCGCCAGTGCCTCGTTAGCGCTGCGGCACAGTGTCCTGACATGTTTAATTATTAACAAAGTAGATTATTTAAATGAAGTTAAAAGTTTTATCTGTATAATGTAATAAACATATTTTGCTGCATTTCATCTTAAAAATGATATCGTCATCATATGTAAATACGCTTTATAAAGTGGCTCAGGTTGTGCAATATTATAACTGTATCACAAGTTTACAGTGAGGTAATTGTACTTATAGGTACAAACAGTTCTACAAGGAGCACTTGATGGACTGATTGAATGCATTTATAGTTCTTGGGATGAAACTGTTTCTGAACTGCGAGGTCAGTACAGGAAAGGCTCTGAAGCTTTTTCCTTATGAGAGCAGTTCAATAGACAGCATGGCTGAGGCAGCGTGTGATAGATGCTGTATACCCATAATTCTCTTTCTGATCAGCTGTTGTACAGCTGTGATTCCCCACTCAGATAAAGTGATATAAATACTCCGAGTGGTGCAGTGAGAGTCATATGTAAAAAAATGATTTGCTGTGGCAGCCCCTAATGGGAGCAGCTGACAGAAGAAGAAGAAGATGCAGTGAGAGTAACAACGCTAATGCAGCTATGGTATTTAGAATAGTTTGACTATTCTGTGGACCATTATATTGTTACAGGTTAATTACAATCAGATGCATTAAACTAATAAACAATATGCGGTTAATTTCAGTGTATTTATAAAGCCGCGTCAGGGATGTGGATCTTAAAAAGAAAGGGTAACCAGACAGGAACAGTAGCACTGCTTTGACGCTGGGTGCCGCCAGTCTGCAAAACCGAGCGCAGAACTTGCATACGCCAGGATATGAGCTACTGTGGAAATGTACGTGGCTTTATGCCAAGTTTAGGTTTTATACATCGTGATTTGAATGTGGAAACGTTCTTACGCAACATTTTTGTGCGTACACACCGTTTATACATGAGGCTCCTGGTTTATCTAATGAGAATAAGAGTTTACATGGAATTTCTGAAACTGGGCTTCTGTGAATAACCGAATTATTAAAGTGCATGTACTGTAAATGCACTGAATGGCTAAAAGTAAGATTTGAACCCGTAAGAATATATCCATGAGACAGAAGACCTAGCAACTATATCACCTAGCCACTCAAAATACATAACATTAAGGTTACAAGATATTGGGTTAAAATGAGATATGTTTATATTGATTAAAACAAACCAACATGGTGCAGGTCACCACTATAAATATTTGGAGAAGACACATATGTAAATTGTGCAGCATGAACTTTTCAATCAATTACACTATTTTTAATTCTAGGAACAAAACAAAAGAAGTAAATAAGTGTCCATTTCAAGTGTGTTTTTAATTGCATGTTTTAAATCAAATGAGTATACATTAAAACAAATAACTAATAAAGTTCCTTTTGTGTTTTCCTTTTTCCTGACTCTTTTCTCATTCTACATTGAATTAATGTATCAGCAGGTTATACAGCAGACTATAAAAAAGTTGTCAGTTTGCATAGTAAAAGCTGTGAGTGATTGATTTCACTTCTTGTCAATCATCATATAACAAACAATGTCAGAACCAATCAGGTTTTCTTTTTAATCTTTGACATGATTAAATTATAAATACTGAGATCTTAGGTCATCAAGAATAACTCAGATGACTGGCTTACTTCTGTAAAATTTTAAAACGGCCTATATTCTAATACAAGTTGAATGTGAGGACAGCAGAAAATTTTATAAATATTTGGTATGTTTATAAAGAACACATATGAACAATATCTTGACAAAATCCATTAAAATAAATTTAATAATAATAATATTTAATACATCCAGTTCATTATAAAATTATTAGCACAACAATCTGGAACTGTGTTGAAATTAAATGTTTAATAGTCCATTTTATGAAAGTTACCCTAAACAAGTTTACAACTGTGTCCTTCAATTCTTGTTGAACTAATATTGAAGTAACTATCTCAATCCATTGTACTAATTCACTACAATTTTTAACACTCCAATCATTACATCTCTTAATCTCTTTTTGACTAAATTGAAATGGCTCGGCTGTTTTAATCTTTCCTTATAACTCATCCTTTAGCCCTGGAATCAGCCTAGTCACTCTTCTCTTTACTTTTTCTAGTACTGCTATGTCTTTTTTTAGCCTGGAGACCAAAGCTACACATAGTACATAGATGAGGCCTAACCAGTGCATTATAAAGCTTGAGCATAACCTCCACACATGATACTATATAAACTAACATTCTGTTAGCCTCCTTAACGGCTTCTGAACACTGTCTGTAAGTTGTTAGTGACAAGTCCACTATGACTCCTAAATCCATAACATGTACTTTCAATTTTCAGATCTCACATTGTTCATACAAACCCAACATTTTTATGTCCTTGGTGTAACACTTTACGTTTAATTACATTACATTTCATCAGCTACAAATCTGCCCAAGTCTGTACGCTGTCCAAGTCATTTTGTAATGATTCAGTAGATTCTCGATTATCTGCAAATCCTTCTAGCATGGTATCATCTGTAAACTTAACAATCTTGTTATTCACATTCCTATACAAATTATTAAAAATAGCTGTAGCCATAGCACTGAGCCCCGAGGGGCACACTCTTAACATCAGCCAATTCTGATATGGTCTCCTAAAATACAGCCTCTGCTTCCTGTGTTTGATTCAATTTTGCACCCATGTACACACTATACCCTGAACACCTACTTCCTTTAATTTGACGTTCAGCCTCTCAAATGGAACCTTATCAAATGCTTTCTAAAAGTCAAGATAAATAATATTGTATGCACCACTTTGATCATATCCTTTTGTTGCTTCCTCATAGAATTTCAGCACGTTGGTAACATATGACCTCCCTCATCTGAAGCCATTGTGACTGTTCAGTAAAACTCCTGTTCTTGCCATGTTAATATTTCCCTTTAATAATTCCTTCATGAATTTTTCTTACTGAATTTAAGCTTACTGGCCTATAGTTTTCTGGATCTTCCTGCTCACCCTTTTTATATAACAGGAGAATTTTTGCCTTTTTCTAGTCCTTTGGAATTTCCCCAGTTCGCAGTGAATTACTAAAATTATGCGTCATGGGTTTATATGTGTACTCCTTAAGAACTTAAATAAATATTATCTAGTCCTAGTGATTTGTTTGATTTCAGCCTATTTAATCTATGCAGTACTTCTCCCTCTACAATTTCTAAATCACTCGGAACTCCTTAGTAGTCCCTGTTACCACTGGGAGGTTATCCACTTCCTTACATGTGAAAACAAGAAAAATGCAAGTTTAGAACATTTATTATTTCAATGTATCCATATTTTAATTCCCCTTTACTACCCCTGATGCACTTTACCTCCTCCTTGACTGTTCTTTTACTATTAAAATACTGAAAGAATCCCTCTGATCATCTTTTGCCTTATCTGCTATATTCCTTTCTAACCGCATTTTAGCCTCCCTAGTGTCATTTTTATTGGTTGCTCTCATATGCACTACAGTTTGCACTGGAGTTCTTAGTCAAATGCCTTTTACAGCTATTTTTTCCTTTGCGGCTTCATTTTTAACTCCTTATTAACCCACTGTGGAGGTTTTTCTAATTTCCTACTAATTCTAAATTTTGGCACATACCTGTCCTGCATTACATGTAAAAAGTTTTTACATCTGTTCCACTGTTCCTTGACTGTCTTCACACTTAAAGGCCTATCCCAGGCCATACCCCTTTCACTTTGTGTTACCAAAGTTAAACTTAACAGTTCTGGGGACTCATGTATAAACGGTGTGTATGCACAGAAATGTTGCATACAAACGTTTCCACGCTCAAATCGCGATTTATAAAACCTAAACTTGGCGTAAAGTCACACACATTTCCAGCAGTACCTCATACCCTGGCATACGCAAGTTCTCTGCTCGGTTTTGCAGACTGGCGGCACCCAGTGTCAAAGCAGTGCTACTGTTCCTGTGTAGTTACCCTTTCTTTCTTAGATCCACGTTCCTGACGTGGCTTTATAAATACACTGAAACTAACTGCATATTGTTTATTAGTGTAATGCATCTGATTGTAATTAACTTTTAACAATATAATGGTCCAGGGAGTAGCCATAGTATTTCAAATACCATAACTGCTTTAGCGTTGTTACTCTCACTGCACATTCTTTTTCTTCTTTCAGCTGCTCCCGTTAAGGGTTGCCACAGCGGATCATGTGAGTTTGGAATCACAGCAGCAGCTGATCGGAAAGAGAATTATCAGTATACAGCATCAAGCACACACTGCCTCAGCCACAGCAAAACGCTTCAGAGCCTTTCCTGTACGGACCTTGCGGTTCAGAAACAGTTTCATCCCAAGAATTTTAAACACACTCAATCAGTCCATCAAGTGCTCCTTGTAGAACTGTTTGAAAGTACAATTACCTCACTGTAAACTTGCACTACGGTTAAAATATTGCACAACCTGTGCCACTTTATAAAGCACGTATTTACATATGATGATGATATCATTTTTAAGATAAAATGCAGCAAAATATGATGATTATATTATACAGATAAAACTTTAACTTCATTTAAATAATCTATATTGTTAATAATCAAACATGTGAGGACACGGTGCTGTAGCGCTAGCTAGTTCCTTAAACGTTTTGAAGAATCGTCATTCTAAGCTTACAGATGGCTTAACGTCTATTACAGAGCTGATTGTGTGGCGATTGGGTATTTGGCGAAAGAAAAGTAAGGACAGGAATTGGAGGTTAGTACGTTTGAAAGAGACAATACTGCTGCAATAAATTATTTCATCAAAGGTCGCGCATGGCGCAGCAAGCATCTTGCGTGAGACATGTACAATCACTGCGCCACCGTGTTCCCATGTTTAATAACATGCTTTCATTCCTATCATCATGAAAAAGATATCACGTATACATCTCAGTATTTTAGTTATTCACAGAGCTGTAATATTACGATTGTAATGGATTCTGTGTCCTGTCGGAGGAAGAGAAAGCCCGGAAACACATAGTGATTCACACACATAGAGCACATAGAAGATCAAATACAAAACAAAGCATTTAATGTGCTACTTTAGTTATGATGGGATTTGAGAAACTAGTAAATTAAACGATTTTAAGGTGAAGTTTATGATGTTCTACTTTAATGATAAAATAAACTACGTGATCAAAGTGGAAATTTCGAGATTAAAGTTGACATTTCAAGCTTTTTTCCCACTGTGTGCCTATTTTTTTTTCTCTGTACCCTAATAAGCTTTCACATGACACTCAGACGGTGGGCTACGACTCACCTTTTAACGGCGACTTTGATACGTGACAACTTGTTTTTTATTTCGGGCACTGTGCAACTTTGTGAACTTGAGCTTTCAAGTTTCTTCGGCACTATATGTCACTCGATCAACTTCCTTTTGTTGATTATATCACTGTTTAAACCAACGAATAGTAAGTTTTTCCTTGCCTCCATTTGGTATTCGCTGAAATTCCGGAAAAATTTCCCATTGATTTTTCACAGAACACTGAGCTTAAAGGCTATTTATTTTTATTTGCATATTTAAAGAGGCGTAATTCTGGGAGGAGTTGGGGTGGGGCAGCAGGTGCGTGCACGTGCGTTACTTTTCACGCTGATTGGGATTTATGTAGCAGAAGAATGTGGAAGTTGGTGAATGCAGATTTATGCATCTGGATTTTTCTGTGCGTACGCAAATTCCCACTTTTGTGCTTACGCCATGTTACAGTGTGAATTCTATGCACGGCGTTATTCTTGAGGCCCCTGATCTTTGCATTTACATTTCTCCAAGACACTGAAAATTGTATTAAATTAATGTCACTTGACCCTAGTGGTTCATTCACCTCTGCACATTCAATTTTATCCTGATTATTACAAAATACTAAATGTAGGCACACATTGGTGCTTTAGCATGCTGTGTTAGCCATTATGAATGTAGTGGGAATTCAAGCAAAATGACACCTTTTATTATCTAACTAAAAAGATTATAATATGAAAGCTTTTGAGGCAACTCAGACCCTTTCCTGCCCAAAGAAGGGGCCTGAGTTGCCTCGAAAGCTTGCATACTGTGTTAGAAAACAGTCACTGAATTAATTTTTCATTTATCTCCTTTTCAGTAGAACAACAGACTGTATAAAATAATGCCATCCTTTTAAGACATTTATGAGTCAAATAATTAGATCAATGGACCTGTTGTTTTTAGTACAAAATTGCTGGGAGCTGAAACCTGCACAAACAGCAACAGGAGGCAACTGTGAGTAGGATATCAAACTGCCACAATCATTAACTCTGCACAAATTTAGCAATGACTGCCTATCATGCAAAATATTTTCTATTGAAGTAAAAAAGCTGAATTGTAGAAAATAGTTTTAATTATTACTCGTTGATTTCAATAATATGAAAACCACATCCATAAGACAATACTCAAGTATTTTGTGAAGTTGTATTTTTAACAGAGACTTTTTGGGTTTTGGAGGTTCCTCATACCATATGACCCTGTGGTTTTATGAGTATATGTACACATCCTGGAATGCATGAACCAACTTGGGCAGGTCTTATTTGTGCAAAACTGTCCATTTTTTTACTGAGGAACCAACCTTGAACCAATTAATCAATCCATCATTTTATGGTGAAGTGCACGATACTAAAATTAAATTGTATTGTATTGTATAAATTACAATTAAAAGTAAGAAATGCATATTTACAAGAAATTTACCCTTGCATTTACTGTTATAAAATTCTTTGGGTTGGCAGTATGGAGATCAAACTTTCCCTTACTATTTCAGCCATGTGCAATCCTTTTTTTCATTTTAATGGGATGAAGAAAATGGATACTCAATAACTGAAAAATGCCATAAGGTGAAACAAGAGGGTACTGTGTGTGGCTATACAATACAATACAATACAATTTATTTTTCTATAGTCCAAAATCACACAGGAAGTGCCGCAATGGGCTTTAACAGGCCCTGCCTCTTGACATCCCCCCAGCCTTGACTCTCTAAGAAGACAAGGAAAAACTCCCAAAAAAACCTTGTAGGGAAAAAATGGAAGAAACCTTGGGAAAGGCAGTTCAAAGAGAGACCCCTTTCCAGGTAGGTTGAGCGTGCAGTGGGTGTCAAAAGAAGGGGGTCAATACAATACAATGCAGTTCACAGAACAGAACAATTCCTCAATATAGTAAGAAATAAAAAATATAAATTTTAGAAGTACAGAGCAGAATTTAACAGTAGATGATATATCCCATGATAAGATTTGGATTTGTGTAGAGTCCTGGAGACCTCATCCTTCAAGCTGCCTCCCCCATTTGGCCATTCCACGGCTGAAACAGTGCTGGGCCAGCCAATCCGATGAAAGGACCCCTCTTTCCCACGATTCCTGCAATCCTCCATCTGGGATGACTTTTCCTTAGGCAGGCAAAACAACTTGGCAGGTGGGCCATGGCACCAAGTGCCACATTTGAGTACCGAGAAGAAAAACAGAATAAGTGAGGGTTAGTATACAATTATAACTGTCATGTTACTTATGTTTAAGTGCTAATGACTAACAACAGAGATGCAGTCTGTACAGTTAATCAGCAGCTCTAGTCAGGATATGCTAAACTGAAGTAGTGAGTCTTCAGCCGGGATTTAAAAGCTGAGACCGAAGGGGCATCTCTTATAGTAGCAGGCAGACCATTCCGCAGTTTAGGGGCCCTGTAACTAAAAGCTCGACCTCCCACTGTTATTTTATTAATCCTTGGAATCATAAGCAGACCGGCATCTTGAGATCTTAATGTGCGCTCAGGTTTGTAAGTCATATAAGTTCAGACAAGTAAGCCGGACCTCGACCATTTAATGCTTTATATGTTAAAAGAAGGATTTTGAAATCTGCCCTAAACTTAACCGGGAGCCAGTGTAAGGATTTAAGAACTGGAGTTATGTGTTCGTATTTTCTTGTTCTTGTAATAATTCTCGCAGCCGCATTTTGGATTAACTGGAGGCTGTATAAAGAACAGTTTGAACATCCAGTGAACACCGCATTGCAGTAGTCAATCCTACTAGAGATAAATGCATGAATTAGTTTCTCAGAATCCTGTTTATTTAAAAAGCGCCTTAATTTCCTAACATTTTTAAGATGGAAGAAACATGTTTTGGACAACTTTGTAATATGCGCTTTAAATGACATGCTAGAGTCAAAGATAACTCCTAGATTGCGGGCTGATTCAGTAAAATTGACTGGGATTCCCACTGAGTTAAATGATGACAAAATATTGTTGTGATCAGCATCATTCCCTCCAACAATTAACATCTCTGTTTTATCTGTATTTAAAGACAAGTAGTTCTTATTCATCCACTCCTTTAATTCACTAACACAACTAATTAAAGACAGCATTGGAGAAACTTCATCTGATTTAAATGAAAGGTATAACTGGGTGTCATCTGCATACGAGTGAAAATTAACATTATGTTTCCTAATGAGAGATCCCAGTGGAAGCATGTAAAGTGAAAACAGTAAAGGTCCCAGTAATGAGCCCTGCGGGACACCATATTGAACTTCTGTGTATAATGATGGAGTACTGTCAGCACATTTCTGTACATATTGGAATCGATTTGATAAATAAGAACTAAACCAAGTGAGCATGGTGCCTGTAAGCCCAACATCATTTTCTAGCCTGTGCAGTAAAATAGAATGGTCGATGGTGTCAAATGCTGCACTTAAGTCCAACAACATAATTACAGTGGAGTTTCCTTCATCAGAGGATATCAGAATGTCATTTACAACCCGTCTAAGTGCCGTTTCTGTACTATGACCAGTGCGAAAACCAGACTGGAATTTCTCAAATAAATTGTAATGCGTAAGGTGTGTCTGAAGCTGACTGGCGACTAATTTTTCTAGTATTTTAGAGAGAAACGGTAAATTTGAAATAGGCCTATAATTATTTAGTATATGTGGGTCAAGGTCTGACTTTTTAAGTAATGGTTTAATGACTGACACTTTTAGTGTATCAGGTACTGTGCCATGCAATAATGAACTATTGATAATGTTTAGGATAGGCGCTGCAAGAACATCCATTGCACTTTTTACTAGTTTTGTTGGCACTGGATCTAGGGAACAAGTAGTGGGATTCATTTTAGAAATTAAACTTAATACTTCCTGCTCAGTTACAGGATTAAAATTACTAAGGTGCTGAGTGCAATGTGAGACAGGGTCTGCTAAGCTAGTATTTGGTTTGTACTGTGATGCAGAGATCTGGGATCTTATATTTTTAATTTTCTCATTGAAGAAATTCATAAAGTCTGTACTGCTAATGTCTGTTGGTATTTTGCACTGTTGATCTGAATTTCCATTTGTTAATTTAGCCACTGTTCTAAACAGTACCCAAGGATTTTTATTATTGTTATCTATTAATGTAGAATAGTATTCTGACCGAGCTTTAAAGAGGGCTTTTTTATATTTATAAACACTCTCTGTCCATGCAATTTGAAAGACATGTAGCTTTGTTGTTCTCCATCTGCGCTCCAGTTTTCGATACTCTAATTTAAGAGCTCGCGTGTTTTCATTAAACCAGGGAGAGTTTCTATGTGCTTTGACCACTTTTGTTTTAAGGGGAGCCACTGTGTCCAGAGCATCTCTCAAGGTCACATTATAATGTGATGTTAGCTGATCTAAATTGTTTTCCGTGTTTACATTTGATGTTAACTGATCTAAATGGTTTTCCACAATTACACTCGACTTACTCAAAGTATCTATAAATTTTGAAGCATAATTACAATCTAGATGTCGCACTGTCTTTGTTTTAATCTGGGAGTGTGTTGGCAAGGGCAGGACTAAATCAAATGTAATTAAGTAATGATCGGAAATAACTTCATTTAATGGAGTAATAATTAAATTTTGAATTTCAACTTTGTAAGTTATAATTAAATCTAATGTGTGGTTATGATTATGAGTTGGACCTCTGACATTCTGACAAAATCCTACTGAATTTAACAAATAAGTAAAACAGTTGCTAAAAGTGTCAGTTTCCACATCAATGTGTACATTAAAATCTCCCATCAGTACTACGTGATCATAATTTATAGCCAAGTCAGATAAAAGGTTGCTAAATTCAGACATGAACAATGAATACGGCCCTGGTGGTCTATAGACTAGCACTATAATTGTGTTGGAATCTGTTTTAATATTTAAAATGAATGCCTCAAAGGATGTAAAGTTGCCTAAATTTTTAGAAGTGATTTGCATTTTGTTACAATGAATTATTCCAAGGCCTCCTCCTCGACCTGAATCTCTAGACTTATGAAGGAACGAGTAGCCATCTGGTGACGCCTCAGCTAGGGGGACAGTGTCACATTTACTAAGCCAGGTTTCGGTGAGAAGACACAGATCAGATTTTGTACTTAATATAATATCATTTACCAAAACAGCTTTAGTGCCAAGAGAGCGAATGTTCAATAAGCAGCATTTAAAACTGTATGCTTCTTTCTGAATTGGTGATATACTTTTTGTTTTAATTTGTAGTAAATTTCTATTACAGATGCCCCTGGTGGAGGGTCTGGTTTTATCCCTTGGTCTAATTATACACCTTATTTTTTGGTTATCAATTAATTTAAGGTTTGTATCAAGACTAAATTTACTGGATGCCCCAAGACAAGGATTATGGGTAACAGCTTCAGGAAAGTAACAGGTGGGATAAACAACAGCCTGTGATTTAAGATCACATGACTGCGGCCTGGATGGTGCTCTAATCAGTCAACCAGGCAGTTTTGCTGCCATATTTTGGGATAATACATAAGATCCCCTCCAGTTAGGATGAAGACCATCTCTTCTGAAAAATCCAGGCCTTTCCCAAAAATCATCCCAATTGTTCACAAACGCTATGCTTTTGTTTGCACACCAGGTTTCTAGCCAGCAGTGAAGGGAATGCAATCTGCTATAAATCACATCCCCTCTATATAATCTTGGTAAGGGGCCAGATACAACTAAATTCCGACATTTTCTTTTAGCTTTGATGCAAAGAGAGATGAAGTTCCTCTTTAATACCTCAGATGGCTACACAGCCATCTGCTATTAAGTAGCTTAGGAAAAGCCCTACACTTTTCAATTTTTAAAAATAATTGCTACCTTCTTTACTTACACTCACACACCAAAATGTTCCATCCATCCATTTTCCAACCCGCTGAATCCGAACACATGGTCATGGGGGTTGTGCTGGAGCCAATCCCAGCCAACACAGGGCACAAGGCAGGAACCAATCCCGGGCAGGGTGCCAACCCACCGCAGGACACACACAAACACACCCACACACCAAGCACACACTAGGGCCAATTTAGAATCGCCAATCCACCTAACCTGCATGTCTTTGGACTGTGGGAGGAAACCCACGCAGATACGGGGAGAACATGCAAACTCCATGCAGGGAGGACCTGGGAAGCGAACCCGAGTCTCCTAACTGCAAGGCAGCAGCACTACCAATGCGCCACCGTGCCGCCCAAAATGTTCCTAGAAGCTTATCTAAAATAAAATATAAATGTGACACGTGCATAAAAACAAAAGAGAAAGATCTAGAGATGAACCATTAAAATATGATTATAAAGGAAAAATCTTACTCATATTACTCATGTTGGTGCCTAGCAGCATACTTGAAACCATCCATCCATCCATTATCCAACCCGCTATATCCTAACTATAGGGTCACAGGGGTCTGCTGGAGCCAATCCCAGCCAACACAGAGCGCAAGGCAGGAAACAAACCCCGAGCAGGGCGCCAGCCCACCGCAGCATACTTGAAACAACCTGTTAAACTTTTCTTGCTATGACACTGAAACATACAAACAGTACCACTTGACATTTAAATGTTAAAGCAAAATATTTACCATTATGGGAATTGTTAAAATATTTCTCATACATATATTTTTCCATTATGGGAATTGTTAAAATATTTCTCATACATACTGTAGCTGTATTAAATACTAAAAGCAAAGATATTACATATACAATTACAAATTACACATACCCAATAAGGAAAAAAGTTTATTGAAGAGTATAAAGATAGTCACTGATTTCCCTTTCAGTATATACTGTAATTCTACATGTAGTTACTGTATAAGAGCTTAAGAAATAAAAATAAATGAATTTAAAAAAAACTGCAACACAACAGTGTGAATAAAGAAGAAATATAATTAAATAAAGTATTTCCTGTTTTTTCACTCTAAAGGACTGACCACCCAAATAAAATCAACCTTAAAACATAATAGCCTTGCAGTGGTTATCAATGCTCCCTCACAATGTCTAAAGGTGGTCTGATCACTGTATACATGGAGCGTGCTTCTTCTTATAGTGTCTCTCTAGACCAGGGGTGTCCACACTTTTTCAGCTTGTGAGCTACTTTTAAAATGACCAGGTTGAAATGATCTACCTACATTAAATATATATATATATATATATATATATATATATATATATATATATATATATATATATTGTGACGATAGGGGGTGCTGTCGCACCTGCAGACCCACAGACAACACGTCCAAACACCAGGTAAAAAGTCCCAGTATGAATTTATTTTTACCATAATGTGCACAAAGCACCTCCAGTCCCACAATACACAGTAATAATCAATAAATCAATACAATACTCAAATCCTCCACTCCACCCAGCAGCTCTGTCGCACTTCCTCCCAACACCAGCTCAGCCTGCTGGGTTTCCCACAGTCCTTTAAATAGTCCTTGACCCGGAAGTGCTTCTGTCCTTCAGTCCACGTGATTCCATAGCACTTCCGGGTCAGATCAAGAGTTATATTTTTATTCAGCCCGGAAGTCTTCCTCCAGGAGGAGCCACTGGCTGTGGCCGGTCCTTGGCTATGCCCTGTAAAATAATCACAGGAGAACCATGGAGAGACACTGTATAAATACTTAACTTTCTCCCCGGTTCTCCTTGGACAATTTCGCCACATATGGCCCGGCCGGTGGCATTCATAACACAGCCGCCTTCCTCCTGTTTGTTTCCCCCTGCAAGACTGAAAGCAGTTTGGAAACCCGCATATGAGCTCACAGCTCCACACTCTATATTATCAGGAGATCCCCATTTCTCTTCCGGGATCTCCTTTTTAATATGGGGCTTTCTTACAGTCTGAGTCTCTCTATGTGTAAAAGAGAGACCCTTAGCTATTTGAACCCCTTTAGATTTATGAATGACCGGCTCCGATGTCTTAAGGACCGTATTGCTCCTGGAGGCAGCACTACCCCGCTGCTCCGGCTCGTGCGATCCTTCCCCCGGACACTCGGTCATCATACCAGACTCTTTTGTAGGGCTCGAGGTTACTTGGCACCTACTACTAATTAATCGTGGGCTCGTTTCACTCTGTGTCCCTCTATCATGTACGGTACCGGTTACACTTACCTGTACTGCCGAATTAACCATTACAGGAGGCTCCCGACCAATTCACCGTGGGTATTCATCTAGCCTTTTAAAAGGCGCTTCGGCCGCTGCTCAAAGCTCCTCCACGATCTTCTTAATTGCTATTGTGATCTGCAAAAAACTTTGCATGGGCTGGATTAATTTTTCCAGCTGCCGCACGTCCATATTATTAATTGAATCGGCTGGACGTAGGCTCGAGCCATCATCAGCCCTACCACCCGGCTGTGAGCCAATGAGCACGCCTGCTCCTGACACGTGCTCAGTTGGGTTTCGCAATGGCGGCTGGGATTTGGAGTTTTCTATAGAGGTCTGCGGTGCCGTCATCGGCTGACTGCGATCCGCCTGTTTTAATTTAGTGGCGGACCGATCAGTCATTTCCTGGACCTTCTTACCTTTACGTGGGGTGAGCGATGCTTCGCTCGCCTCCCCCTTCCACTTCGGAAAGTCCAAGTTCGTCATTTCTTGGGAGAAGTAGAACGCAGCAGGACATGGACATTCTCCTTCCCAGAATCCCTCGGGATAGGTTACGTGTCCCTTGCCGGCACACTGCATGCGGAAGTCCTCCTCGCTCGTATGATCGAGTGTGAGCGCATTACCATCTTCGGGATTATATCCTGCCTCCCGCAGAACCTTTGGATGATATGCTATGATGTATGAGCATGGGACAAAATGCATTACTTTAAAAATGTTCTCAATTTCTCCCCCGGCACATACCTCGTTTTGGTCACCATTATCTGGAAGGTTGTCCCGCTGCGCGTAGCCGCTCTTTGTCTCCTCCTGAGCACAGGCAATGTCGAGCGCTTGACTTCCACTTGGATTGCAGGTCTGTTTCGTCTTCTTCTTCCCCATGACGGTCTTGGTGAATGGGTATGGTGGTTTCCTGCGTGTCATGATGCTGTCTTTTGGGTTTTGTGTACAAAATATTTTTCTGTTCAGGTTCTCTGCCAAACAGACAACCAGAGTATCCTGCCAACTATGCCACTGTGATGATAGGGGGCGCTGTTGCACCTCCAGACCCACAGAAAACATGTCCAAGCACCATGTCAAAAGTCCCAGTAATGAATTTATTATTACAATAATGTGCACAAAGCACCTCCACTCCCACAATACACAATAATAATCAATAAATCAATACAATACTCAAATTCTCCACTTCACCCAGCAGCTCTGTCACACTTCCTCCCACTTCCAGCTCAGCCTGCTGGGTTTCCCACAGTCCTTTAAATAGTCCTTGACCTGGAAGTGCTTCTGTCCTTCAGTCCATGTGATTCCATAGCACTTCCAGGTCAGACCAAGAGTTATATTTTTCTTCAGCTCGGAAGTACTTCATTTCTTCCATCCCCGTGACTTGGGAGTACTTCCGGGCTATATGGAAAATAAAAATCCCCTCTGTCTTCCTGCAGCATCCCACGGTGGCCCCCAGGGTCCCCAGTAGGGCTGTAAAAACCGAACTCCATGTCCCATGGTGCCCTGCAGGAATCCTGCTGCAGGGAAGACGCCATCTATCGGCCTGGATGTGTCGGCTGGGATAAGTTGCCGGCCGTCCATCACAATATATATATATATATACTGTATCGAGTGTACTTTATACATAAAGTATATGTTGCCGTACCTTACATAACTGAATAACCCTTATGGCACAATAACAATTCAATACATTTATGGTCACTACAGTATTTGGATTTAATAATCTTCATGTGGGAATGTGGGAAAAGGCTGACTCGCATAAATAAGTAGAGCCAAATAATGCAGTCAAGGAGGCAGCACATTTCCTCATGTTTGGGTACTTTTCCTCTGTGAGTAAGTTCCAAAACTGTCCATGAGCCCCATACTTCAGCTGAATGTTATCCTGTAGTGTCAAAATCTCATCCTCCACTGTAGAGGAGTTTTAGGTGAAACAGTATTGCAATTTTTGATGCGGGTGAATCACCCTCAATATCTTCCCTAAATGGATAGCACTTAAATGTAGCGATTGGCTCAAGTAAAGCTGAGTCTTGAAACCGTCTGTCAAAGTCTGACAGACAATTTTCAATCTGCTCTGTGTAGCGTATACTGTCAAGTTGCGCACACGCCTTCCATTGCGTCTCCAGCTCTGATGCGAGGTTTTGGATGTTCCCCATATCAAGGCACTGCAGCTTTGAGGACAGATTTTGCATTTTTCATTTGAAAGCATTAACTGAACTAATCATATTGACCATGGTTTTGTCTTTTCCTTGCAGCTGTAAATTAAGCTCATTCAACATGTTGGTCAGATCGGAAAAATAATACCAAGTCTAGCAGCCATTGATCGTTATTAAGTTGCTTGTATTCTGCATGTTTAATGACAAGGAGAAACTCCTTTTTCTCTGGCCAGGGGTCTCGAAATCTCAGCAGGAATTTCTCCCTAGCCATCTACCTCAACGAAGGCCACTTTTATAATCTCACCATCTTGGAAGGACTTCTTATGCTTAAGGATCGTGTGACTCACCCAGAATGATGCTTCAGTGTGTCTGCCTTTGCTTTTGAATTCAGCCGAGTGAAAAATGTCGGCTGTCTGATTAACTGCGAGTTTAGTTCCCACTCCTTTCTCTTTCTCAGATCGCTTTTCGGAAGGAAGTCAGTTTCACAGTTTTTATGAACAGTTTGAAAGTGCCTTTCCACATTTTCCTTCTTTGGAATAGCAATAAAAGATTGACAGATCAGACAAATGCACTTCGATTGTGACATTGTGAGAAAAAAAAATCCTCGTCAAATTCCACATCCAGCCCATACCCTCCCCCCCAAAAAAACAAATTTTTTTTTAAATCCCTTCTTTAGTCGATATAAATTGGAAGGCTAACTAGATCACTAAGTTTTTTGCAGTAGCTCACGCGTTTGATCGTGCGTGCGGGATAACCAGTGTGTTAGAAGAAAAGAGATCTCAGACTGGCCGCCCTGTATGTCAATCAAGTGGCAAATGGCATAGGGAGGATATATGATAGAGTAATATTTAAAAAAATGTTTTTTGAATGCAACGCGATCTTACCTGCACTACCTTTTCGATCTACCGGTCGAACGCGATCGACGTATTGGGCACCCCTGCTCTAGACTTTTCAACAGAACCTCAAGTCTTGCTACCATTTCTCAAAGACATTGACACTAAATTTAAATTGACCCTGGTATGATTAAATGTGGAATGTGTGTATGATTGTGCCCTTTAATGGCTAAGTATCCCATTCTGCATTGCACCTAATAATAATACAGGGTTGGGTTCTGTATTTTAAAACCTTGAATTAGAGCTAGTAGATTCAGAAAATGGATGGAATGATATTAAAATACCAATATTCCGCAATATAACTTTTATTCTGGCTCTAGCTAGATTTTCTTCAATTAGAAACAAATTAATATAAAAAAATATTTTTTTAGCATAGTATGTTAAAATACCAATGAGAAGCTACACCTATTTATATATAGTAGTTTGTAATAACCAGTATAGAAATCAAGGGACAAAGGTAATTGAACCATTGGGTCCAGTGACCATAATAAAATACATATTATGCAAACTGGCAGAATGCATATTCAGAAACTAAACCATTAAGTTTTCCTTTAGTAAGGCATATTTTGAACATATGCAGTGAAGTCTAAAAGGTATAAACTGGGATATGGTTTTAAGTATCAAGACAGTTGAGAAGTAGTGAAACAAGTTAAAAACATTTTACTTATGCAGGACAAGTTCATCTTGAAATTTAGAAGCAGTAAAAAATAACTTCACATTGGGCAAATAAGGAGATTATGAGGAAGCAGCAAAAGGAAAACAGTTGTATAAGGCATAAGACAAACAACTGCAAAGCTAAATATGGGCATATGAGCACATGAAAGCAACTGGTAAAGAGGGTGTCAGGAAAGCTATAAGGTAGTTAGAGAGAAATATTGCAGAATAGTCAAAAGCTGACCCAAACATATCTTTTCAGTTTGTTGGTAGTAAAATAATGGTCAAGGAGGAAGTAAAATATTATCAGGAGCACTAAGTGTGAATTACAATATACAGACAGTAAAATAGTGAATAGTCTATGTTTGCAGTTTTCATGTGTGATTAAATACTATAGATAACTTCCTTACAATGGCAGAGAAAGCCAAGGAGTTACTTAGTGATTTGGAAATTCTAGAGAGAGAAGTGCTGCTTGGATTAGAAAGGCTGAAATCAAATACATTATTGGGACCAAATAAAATTTATCTTAAGAGAATTTTAGGATGGTTAGTGAGTGCCAGACAGGATAGATGGGCATTCTGACTGAGGTTGAGGTAGATTACCTACCTGGCTGGGAGGGTATAATGGATAAAGTACAAGAATGGTGGAGTTACTTGTCTGGGATCAGTTTCTGTTGCATTCGAGATGCCCAGATAATGGATGGACTTGAGACAAGTGGATATTTTGAACCGTTCGTCCTTCAGGGTTGCCTAGCAATTGTAGTACCGAGGGGCTCTGTGAAGAACGGACCCCACTATTTTGGAGAGCTTTCATTTGGGTTGAAAATGCTTCTGGCATCCTGTACCATGACATCGGAAGTGTTTCTGGGTCTAACATAAAAGGAGGCATCTTGCCTCATGCAACATGTCAGAGTGAGGAGGAAGCTGGACGACGTTCATAGAAGAGACACAAAGGGAGAAGGTGGTGCTGTATTGACTATTGATATGGTGCTGGACTGATTGGTTATTGTGATAAGATACTGTTACCCAATAAATGACACTTTTATTTTATCTTGAACTGGTGTGTAACTGAGTTTTGAGTCTGGTGTTTGGGCTGTGGGCGCCCCCTAGTGGCCACAATATATAAACTTGTGGCACATATTGTTTTAAAGTAATGAGTGTAAGAAACTTTTTTTAGTTAATTAATGTTCTGTTAAATTGATATGACTATTTACATACGGTAGTTTAAATGTTAAAATGATTGGCTATATATAACACTACATAAATAATGAAACATTTTGTGTTAACCCCTGCAAGCTAACATGTAAATAGAATGTTTTAATTTATCTCTTGTTATTCTGAGTGGAGACTAGTTTATTCTTTGTTCTGCTTTGCAGTTGGTAAGGCATAGAGGGCAAACCATTTCAAACCATACCAAAATGTTCATAAGTTGCCCTTAGACAAATAACATGACTAAAAGAATACAATATACAGTATATTTGAAGTCCAACATATGACAGCTAAGATTATACTGAAATAAAGAAGAAACCATTTTTACTGTTTCTGCTTTTCAGTTCATGTGCATAGCAACTTTTTCCATTCATTTTTGAACTTCACTAAGGTTTACAAAACCAAGTTTATCAGACTGTAGATTTTTTTTTTGTTACATGTTTGGCTATTCTACCTTGCCAGCTCAGTAGCTATTTTATTTTGAGAACATGGGAAAGATGCAGCTACTCCTAATGATAGGAAGATAGGTGATTGAGTGGTTCTAAGTAACTATAGGCCAGTAAGCTTAACATGCATCATAGACAAAATAATGGAATTAATTGTTAGGGAAAATACTGAGCATCAAATGCCAAGAGTAATGAGTAGTCCGTATGAGTTTAGATGGGGGAGATCATGTTTTGCTAATATACTGGAATTCTGTGAGGAAGAAGCAAAAATATATGATCAGGGAGGTTTCATTTTCAGAAAATGATAAGGTTCCACATGTAAGACTAGTGTCAGACTAAAACAAGTGGTAGTGGTAATTCAGGTAATTCACACAAAGGGTCCTGGTGTTAGGAACCTTACCAGAATTAGGTGATGATAAAGGTGGCACCTTCCAGGGGTCAGTGATATTTTTTTAAATATATATAAATGATCTGGAAAGGAACATTTTTAACCAGCTGGTTAACTTTGAAAATGATACTAAATCAGGTGGTCTAGGTAATCTAGAATCAGATTTATGGCAGATGTAACTAATGTAAACAAGTATATTATGGTTGGTGGATGTGAATACACAAAAGGAAGTCAAGAAACATGAAATTACTCCTTATGAAAAGGACCTAGGAACTGCAGTGGACTTGTCAACATCTAAATACAGACAGTGTACAGATGCCATTAAGAAAGATAACATAATGTTAGGTTATATAGCACAATGTATGAAGTATAAATCAAAGGAGAATATGCTTAAGCATTATAATGCACTGGTGAGGCCTCACCTGTGGTACTATGCACAGTTTTGGTCTCCAAGCTACAAAAAAGACATAGCAGTGCTATAAAAAGTCCAAAAAGACAGTGACTAGGCTGATCACAGGATTGCAAAATGTGAACTATCAGGAAAGATATGGAATTGAACCTTTTCAGTTTAAAATTATGAAAGGAATCAGTACAGTAGATATAGGCTATTACTTTAAAACAAGCTCTTCAATAAGAACATGTCGAAATAAATGGAAATTGATTAAGGGTGAATTTTGCACAATATGAGAAAGCTTTTCTTAACATGTAAAACTATAGACATATGAATAAATTACCAAGTAGTGTAGTAAACAGTAAGTCTTTAGGGATCTCCAAGACTCTGCTGGTCTTTTAAAGATGTTAGGTGGATAGGATTGGTGAGCTTTGTTGGGCTGTACAGCCTGCTCTTTTCAAAATGTTTTAATACTCTTATGTTCTAAAATAAGCAAGTGGAATATTTGCATGAAAACAATTATATCATCACTGACATAGGATTGTTATTATTTTTCACTATTCATTGTTATGTTTTTTAACATATTTTATTTCTTTGTCAAGCATAAGCCTACTGCATATATTTGCATTTCATTTCTTTCTTTTAGTATGGTCGTAGGTGCTTATTAATTTCTTAAATTTTTTAAAAATTATTCCACACATTCTGCATTAAAATAGAGGCATCTTTTAAGTGTGTTTGCTGTGTCAGCCATAAAAGCACTGGCCTTTTTTATTTAAACTGTAAAATGTGTCCATCTCTGAATGGTAAGATGCAGAGGTTAAGTATGAATGTTTTTAATGACTGTGACCTCAACAAAGCCCTAAAAAGGAACCATACTATCAGCAGATATTTTATTCTGAAGTTTCTAGCTATCATTGTATTTTCCAGACTATGTTTTTGTTGAATTCTAATTATAATAGTACTCTCAATCAAAAACTGCACTTTATACTATATTTCTGACATTTTTTCAGTGCTTACTCTTAACACACATGCTTGCAATCATTTTTTAAAACCTTTTATTAAATTTATTAAAATCAAAAAACATTCCATACGAGCAAATCAAATTTTACAAAACTAGGTTCGACTTAAATCAACCCTCACCCATTACAAAGAGAGCTAGGCCAACGCAGTAAAACTTTCATAGTAGGAAAAATAAGTAAATAAATTAATTAATTAATTAATTAAAATATAGAATTAAAAAAGGGAAGAGAATGTGCTTCCTCAATTGAAATGCTTATTCTAAAATGTTATTGATTAGATCTTGACAAGTTTTAAAAAGTTTTGCACAGATCCTCTAGGTGAGAATTAGATTTTTTCCAATTTCAAATACAGGTAAAATTCTGTTACAACTGCCAGGGACCTAAAAAATATTTCATTGTAATGAAAATTTCGTAGTAATGAGATTCTGCATTTGTCACTATAGTGCTTTCTTTAACTTGCATCCTGGCGTTTGCAATCATTTCAGTAGCTTCTTTCGCTTTAATTTTAATCTCCTCCTGTCTTCAAGTTATGCTGACGAGAATTTTTCTCAGCATTTCCTTGCAATAATACACTTTCAGGGTGTGAATGAAACCTAAATCCAATGGCTTAAGCACTGCTGTGCATTTGGGTGGGAGGAATTCAACGCGAACATTATCTAAATGTGGAAGCATGTTGTGGACAACACAGTTATTAATCAGAAGCTGAATCATCCTTTTCTTCTTCTTCATATTGTGAGGTTTCTGAACTCTTTTGGGATTATTCCCTCCCCCCCATCCCCCCCAATGGGAATGACACGCTGAAGTGCATCCCGAAGCACGATTGCCACGTCTGTGGAAGATTTTTTGTCCGTTGCACCCCAAAACACGAGGCTGAGTCTCAGTTCTTTAGTAAAACCAGCTTTATTTAGCTTGAAACAGGAACAGCACAGTTATATACTGTAGCGTGATCTACCATTCTCCTATACAAAGACACAGCAGTCAGGCAGGGCTGTTGCCAAGTAATACTGTTCCCTGCATTTACAATGTTCCTTGCATCACCCATCGAGATCTTTTCTATTTGCTTTGGCGGCGAGCCACAGCACAGCTGTGAACCTGCTGTCACCCCAGCAACGGATAAACAGTCTTCCACAGATGCGGTGATCGCACTTTGGGACGCTCTTCAACGTGTTGTCCAGTTGGGGGAGGTCCCAAGAGAGTTTTGAAACCTCACATTTTCTTGAATGAGTATATGAATGTTTCTCGAACGAGCATCACTGAACCACATAAAAACTGCTTTTTTGATGTCTTCAAATGCAGCAGTTTGCATCCCGAGATTTTTCTTGTTTTTTTGTATGGCCTTTCAAGAAAGTTGACAGTTGTCGATGACAAAATTCCGAATTCACTGGAAACTTCTTTTTTCTTTTTGCCAGAATCGAGATATGCAAAAATTCAGTTTTTTTTCTAATATGAACCATTATCATTTTTATCGTGTCTGCCACTTCTATAGGAGGGTGACAATGAGTTAAATTCCAATGAATGTTTTTCAAATGTGCGCTTTGAGTAGTGAGAAAAATGCAAAGAATTATTATTATTAAATGTTGACATGCAATAAGCAAGAGGTATCACTGAAAACGACAGAAAACAAAAACAGCAAAAAAACAGTACAAAGAAAGTTCAACGAAAAAAAAAAAATTACGTTTCTGTTTGAGGATCTGAGCTGCGACCACAGAACTAACTGCTCTGTGGATGATTCATTCAGGCATTTCAAGGTCTTTTGGGCACTTCGTTGTATTGAAAGTATCTGCTGAATGTATTTTGTAGTAACGAGATTTCTATAGACTCTGTCATATGGGGAAACTGTCGGGACCATAAAAATAATCGTAACGGAATTTTACCTGTAGTATATAACATCAATTACCCACTGACTTAAAAATGGTGGGTTAGGATTCTTCCAGTGGAGCAAGATAAGTCTATATGCTAATAGTGAAGTAAAGGCAATTACAGTTTGCTTGTCCTTATCCACTTTAAGCCCATCTGGAAGTACACCAAACACAGCTGTTAGTGGATTAGGAGAGATTGTGACACCAAGGCTGTCTGAAAGGCATTTAGAGATTTTTGTCCAAAATAATGTTAATTTGGTACACACCCAGAACATATGGCCCAATGAGGCTGGAACTTGGTTGCAACATTCACAGGTTGGATCTTGCCCTGGAAACATTTTGGACAATTTTAAATGAGACAGATGTGCTTAATAGATGATTTTAAGTTGAATAATTGCATGCTTTGCGCATATGGAGCTAGAGTGAACTCTCTGCATTGCTGCCTTCCACTCCTTTTCTGAAATGTTGAGTGAGAGATCTATGCTTGAAACCATATCATTTACATGCTTAATATCTCTTTCCTTTGATTTCAGCTTTATCTAATTAACTGGTGACCCCCAGTTCGACAGCATTTTAAGTCTTCAAGGGCACATAAAGGAAAGATAAACAAACCTCAAATCATACAATTAAAGTTTAACGAAGTGGGATTTTCTTCAATAATTCAAAGCAGCATGTGTCATTGTATCTCATTGAGCTGAGGTGAAAAGTGACTATGCTTCACTTACATAGGCAGGGGGATTTGCAGCAAGGTGACATGCAGTTCCATGTAACGTCCTGCCCATGAACTCATGCAGGCTTATGCCTTGTATCGTTGAACGGAGAGCATCTTGATACACCCTCACAAGAAACTTTAACAATCAAGCTCAATCTATAATTCATTCTCACTCTCAGTATACAGTATGTTGATTTGTGTAACAGCCAAGCAGGTGTACACTTGCAAGTATGAACTGTTTTACAAGACTATACAATGACAGCAGAGGAAAGAATTAAGGAAAGGAAAAAAAAATAAAGATATACTGTATATACATGTAGATATTTTAAAAATAATCATTAGGAATTGTGAAGTTAAACTGTTAAACTAACAGAGTACCGTCTAATCCAGTACTAAGAGTGACTGATAACAGTTAATTTTTTTTTCTTCTAGAAAGATATACAGTACTTAATAGCAAGCTTTAAATGTGAATAATAAATATTGTTAAAATACCTAGCACCCTTGATCGAGAAGTTGGGTCTGTCTGTATAGATGCCAGATGCTAATTATTGTGGTAGGGTATATTCCTGATTTCCCGACACTTTCTTCCTTTCACCTGCAGTTTATTTCTCTATAATATCTGATGGTGGCTTTACTGTTACAAGTTAATTCTGACCCTTTTTCTCACATTCTAAATTCATTTAACCTCAGTGTGTAGTGGCTTTCTAAATATTATCATGGGATACCCTTTTGTTCTGGCCTCAGAATTACTGTACTTCTGAGGTCAGGACTTGCCATCTGAAATTCTGAGGCCATTGTTTCTTTTCCTAAAGCTCTTTTGTACCCCCTTTTATTTAGATAATTGTTTAATTAATCTACAGACCACTTTTAGACATTTTGAAGAAGCACTTTTATTGTAATCTGTATCTTTCTTTTACTCATGTATTTCATTTTTTATATATAGTATAATAGGCTGTTTATGTGATTATAGATATCCCTCAAAAGCACATTCATTTTGGACTATCATAACCCCCTTCTCTTGTGTGCATTTTCTGTGCCTTGTAATGTAAAAGGATGAACCAAAACATCATTCCCTACATATAAGGAAAATGAGCCTTATGACTGAGGTCGAAAAAATTACCATTAAGAAACCATGTATGGAAGCTGGTTGCTAGGACATGCAAAGCATGTACCTGTAACAAGAAACCCTTGTGAGTTTGAGCATTTGTGTGTAATGAGGAACTTACATTTGATCTTATCAGGCTGAAATAAAGACAAAGACTGCCCTGTGTTCATCAATACACAAGAATACCACTAAATGTGTGTTTGTAATTAGTGGAGTTTTATCTATAGGTTTTGAGTACATATAGGCAAAATATTCACCATGATTGTTTTTTTTTCTACTTTTCCCGGCTCTGTCCTTTGCTCTTTTCCAAGTTAGTTTAGCCCTGTATGCCTTTCACAGGGGGCATCCTAACTACATACCCAGACTCCATCAACTGACTCTTCTTAGTCTGGAGAAACAGTGTTCCTAATCTGAAGTTACCCTGTATTCCAAAGCTTCACACTGTCATGGAGAATGAGGTGAACAACCCATTTCAGGAATCTCATTTTGAAACTTGTCTAAAACTCCATGGTCCTCATGGTGCATATGCACAACCCATTGCTTAAGCATGTTTCTGCTTGGTTTTGCAAACTGGCGGCACCCTGGGTCAAAGCAGTGCTACTGTTAATGCGTGGTTTCCCTTTCTTTTTTAGATTCACATCCATGATGCAGACTTTATCAAATACACTGAAATTAACCGCTTATTGTTTATAAATTTAAGACACCTGATTTTAATCAACCTGCAATAATATAATGGTGCAAAGAATGGCCAATCTATTCCAGATACCGCAGCTACTTTAGCATTGTCACTCTCAGTGCACCCCCCAGAGTAATTTAACCCATTGTATTTGTGTGTGGAATCACAGCTGTACAGCGGGTTATATAGAGAATGCAGAGGATTACTGGGATATAGCTTCTTGCCCTGGAGGACATTTATAACACACACTGTATAAGGAAAGCCACCAGCATTTGCATGGTTCCACTCAGCCATATGCACAGTCTATTTGAACTCTCCCTTTCAGCAAATGCTTCAGAGCCTTTCCTGCATGGACCTCAAGACTCAGAAACAGCTTCATCCCAAGAGCTATAAATGTATGCAATCAGTCCATCAAGTGCTCCTGGTACAACTTCTTGTACTCATAATTACAAACATCTGCACAATATGTACAAGTATATTGTACTTATGCTTTCATACTGCATATTTGTCATTGTTTTTTATTGTATTATTATTATTATTGTGATTTTATCATTTTACAGGAAAATAAGTTTATGGAAGATGTGTATATTGAATCTCATTGTACCATACAATGACAATAAAGGAATTCAATTCAGTTCAATAGAAGAGTGTATGTATTTACAGATTATGGCTTCTAAGTCGATTTAGATTTCCAAGCGCTATCCTCTTGGAGCTGTGTGCTGATAGAATACTACGATGTATACTTGATATCATTTTTCAGATTAAATGCATTAACGTATGCATATTATATTATACAGCTAAATTGTTTACTTCATTTAAATAATATATACTGTGTCAGAAACTCCACAAAGAGCCATAGCAAGGTTTGGGGAAGCCACTTGTATAATTGGTTTCCTGGCTGCAAATTGACATTTTAAATGGTTGCACTGTTTTGCACAAAACAGAACTGAGGGGATAGGAAAAAAGTGGAGGCTTTTTAAGGGGAGAACAGGAAGTGAGATCAAAGGGGTTGGGCTCAGGAAGGTCTTCAGCCATAGGTTCAAGCCTGGACGTGACATCACAGGGGCCGGAGCCAGCAAGGTCTTCTTCCATAAGCTCGGTCCCGGAAGTGACGTCAAGAGGGCCAGGTGGAATCTCCCATGAATGGTCTGCAGACAAGGGGGAAAAAGAGACAGCACACTCTGCCACATCCCGGTATGATTCGGAGCTGCTCTTACTCAAGCCCTTTAGCTGCCTCCCATGCGCATGTGTGTGACAACTGTTAGTAATTAAACATGTGGGGTCATGGTGGCACAGCGGTAAAGATGAGCTGGTGCCTCGTCCAGATATTGTTCCTGCCTCACGCTGTATGCTTGCTGGAACTGGCGCAACCCTGGATGGATAGATAGATGGAATAATTAAACATGTACTACAAAGATTTTTCAATGCTTCTTAAAAGTTTTGGAGAATCGGTGTTCTAAGCTTGCAGCTGTTTTGACATTTATTACAGAGCATATATTGACAGGAGAGGTACTGCTGCAATTAATTATTTCATCAAGGGTTGCACGCACCACAGCAAGCATCTTGTGGGAGGCAGGAACAATCCCTGGACAGTGCACCAGCTCATCACTACTGCTCCGCCCCCATTGCACCATGTTTAATACTTGTTTTAATGCATTTCATCATGAAAATTATATCATAGTATTCTAAAATGTTCATAAAGCTGTAATATCATGAATGTAATGTATTCTGTGTGGAGATCAGTGCCTGTGCGCTCCTGTCTACAATAGAGAAAGCCCATTTAAGCATGTAGTGATTCACACACATAGAATATGAAGCAGTTAACATGCTACTTTACTTATGATAGGAAACTCTAGTAAATTAAACTTCTATTTTAAGATGAAGTTTACAACATTCTACTTTAATGACAAAATAAACTATGAGATTAAAGTGCAAATTTCAAGATTGAAATCGACATTTCAACCTTTTTTTTCTTCCCTATGTCCCTATTTTTTTGTTTTCTCTGTACCCTAATACATTTCCGTATGATACTCAGACTGTGGGCTACAACTCACCTTTTCACGGTGACTTTGATATCTGACCACTTCTTTTTTATTTCGGGCACTGTGTGACTTTCTGAACTTGAACTTTTGAGTGTCTCCACCACTCTGTATCATTCGATCAACTTCCTTTTGTTGTTTATACCACTGCTTAAGCCACCAAATAGTACATTTTCCCTTGCCTCCAGTTTGCATTTACTGAAATTCTTCTTTTTTCCCTGTGCTTTTGCCATTGTCTTTTCACAAAATGCTGAACTTAAAGGGCTGTTTATATTGATTTGTGTATTCAAAGGGGCGTAATTCTGGGAGGAGTCTGGGTGGGTTGGCAGGTGCATGCATGTGTGTTATTTTTCATGCTGATTGGGATTTATGGAGCTGAAGTGCATGGAAGTTGGCTTAAACATGGGTTTGTGCATCTACAGTACATTTTTTTATACATGCACACATTTCCACTTTTGTCCATACACAATGTTTTAGTTTGAGTTCTACACACAGAATTATACATGAGGCCCCAGACCTGTACAATGGGTACTTCATCTCTCTGATTGAATTCACCTCCAACTGGTGACCAGCTGTCAGCTCAGCACCTTTCTATATCCAAGCATCCAAATCCTAGTGCCTCAGCTCAGATAACATGACTAAACAGTAAGTGTTCAGGTCTCCCAGTAATACTATACTGTCAATAGTTGTTACGCCTTTAAATACCAAATTAATTCTTTCTAATGCTCACACTTTACCCACATAATGGCAGGTTATGCACCATTTTTGCTCAGAGTCCAGCTAAGGTATATGGGTCATCCAATCACTTGGTATCATTCCTAGTCCTGGCTCAAGAAATGAGTCCCCGCATATATAATCTGAGCAAGGTTTTCTTACATTTAATTGCAACATTCATGAAGGTGAAATTATGGATTGTTCTTTGTCTAATTTCTCCCCTTAGACCAATTTGTAATGGGTAACCCAATCAGGATATCACCAGACAGCATAGACCTAATAATGCCAATGGTAAATATTCACAAAGCTCAAAAAAAATTTTGAGATTGAAATTGAGCATTTTAAGTTTGTTAAAATATTCACAAAATCAAAATTTTAAAAATGGTACACTTAAAAAAACTCACAGCTCATGAGCACTGAACATTTTAGGCATTCACCACTACTTATTTCTCACATTCTGGGGTTGTTTGTCTGTTATATTAATTTTTTTTCCATTGTGTCCATGTTATTCAGCCTTGACCACTCCCATCCAAACCGCTTGCCCAATCATTAATCCTATTGCGCACATTCTCTCTCTGTATGACCCTGTGACATTCTCAGTGGTATCTTGCCCTTCAATGCAGTCGGTTATAATGGCAAGGCAGAAAACAAAATGATATATTCAAGAATGTCAGATTTTACATTGTGATAGAAAAAGAGCGGCAAGAGCTGATAATGAATGTCAAAAAAAGAAAATGAACAAAAATGAACTGCATATAATAAAAATCAAGAACAAAGAGAATTGTCCAATAAATGAAAAAGAGAAAAATATCCCCAAAAATATGCGAACAGAATTGCAAAAAAGCAACATTTATAGAATCTAAGTTAGAGGATAGAAAAGTTCATAATTTTGTTTTTGATGAGGCATTAATGTAATTTACTTTTTTACTTTTTACTATGTTTTATTATTCATTGGTATTTAAAATGGACAGTTGTAGTGAAATACTCAAGTAACTGATTTTCTATTTATAATAATTAAGGACCAAACCATCTTCCTCCCAAGGCTTGCATACTCTTCTATATACCATCTCTTTAAATACAATTGCTTTCTCTAATAGAGGAGTATCCCAACACCCTTTGAGTGGCTCAGCCACAAGATATCGGGCACCCTGTGCTTTTTTTGTACTCACAATTGATTAGCTTAGTTGTGTATGTGTGTGGAGACAAATATTGTCAAAAACTGAAATCTAGAAAAAACCTTTGTAAAGTTGGCAAAACAATGATTGCTTTGCAAATATTAATCAGTCTACTTTTAGTCAGGCTTGTCAAAATTTTGAATATATACTGAAACAGTCACTTCCTACCTTACATTCTGTGAGGAAGGTCTCTAACACTACTTCAACAACAGTTTGAAAAGTTTGTTGTTAATCAAAATGTCTTTTCTAAAACTACCATTAAGAGGGTGGTCAGTTTTTAAATACCTGTGTTATAGCGATGCAAAAGCTCACAAGAACAAACAACAGGAATGAACTGCATGCACGATATCCAACACCACCACATGTAATCTTCCTTCTGTTTCCTCCATTTATGATTCCTATATGAAACAGAAAGCTAATCAGACATACCCAAACATATCAGGCCAGTTCCTTTTTTAAACTTCTTCCTCCTTGGAGAAGGAGACAAAACATTAATTGTAAAATTAACTGGGTACAAAATGATACTTTAAGTGAGGCTGCTAGGGACTTTAGTATAGGGAGTGGAGATTAATGTAGGGACAGTAATTTTTTTTTTCTTTTTTACCTTTTGTTTGTTTTTAGTGTAATAATAAATGCATTGGCACATTAAACTTGTTTGATTGGAGTGTTAATCACTTGGATGATGTATATATGTGTTTGTTAAATGGTTTATGATTGTTTTATTGAAGAATGCAGTAAGCTAAATTTTAATTAAATTGCTGATATAACAATAAATCACTGAACTGAATGGTGGATATAGTAGGAACTACATTTAGCCAACAGCTGGATTCAGAATTAATTATTTAAAATCCAGTGAGAATCCCTTCAGTTGTTTCATGTTTGTCAGCTGTTTTACTTTAAGAAACTATACTTGAAACATAAAGAATTCTTTGACTTTGTTTCTGTTCTCAGCACAGAGCAACATAAGTTTAATGAAATCCAATTCTCGGAAGTTCAGTGAGTCTAACGTTGAAAGCAATGAGATGAAATTGGTGCTTTTATAGAGCTCAATAGAATGCAGTGAAAGTAAAAGTTATTTACAATGGGTAGAAGTGATTGACCCTAAGAAAGTACCTAACTAAATATAGAAAACAGACTTGGAGCTTGTAGTGTAATACAAATAAATTGAACAAATATGATTTCTGCTTGCAGTCAAAAATAAATGATTGCCCTGTTCCTGAAATACCCATTACAATTATTCAGCAACTGTAAACAAACAACTTTTTACATTTATTTATTTATTATTTTGTGATTAAGTAATAACACCTAAATATATCTTGAGAGCCGCATTATGAAAAGAGCACGCCATAGAAACTAATCAGGCACAGGTCATGAGAGTATGGTCCTAAAGATTTGCTTTTGAATATTATGGGGGTGAATTATTGCTAAAAACAAGTTTTAAATTCTATACTGAAAATGAAAAACAGAATGGAAGGGTGCATGTAAGTCTGCCTGCCTCTTTGCCTAAAATGCCTACATAGATATAAATCTTGACAAGTGTAAGGAGTCAACTAACACTGAAGGAATGATGAAAATTTAGGACATGATGCTTTTTCTTCTTTATAAATAGAGAATGTTGGCCCATATTTCACCTTTTTAAGGTATATCATTTACCTTGGGTCACCTGTTCAGGCCCTGTATGTCCCCTTTGTCAGCTTAATGCTGTCTGGGCAGAAAAAAGTGGCACTGAAAAATTGCTTTTCACACTGTGCTGTTCCAGTCTCAGCAGCTGACAAAGTATTTCTGTGGTCTTAGAAAATCTGAATGAGACCTGTTTGGCAAGAAATCCCTTATAAATATAACCCATCTATTACAATAAAAAGAACAAAGGAAATACATTTTTGTCCAGCTCTTAAAATACAGACATCTTGGTTTTGACTTTAGACGTGATTATGTTATTTCAATATTGTATACTTTAATTCCAGAAATTACCCAAGAAATTTCATTATATTAAACTTAATAAACACATATGCTCATTGAAGAGTCACTGTGTATTGTAATATATTGTATTAGTTTTTATTTTGAGTATTTATGTGGAAAAGACAGCACATCAACTTTTTTGAAATAAAAAATATGCTTTATTAAAACAGATACTTAATCAAGTTATCCGTTTGTTAAGTTGCTTAAATGCTGTTCTCTGTGGCATATTTATTTTTCTTCTGCTAAGAAATAGCTAAAATAGGAAGAAAATCTTATGACTTTCCTGTTTTACCCTGAAAACCTGAATTGTTGCTTTGTGATGTAAAAGATGAATTGTAATCCTACTGCAAGTCATGGAGACTGTGAACCCCATTTGTCATACAAGTCTAAATATTTCACAATTCTTTCAGGTACTGTGGGCGAAAATGGAAGGAAAAAAGTGAAGCGAATAGGTATTAACATATTTGCTTTTTACAGTAAATGTTATTAACAAATAAGAAGAAAAAGAATAATAAATAATACAAAGAAAGACAAAAATGTAGATGAATGTCCTCGCTGGGCAATTAATTAATTGCTAAACAGCTTGAAGCTGTCAGCAAGTATGTTTGGTGTCATCAGGTTTCTTAAAACTCAGTTATCCCATTTCCTCAAATGATTAGAATGGGGACAACTGGTATAAATATTTAATACTGATTCTAATTAAACCTGGATGTATAAAGCACATACTGCACAATAGAAGGAAATTCAATCAGTTGCTGATTGATACAGCATCTCTCTGCACCCAATAGGGTTTTAAGCCAGTGCCTCAGTTGCTCAAGCATCCCTGGTTTTCACTCAACATGTCAAGCTAAAACACAAAACGTGTACAAAGACACTTTGGTCAAACCTCTAATAGATATTTAAATATTTGATATGCACTGAAATCCTTCAAGGTGGGACCATACAGCTCTCCAATTTCATTACTTAAGCATGTAAGCCCAAAAGGGTCAAAACGGCAAGTTTACCAGATTAGTACTTTCTTTGTTTTGGGTTTGAAAAAGAAAATAAATAAATACAAATCTAATTAATAATATTAATTTGAGGTATGAAGCTAAATACCACCCTGCCTTGGCTTTATGAAGCTGTTCATTGAGTTATTTTTGAAAGCCCACATTTTACCTAAAAGGGGACATTCCAGGACACAAAACTCAAGTCATATTTGATTTGTTCTTGTGACAAGAATAGATTTCTCAAAATTTACATAATAGTGTGTTATACCATGTTAGCACAATATGGATGCAATGAGTAAAGTAAAGCAAAACGACCTTTTATTGGCTAACTGAACTGATTGCAATATGCAAGCTTTCAAGGCAACTCAGGCCCCTTCCTCAGGGAAGATGTACTCTAGCTTAGTCTAATTACTATTGTACGTGGCGGCACGCATGGATGTCGCAGCCTGTTCATCTTCATCTAGATGTCACTTTTTTCTTTATTTTATTGTCGCTATTTTACCTTTAAGCACAATGAGCAACTGTACTCGGTCTAGAATAGTTCCCACAATATACAGCTTGCAAGAAATACTGGATATGGGAATAAAGGGCTTTATTCCACCACCACCTCCCAATGTCCTGGACAAGCTTTTCAACATATCGGTGCCCACCTAGATTATTACTCTGGCAAGGAGCCAGCACAGGTGGAGGTGGGAGAGGAAGAAGTGGGGTAAGAGAGCTGGCGTCCATGCTAGGCTAAAGAACTTCCCAAAGTATCCAACTCTACCCAGTCTGCTCGCCACGAACACCCAGTCTATAGTCAAGTTGCTCAGGATGAAAAGCAGAGCCTTATTTTTCTCTGAAACCTGACTGAACGCTAACATCCCTGATGTGGCTATTGAGCTAGCAGGCCAGACTGTTTACCGTTCAGACAGGGGCCTGGGTGCACCTCCAAAGTCAATGCAAAACAATATTGTTCTCTGGAATTCATAATGCTGAAGTGCAGACCTTTCTATCCACCAAGTGAATTTACAGTCATGTTTATCAACACAGTTTATATCCCTCCACAAGCTAATGTCAAGTTTGGTGCTGGCTAAACTACATGATGCTATGAACAGTCTGCAAAACATCCATGTGTTTATTTTAGTAGGTGATTTTAAACATGCCAGCCTCAACACTGTGCTCCCCAAATTTTATCGGTTTGTCAATTTCTCAACCAGAGGCAATAATAGACTGGACCATATACAGTATACCCTAATGTAACGGATGCTTATATAGCATCACCCTTCCCCCACCTCATTCGGTCAGTCTGACCACATTTCTTTGTTTCTGGCCCTGGCATACAAACTCCTTATTGTAGACCTACTGTGCATACAGTCAGAGTATGGCATGAGGGAGCCATGACTGAATTACAGGATTGTTTTGATGATAAAGATTGGGGACTGTTTAAACAGGCAGCTACAAAGGGCAACCATATGGACTTAAATGCCTATGCCTACTCTGTTTTATCCTACATCAACTTCTGTATGAACAACGACACTATTAATAAGAGCATCCATACTTTCCCTTACAGGAAACCCTAGATGAACAGTGGGGGTCCAAGACCTGTTAAAGGCACGTGACATTGTTTTCAGTATGGGAGACCCAGAGGCCTATAAAACAGCTAGGTCCAATCTGAGTAAATGCATTAAGGAGTCGAAGCGCTGGTTCAAAGCAAATTTACAGGAGCATTTTAACAACTCTAACTCTTGACGCGTGTGGCAGGAAATTAGGTCCATTATAGACTACAAGGGTTTTACTTGTTCAACCAACATTGGAAACACATTTCTTCCTGATAACCTCAATCACTTCTTCACATGGTTTGACAAATACAGCAACCAACCTATCACCAAACTAACCCAGCAAGAGGCTGCACTATGCACTGCCAGAATCATCCCTGTTCTAAAACAGGCAGTGGTCAGAAGTGCTTTGAGCGACTTGTCTTCAGACACATTAAGTGCAACATCCCCCCTCCCTGGACCAATATCAGTTCGCTTACAGGACAAACAGGACAACTAAGGATACTGCCTCACTTGCCCTTCACACTGCCCTGTCACACTTGGAACAGGACAGCTATGTGTGGATGCTGTTCATCGACTACAGCTCCACCTTTAATACTATCCCCCCCAATAAGCTGGCTATTAAAGTAAACAACCTGGATCTCAATTCACACCTGTGTAACTGGATTTTGGATTATTTCATCAGACCACAAACCATGTGCATGGGTAGGCAATTCTCTTCATCCATAATACTAAACATTGGGGTACCGTAGGACTGTGTTCTGAGCCCACTCTTTTAATAATAATAATACATTTTATTTATTTGTAAGCGCCTTTCTAAACACTCAAGGACACCGAACAATAGATAAAACACAGATTATAAATGAAACTAAAATACAGAAATTAAAATCAGACAGAGCAATTGTAATCAAAGAGAAAAATCAGTCTTAAACAAATGAGTTTTAAGTTTAGATTTGAAAAGTGAAAATTATTCAATATTTCTGAGCTCAGATGGTAGTGAGTTCCAGAGCTGGGGAGCAGAGCAACTGAATGCTCTGCTCCCCATAGTGATAAAACGGACGAAGGGGACAGTCAAGTGGATGGAGGAAGAGTATCTAAAGGTACAGGAGGGAATGGCAACATGGAGGAGGTCAGACAGATATGGAGGGGCAAGGTTGTGGAGAGCCTTAAAAGTTAATAGGAATATTTTGAATTGTATGTGCAACTTAACTGGAAGCCAGTGAAGCTGCTGCAAGTCTGGAGTGATATGGTGAATAGAGGGGGTTCTAGTAATGATGCGGGCAGCTGAATTCTGGACCAGTTGAAGCTTATAAAGAGATTTGCGAGAAAGACCAAAGAAAAAGGAATTGCAATAATCCAGACGAGATGTGACAAGGCTATGAACAAGGATAGCAGTGGTGTGGGGAGTGAGGGGGGCGAATACAATTAATGTTACGCAAGTGGAAATATGCAGATCGGGAGATGTTATTGATGTGGGACTGAAAGGATAAAGTACTGTCAAGGATGACACCCAGACTCTTAATCTGTGGGGAAGAGGAGACAGAGGAATTATCAATAACAAATGAAAAATGATCAGTTTTGGATAATGTTGATTTAGTACCAATAAGGAGAACCACCCTCTTCACAAATGACTGCAAATCTACAAATGATACTAACATCATAAAAAAGTTTGCAGACAACACCACCTTGACTGGCCTGGTCTACAACAATAATGAAGCTGCCTATAGAAAGAGGTCGAGAATCTGGAGTGTTGGAGCAAGAACAACAACCTTGTACTCAGTTCCAAGAAAATAAAGGAACTGATTTTGGACTTCAGGAGACTGAACTACAGCGGTCAGCATCCCATCAGCATTAACGGCGAGAGGGTGCAGACAGTTCAGAGTTTCAGAGTCTTGGAAGTCCATTTTGCATTAACGTGTGGTACTCTAGCTGCACCTCTAAGAATAGGAAGGTCTCGGAGAATTACTGGCGCTCAGCTACCATCACTGAAAGATATCTGCAGCACAAAAGAATAGAATAGCTGTAGAGATCCAACCCACCCTGGTCATAGCATCTTCAACCTCTGTTCTCTGGCAGGCCATTCAGAGCCCTGCATTCCCACACTACCAGGCTGAAGAACAGCTATTACTCCAAAGCAATCAGTCTGTTAAATGCACAGTGATCACTGCCCCTTCCAATAACAGGACCACTACTGTTTAAACTGAACTTATGCATCAACCAGACACAGTCACATATATATTAATGATCCATGTGGAACTCATGATCATTGACACTGATTGCAATCCTCACTGTGACTTTATTATTTACTTGTTTACATATTAACCTCTTTATTCATTTCATGTAAATATTTGCAATGCATATCAGCACCTTACTTTTAACCTGTGTAAATTTTGGAATTGTTAATAATAACTGTGCTTCCCATAGTTAAATGTTTACTTTAGAATTTATGCTTCTTGTAATTTAATGTCTAATCGATTAACCATGGATTGAAATGCACTCACGCACACCCGCATCCAATTGGAGACCTACAGCTTTACAGGAATGCAATTTTTTATTTAAAAATTTGCCCTGCACCATGGACCACTCGTCACAAAGTAATCTCCATCCATCCATCCATTCTCTTCCGCTTATCCGAGGTCGGGTCGCGGGGGCAGCAGCTTGAGCAGAGATGCCCAGACTTCCCTCTCCCCGGCCACTTCTTCTAGCTCTTTCGGGAGAATCCCAAGGTGTTCCCAGGCCAGCCGGGAGACATAGTCCCTCCAGCGTGTCCTGGGTCTTCTCCGGGGCCTCCTCCCGGTTAGACGTGCCTGGAACACCTAACCAGGGAGGCGTCCAGGAGGCATCCTGATCAGATGCCCGAGCCACCCCATCTGACTCCTCCTCTCCCGGATGACTGAGCTTCTCACCCTATCTTTAAGGGAGAGCCCAGACACCCTGCGGAGGAAACTCATTTCAGCCGCTTGTATTCACAATCTCGTTCTTTCGGTCACTACCCATAGCTCATGACCATAGGTGAGGGTAGGAACATAGATCAACTGGTAAATTGAGAGCTTTGCCTTACGGCTCAGCTCCTTTTTCACCACGACAGACCGATGCAGAGCCCGCATCACTGCGGACGCCGCACCGATCCGCCTGTCGATCTCATGCTCCATTCTTCCCTCACTCGTGAACAAGACCCCGAGATACTTGAACTCCTCCACTTGGGGCAGGATCTCGCTACCAACCCTGAGAGGGCACTCCACCCTTTTCCGGCTGAGGACCATGGTCTCGGATTTGGAGGTGCTGATTCTCATCCCAGCCGCTTCACACTCAGCTGCGAACCGATCCAGAGAGAGCTGAAGATCACGGCCTGATGAAGCAAACAGGACAACATCATCTGCAAAAAGCAGTCACCCAATCCTGAGTCCACCAAACCGGACCCCATCAACACCCTGGCTGCGCCTAGAAATTCTGTCCGTAAATGTTATGAACAGAATCGGTGACAAAGGGCAGCCCTGGCGGAGTCCAACTCTCACTGGAAACGGGTTTGACTTACTGCCGGCAATGCGGACCAAGCTCTGACACTGGTTGTACAGGGACCGAATAGCCCTTATCAGGGGGTCTGATACCCCATACTCCCGGAGCACCCCCCCCACAGGATTCCCCGAGGGACACGGTCGAACCCCTTTTCCAAGTCCACAAAACACATGTAGACTGGTTGGGCGAACTCCCATGCACCCTCCAGGACTTTGTTAAGGGTGTAGAGCTGGTCCACTGTTCTACGACCAGGACGAAAACCACACTGTTCCTCCTGAATCCGAGGCTCGACTATCCGACGGACCCTCTTCTCCAGGACCCCCGAATAGACTTTTCCAGGGAGGCTGAGGAGTGTGATCCCTCTGTAGTTGGAACACACCCTCCTGTCCCCCTTCTTAAAGAGTGGGACCACCACCCCAGTCTGCCAATCCAGAGGTACTGTCCCTGATGTCCATGTGATGTTGCAGAGACGTGTCAACCAAGACAGTCCTACAACATCCAGAGCCTTGAGGAACTCCGGGCGTATCTCATCCACCCCTGGGGCCCTGCCACCGAGGAGTTTACTGACCACCACAAAGTAATCTGCATTGTTATAAAAACGGTTTTGACTACTCCAAAATAACAGTTTGTAAAAGGTCATCCTTTAAATTGCAGCACAAAAAATCAAACAATGTGTCACTTAAAAGAACCCTTCCTTTAAACCCCTGAATAGTTCGGACAACACATGTGCACACATGAGCAAATGTGTGCCAAGAATGTTTTAGGGATGAAGTGCCTACCCAAGCTAGTGTCACAAAGACAATATCACGTACTCCAAAAATGAACTTCTCCAGGCTGGTGGTAAGGCTGTCCTCCTGGTATTCAAACAATCTTTGCTTCCATTTGGGATACTGACATCATCCCAACTGACTGGAAAACGGGACTTATCGTCCCTATCTGGAAAGGGAAGGGTGATCGCCTGGATTGTAGCAACTACAGGGGATAACACTACTCTCAGTGCCGGTTAAGGTCCTTGCTAGAGTTGTCCTCAATAGGATCCATGATCACTTGCTCACCTACTAGTGACCAGAACAGTCTAGTTTTATGCCTAAAAAGTCTACCATCGACCACATCCTGGCACTGAGGGTTCTCAGAAAGCGCAAATGTGAATATTGGCAGAGTTTCTTTGCAGCCATTGTCGATTTTCACAATGTTTTTGACTCAGTTGATCGAGCTGCCCTGTGGGACATCCTGAGGATTTGCAGGATCCCCTCGGGGTTGCTGGATATCAGTACACTGGTACTGTGAGTGCTGTGCAGAGTGGAGGAAGAACCTTTGTGTTTTTCCCAGTTGATTCTGGGGTTCATCAGGGGTGTGTTCTTGCTCCTACTCTGTTCAATACTTGTATGGACTGGGTGTTGGGCAAGGTTGTGGGGTCCAGTGGTTGTGGGGGATCTGTTGGTTAAGAAAGATTCACGGATCTTGACTTTGCTGATGATGCTGTGGTCTTCACGGAGTCAAAGGAGGCTCTGATCGGGGCTCTCGAGAGACTGAGCGAGGAGTCTGAGTGTCTGGGCTGGCGAGTCTTCTGGATAAAAACCAAGATCCAGGCCTTTAATGACCTCTTGGGCACAGCCATCAGCAGTGTGTCTGCCTGCGGAGAGTGTCGACCTTGTCAAGACGTTCACTTACCTTAGCAGTGACATTCATGTCTCTGGTGACTCTTCCTATGAAGTCAGTAGATGGATTGGGAGAGCATGGGGGGTCATGAGGTCGCTGGAAAGGGGTGTGTGGCGCGCTCCCAATAGCTATGCAAAAGAAAAAAGGTTCAAGTCTTTACAGTCCTGGTGCTTCCTGTCTTTCTATATGGTTGTGAGACATGGGTGCTATCCAGTAACCTGAGGCGAAGACTGGACTCCTTTTGTACTGTGTTTCTCCGGAAAATCCTTGGGTACCGTTGGTTTGACTTTGTGTCGAATGAGCGGTTGCTCGTGGAGTCCCGAATGAGGCACATTACCTGCATTGTGAGGAAGCGTCACCTCGATGGTGATCCAGATCATAGGATCTTCATTGTTGGGGACCCGAGTGGCTAGACCAGGCCAAGAGGTCACCCACATGACACCTGGCTGAGGCAGATAGAGGGTCATTTCCAGAGGGTGGGACAGGCATGTCTGCCTGGGGCATTGCCAACCAGGATCCCAAGTTGTTTCATCATGTGGTGGGTGCAGCAACGCATTGTACCAGTGCATGCTCCCCAACTTGACTTGACTTGATAATAAATTGCTTTTAGAATACATTGGAAAACTGGGAAAAAATTATGATGACTAAGTTGAGTTTGCTATGAACATTTTAGCAATAATAATAATAATAACTAGCCAACCCGCGGCGTAGCATATGCCACATAATTATGTATTGATGGGTGAACACTTCCTGAAAGACGCAGTTGTCCAAATGGGGTAGGTTTGAGGATACGACTGTAAGTGAATGCAATGATGGAACTCTGGAGAGAGGGCGGGGAAGAGGGCCCGAGAGGTTTCGGGTCCTAACCATTCACCGATGGGTCGGCACAACCGGTAACGATCCTTCTGCAGGTTCACCTACAGAACCCGTGTTAGGACATTTACATCCTCTAGATAGGCAAGTTCGATTGTCTGACGCCCATTCCGCCCCCGCCATTCTAGTCTGCCGATTTTTTAAAGTCATCTCTTAGTCATCGTTCAGTACGCACTGCCTGCTCATGTGTCCGCCCCCAACTCCTCACCTGAATTGCTTTCGTCTGGGTACAGTCCACATGCACTTTTGAGTCACATTGACTGTTCATTTTCCACACACCGCCTCAGTCGCATGCACCTGTGAGCCACGTTCGGGCTGGGTGAGGTTTCCCGTGTTGAGTCCAGTTAAGCCAAAGGCTCCACACCTGGTGGTGCCCTTCCATCAATTCCTTTAAGTTTCAGCTTTGCAACCATACGCTACAGTTCACATGCACCTGTGAGCCACGTTCGGGCCGGGTGAGGTTTCCCATGTTGAGTCAAATTAAGCCACAGGCTCCACACCTGGTGGTGCCCTTCCGTCAATTCCTTTCAGTTTCAGCTTTGCAACCATACTCCCCCCGGAACCCAAAGACTTTGGTTACACGGTTGGCTGCTCGGCAGGTCATGGGAATAATGCAGCCGGATCGCCAGTCGGCATCGTGTATGGTCGGAACTACAACGGTATGTGATCTTCTTCGAACCTCTGACTTTCGTTCTTGATTAATGAACGCATTCTTGGCAAATGCTTTCGCTCTCGCACAATGGTCGGCTGTTTAGTGAATTGTTGGTGGGCAGGGCTTTGTGAGTTGGCAGGCGTGGCTGTCTTGCGTGCGTCTTGATTGCCATGGACTTAGTGAATTATATATATAGATAATCCATCCATCCATTTTCCAACCCGCTGAATCCGAACACAGGGTCACGAGGTTTCTGCTGGAGCCAATCCCAGCCAACACAGGGCACAAGGCAGGAACCAATCCCGGGCAGGGTGCCAACCCACCGCAGGACACACACAAACACACCCACACACCAAGCCAATCCACCTAACCTGCATGTCTTTGGACTGTGGGAGGAAACCGGAGCGCCCGGAGGAAACCGACGCAGACACAGGGAGAACATGCAAACTCCACGCAGGGAGGACCCGGGAAGTGAACCCAGGTCCCCAGGTCTCCCAACTGCGAGGCAGCAGCGCTACCCATTGCGCCACCGTGCCGCTCATAGAAGTGTGTGAATGTGCAATACTTAATATTGAACATGATTTATTTGACTTATTTCATATGTATGTACTCTGAATGTACTTGTCTTGGTCAGGTTTGCAGGGAGTAGGTGCTATCCCAACAACAAAGATCACAGGGTATTAACTAGCTGTCAACAAGACGCCAGTTTATTGCAGGACTCATTTTAGTATCTAAATGAATTATGGAAGACCCAGGATAACAAAAGAGAATATTTAGATATAGAACACATCATATGCTATAATTGAATTAGGCTTAAAGCTTTGCAAGGCAGCAATTGTACACAATAAGGCACTGTTTCCCTGATAGAAGTTAGTTCAAAATTTAATTTTTACAATTAGTACCAATTATTTCTATATCCTGGCAGGCTGTGCACATTTTGAATGACTTCATCTGAAGGTCTGTCTGGATGACAACTTAATCACAGCCATATTGAGAACCAATTAATTTAATTTTTTTAATGTAATATAAAGTCAAGATTTAGTAACTCAACTGGGATACAAATTAGAAGACAAGATTGAATGCCAAAAGCAGAACTTGATCCAAACCTTGAAGATTAGAACCACAGTTAAATGCACATCCTGTGGGAAAGGATTAACACTGCTGCCTGCCATGAGAGACTTTCATTTTAGAGGAAAGAAAAATGTAATGTTCCATAGGAGATTCAAAATAAGTAATGCAGATCTTCAGAACAGCTACATGACCTCATTGACCATGAAACAGGTAGCCAATGAAATGATGTGTTTCAACAATTAAACTATACAGAGGATCTTCTAGTAGCACTGGCTCATGTCACAGGTTTCTCTTTCATGGATTTGTCCATTTTTCGGTGGTAAGTAAAGACGTCTTGAATAATATTCATATACAGTAATCCCTCCTCCATCGCGGGGGTTGCGTTCCAGAGCCACCCGCGAAATAAGAAAATCCGCGAAGTAGAAACCATATGTTTATATGGTTATTTTTATATTGTCATGCTTGGGTCACAGATTTGTGCAGAAACACAGGAGGTTGTAGAGAGACAGGAACGTTATTCAAACACTGCAAACAAACATTTGTCTCTTTTTCAAAAGTTTAAACTGTGCTCCATGACAAGACAGAGATGACAGTTCTGTCTCACAATTAAAAGAATGCAAACATATCTTCCTCTTCAAAGGAGTGCGCATCAGGAGCACAGACTGTCAGAAAGGCAGAGGAAAGCAAACAAATCAATAGGGCTGTTTGGCTTTTAAGTATGCGAAGCACCGCCGGTACAAAGCTGTTGAAGGCGGCAGCTCACACCCCGTCCGTCAGGAGCAGGGAGAGAGAGAGAGAGAGAGAGAGCCAGAGAAAAACAAACAGTCAAAAATCAATACGTGCCCTTCGAGCTTTTAAGTATGCGAAGCACCGTGCAGCATGTCGCTTCAGGAAGCAGCTGCACAGAAGATAGCAACGTGAAGATAATCTTTCAGCATTTTTAGACGAGCATCCGTATCGTCTAGGTGTGCGAACAGCCCCCCTGCCCACACCCCCTACATCAGGATCAGAGAAAGTCAGCGCAAGAGAGAGAGGGAGAAAAGTAAGTTGGGTAGCTTCTCAGCCATCTGCCAATAGCGTCCCTTGTATGAAATCAACTGGGCAAACCAACTGAGGAAGCATGTACCAGAAATTAAAAGACCCATTGTCCTCAGAAATCCGCGAACCAGCAAAAAATCCGCGATATATATTTAAATATGCTTACATAAAAAATCCGCGATAGAGTAAAGCTGCGAAAGGCGAAGTGCGATATAGCGAGGGATCACTGTATTGATGTACCTGTATTATATTATAATAGTTCATATATTATTATTTGCAATATGTACAGATACATAATTTTTTTTAATTTTTCTTCACAACAGCTGTAAAAGTTTTAAAAAGAAACAACTGTAATCATTTTTATTTCTCCAAAAAGTTTACTACATGACTAAAAATTAGATGGGCATCTATACAACTAAATTTACTTTTTATGCAGTTTATTTGTAAGACACCCTTATATGCCTAAAATGTAGCCATCCATTCATTTTCTGAACACTCTTTTCTTATTCAGCTACATCAGGAACAGTCTCTTAAATGAAATCTGAATGGGTTTAGAAAACTTTCATGTGCATACCTATACCAATTAACCTAATGTGCACATCTGTGAAAGGTGAGACAAAAACACACAAGCAGGCAGATAATGTAGAGACTCCACAGAGAGAAATAAATGAAGAAAGAGAAGGAGTGCGATGGAAATCCAATACAAGCTTCAACTGCTATGTGTCAGCAGTGCTAATGGTTGTGCCACCATGCAACCTGCCTAAATTTCTATTTCTCCTGTCTGACATTTGCTTCTAATTGCTACAGCTATTAAGGAATTAAAACAACTTTAAATAATTTCTTTGCTTATCTACAAATTTGCCTACTTTCATAACAGAAATTAAAGGTCACAATATGGCATCATGTTCTACAGAGAACACATTTTATTATGATCCTCTGGCTTTATTTATCAGTTTATTACAGTAGTCCTTCTCATCAAGGCAAAACTTCTGATAAGGCATCTGATGTATAATGTGCTGTGCTGATTGGTGCTGGCCCTTTTACATGTGTACTGTGCTGTTGACTTTCAGCTTTTATTTCTCCAGTATTTTCAGTTGAGTGGCTTAGCACAGAAATGATAGCACAATGCTGCAGCAATGAGTGCTCTGAACACCTTTTGAAACTTCCAAATTATTTTATTCTGTTTTTTTAATATAATTTTTATAATTATTTTTCACTTCATTGTTATTTGGTATAGGTTTTTTTGTGTGTACTGCTATTTTCAGTGAAATTTTAGCAAATGCTGGGTTTGCCAGTGACTGTGTCTGCTGAATTCTTCCCTGAGAATTTTCCTGTGTGGCTAGCTTAAGTGAATTTGTTTTTCCAATGTCCTATGATGCTTTGCAAGGTCTGTGTGACATTAGATTCTGTCCTTACAAGCAAGCTAGTTGAATGCTCCTCGCCCCACCCTCCCCACCATTTATTTGCTAAAATATTGTTAAATATTTACTTATGTAAAAATCAGCACAAATTATAAATAGGAAACACATTCCCATAATACTGTGCTTTTGAATTTTCAGAAGTATCAATTTAACTATAATTTAGCAAAAAATGCATGTGATTTACACGTTTTAAGCATATGATTGGATAACTTATAGGTGAATTATGTGACACAAGTAACATGAGATTTATTTCCTTTTTTCTCATGAATGTTTTTCACATTGATTGCCGTTGCATAGCATTGCAGTTGCTTTCTATTATATCATGAACTTTTTGCCACAGTTTTGTATGAAAACATGAAAATATTTTTCCCACCATATACTACTAACTACATGTAGTAAAAAACATTTAAAAAAAACATAATTTTTGTATAGAGAATTCATCCATCCATCCATTTTCCAACTCGCTGAATCCGAACACAGGGTCACCGGGGTCTGCTGGAGCCAATTGTATGGAGAATTCCTTTAATCTATATATATAAAAATGGAATGGGTGGGTCGTCGGGTGGGCCTTTTTTTCATTCCGTCGTTTTTTCGACGTTTTGAAAATGTAGAATGATTATTTGATTTTTTTGTTTTTATTTGATCGTGTCTATGTAGCCGCCGTCGTAATAAAGTATCGCTAAAATCGTCATTTATCGTAATTTATTTTTGACGTATAACGTCGCCGTCGTCGAGGTCAGTGATACCAGTGCAAAAAATCTGCTTACGGTTGAAAGACACGCCCTACTCACTGGACAGTTAAAAACACCAATCAAACTAACGATGACATCAAGTATTACCCAATCAAAAGTAGGAAAGGAGGCATCTTCATAAAATGCGTGTGGGATGATTTGCATGAGACGCTGCTTTAAAAAAAAAATGATAAAAAAAATACGGGATAAATCCCGTCCAGTATTGATTCAAAACGGGACGCGCAATTTCATTCTCAAACGCGGCACGATTCCGTATTTTAAAGGACGGGTGGCAACCCTACAGTGCCAGGTAACCACCCATACAATCACATTGTGATTCAGACTAGGAATGCAATGAATGTAATTACCCCGATCTACATACAAGGCGAAAGTGTTGCAACATTCAAAGATGATGGTTTGGGATAAGTACACCATACAACATAAAAGAGCTTATGAAGCCTTGAACCGAAAAAAGCAACATCTCAGAGATCGTAAAAAAAAAAATAGGAGCTAATGTCGTTTTACTCGCTGTAGATTTTAGTCAAACATTACCAGTTATTTCACGAGGGAGACCAGCACATCAACTCAACGCGTGTTTAAAATCCATGCTTCTCCCACGCTCGGTTATATGTCGCGTGTTCTCGGGTAGGTGCACCAAAAAATGTATACATTTAAGCATGTAATGGGCAAACAAAAAATGAGGTATACCCTAAGGCACAGCAGTAGTACTTAATGTAACTTTACTTCTTAAATGTTAATGTTTTACTGTTTAATAATTTATACGCTTCTTATATGTTGTTCAAATTCTTTTATCAAAATACCACTGACAGCGCAATGCACGATAACATCGAGTGAATACACCATACGCATCCGCCCACGGCTGCCCTGCTGTGCGCAGATAGGACTTGATTGTACAATAAAATAAAATAAAGATAAAAAGACTAAAACAATCATCACCCATAAAGCGGATAGTAGACGTGACGTACTATATGTGTACCACATTTCAAGTGTATAGGTGCAACGGTTTGCGAGCTACAGGTCATTTAAAATCCTGGACAGACACACAAATTGCCACGGTAGCAAATTACAGAAGAACATTTTACTGTTTAATAATTTATATTTATATGAAATGTGCTTCTTATATATTACTTCATATTCTCATATGATAATGATGTTAATGTTTATATTGATTTCTGTGTTATTAAAACTGCATGTATGTGTGTATATGTATATATATATATAGCAAAATACCCGCGCTTCGCAGCGGAGAAGTAGTGTGTTAAAGAGGTTATGAAAAAAAAAGGAAACATTTTAAAAATAACGTAACATGATTGTCAATGAAAGCCCGTTTCACTCAGTAAGTCTTATGTGTGTGTTTATGTATGTGTGTGTATATATATGTACATGTGTATATGTAGATATGTATATATATGTATATGTATATAAATGTTTATGTGTGTGTGTATATTATATATATAATATATATATATATATATATATATATATAAAAAGACAGCAACATTTATAACAATGACAACACAATTACATTGACAATCATGTTACGTTATTTTTAAAATGTTTCCTTTTTTTTTCATAACCTCTTTAACACACTACTTCTCCGCTGCGAAGCGCGGGTATTTTGCTATATATATATATATATATACGAGCTGTATATACCCGGCGTTGCCCGGGGCAGAAGTAACCTAATCGGTCAAATACTTACATATATACCAAAGTAAACCTAATCGGTCAAACAGTTACATATATAAAAAAAGCGAACCTAATCGGATAAACAGCTTCATATATACAGAAGCGAACCTAATCGGACAAACAGCTAATCTATATACATAAGCAAACCTAATTGGTCAAACAGTTACATAAATACAAAAGCAAACCTAATCGATGAAACAGCTTCATATATACAGAAGCGAACCTAATTGGTCAAACAGTTATGCATGTGCACAATAATTTTACAAAGATTATGCGTGTTAACAATCATTAAAAAGAAAAGATTGAGGAACTCTTCTTCTATATGTGATGAAGCTGGATGAAGCTGACTTGACGAAGACGTAGGTGGCATAGATTGGTTTTTCTAAAACAGAAGAAAAAAATGAGTATCTATTATTATTTTAAATTAGAATGAAAATGAGAACCTTGATTAGAGATAGATTATCCGTATTAAAATATGTGCATGAATAAACTTTTGGTAACTCTCTAGCAAAAGTTTATTCGTACAAATTGGCATGGGATGGCTTTGTGAAAAAGTAAAAATTAGATAAAAATAAATTGAGAATGCGTACTTCGATTTGACTGAGATTATGTGTAATGATGAAAAAAAAGTTTAGTATGTTTTTTTTTCCATACGGGAAGGATGTAAAACCTTACATAGGCACCCTTCAGCCCGTACTGAAGGGTACTGTCAGATTCTTACTGACTAAAAAACACCCTTTTTATTCCACAGCTACCCCAAAAACCACTATTAGGCATTACTTTGGGGTGGCAGTAGTTTAGTTATGAAACAGCTGGGTCCTGAAAAAAATCTGTCTTATTAGTGGCTTCATCACATATAGAAGAACAGTTCCTCAATCTTTTCTTTTTAATGATTGTTAACACGCATAATGTTTGTAAAATCATTCTGCACATGCATAACTGTTTGACCAATTAGGTTCGCTTCTGTATATATGAAGCTGTTTGATCGATTAGGTTTGCTTTTGTATTTATGTAACTGTTTGACCAATTAGGTTTGCTTATGTATATAGATTAGCTGTTTGTCCGATTAGGTTCGCTTCTGTATATATGAAGCTGGTTATCCGATTAGGTTCAGTTTTTTTATATATGTAACTGTTTGACCGATTAGGTTTACTTTGGTATATATGTAAGTGTTTGACCGATTAGGTTACTTCTGCCCCGGGCAACGCCGGGTATATACAGCTCGTGTAATTAAATTTATCTCAGGGAGGCATGATGGTGCAGTGGTTAGTACTGTTGCCTCTCATCTTAGACCACATTTTTGTTTACAATAATCGGTCCAGCATAGGTGGAAGACACTTCCGTATCCCACGGTGATACTTAAAAGACTTACCAAACCTTTCCTTGACTTCACCAAACTTGGTGGGAAACAAATTCAGTAGGTGTACACTCATCCCTGGTTGTTCGTATTAAGGTTTCTTGCTATTCACGTGATTGCACGTGCTATGATGGGTGATGTTTTTTCATCATTATTATAAAAGATGGCAGCATCCAGGCTTTAGATTTTTTATAAAATTTAAAATTTTTAAAAATATCATTAGAGAAAAGCTTACAGACAATGCTAGCACATTTGGCTTTGCATTTTTACCAACTTTGGTATGTGATATCTACAATAGACTTGCATCTAAAGGCTTGAAACCAATGTAGAATATGCCCCTTACACCAAAGCCCTGTTTTAGGTTAAGTGGGTTGACTAAGGGATGATTACTGTACATTTAGATGATTATTGTTCTATATTTGAAATGTACCTCTATCCAAGCAGATTTACAAGATCAACTGTTTGCATATATATATATTGTAGCAGTTACGCGTGTCGTCCACCTCTCGAACCCTCAGGTACCACTCTTCGGACCAGGTGAAAGTATAATAATAACTCTTTTTATTATAATACAGTGCACCAAGCACTCTCCTCACCACACTACTCATACACAAATAAACTCTCTACAAACAATACTCCTCCTCTCCCAGACACGTCGCCACCCTACCTCCCAGCTCAGTTCAGTGTCTGGGCTTACCCAGAGTCCTTTTATATCCCCTGACCCGGAAGTGGCTCCAAGCCCAACCCACAAGTCCGTTTTCCTTCCGGGTCAGGGCAAAGTCCTTTTCTTCATCCCGGGAGCACATCGCTTCTTCCAGTCACGTGACTGGAATGCACTCCCGGGTTATAGGGCACACAAGAGCCCACTAGCCCCCCTACAGCGACTCCTGGCGGCCCCCAAGGTATCCAGCAGGGCTGTGTAACGACACTACAAAGTCCATGAGGCCCTGCTGGAACTCGGGGCACGAACATGCTGTCCGGAGGGCTCCTCCTAGCGGCCTGGGGGTGACGACCGGAGTCCATAGGCGGTCGTCTGTCACAATATATATATATATATATATATACTGTATAGTCACACACGTGCGCATGGGAGGCAGCTAAAGGGCTTGAGTAAGGGCAGTTCCGAGACATACCGGGATGTGACAGAGTGCACTGACTCTTTTTCTCCCTTGCCTGCAGACCATTCATGAGAGATCCCACCTGGTCCTCTTGACATCACTTCTGGGACCTGAAAAACCTTAACTAAGGACTGCAGGGGCAGGAGCACAGATTGCACCTCCCGTGCAGCCCAAGAAAAGTTAATCTTGGGATCTCTGCAGGCCTGTTCGGGTAATCGAGAGGCTCGGCGAGAATTTCCGTCGCCCCCGCCTGCGAACTTTCCTTGGCGGGCAACTGACACACGCCCTCTCCCCTTTACCTGCTTCAGAGAGAAGCTCCTGCTCCTTTAGCTGGGACACCACGTTGGGAAACTCATCTGGGCTCTCCTCCTCTGGCTGATTAATCGGGCCGAAGGGAAGACACAGCCCAGCCTCGCTCTCTCCGCCGTCACGCCACGGACAGACTTCATCTGGCCACCAACGGGAGGTTCGCCCCTCGACGTCTAGGAAGTAGGCTGACGCGAACATGGAAAACCCTTCCCACGGCCCTTCACCCTTGGGCCCGTCACCTACCTCTGGTAGCAACCCGTGGTGCTGGTTGGCATGGCGGCATCTGGCGGCTGGCTTCTGTGTCCGCTTGGCTTTCTTTTTCCCCATTACTGCGGTGTCTTGTGGCTCCTGCCACAGGTGGACTCTTCAGTGCGCTGTACTGCGCGGGCTTGCTTGCAGCTGTGAGTTCACTCTCCCAGCGCTGTGCTGCGCGTGTCCGCCAGCAAGTCCTGCAGGCGCGTAACTCGCGCTGCGGCCTCAGTGGCACGCTTTCGTCGGGAGCGTGCCCCGCGCTGTAGTCCAAAGGGCACTCTCAGTGCTGCGCTCTAATGGAGCACACTCTCCGCCTCGGGAGTGCGCACGGCGCTGCGGTGCTGTGTGCGCTCTCCGCGCTGTGCTATACGTGCTCTCTGGGTGCTGTGCCGGGCCGTTACACAAATTTTATCCAGGTTCCGGTCAAAATGGATGGACCGGGATCCTGCTGACTATGCCAATGTCACAAAAACCAGACATAAGAGTTGTGAAAAGGTTTGGGGCAGCCACCCGTATAATTTGGTTTCCTGGCTGCAAAGTTGCTTTCAATAGAAATAGCACTGATGTGCACAAAAACGAGTCCAACACAGAACTGAGGGAACAGGGAAAAGGTGGAGACTTTTAAAGGGGAAGACAGGAAGTGAGGTCAAAGGGGTCAGGCTCAAGAAGGTCTTCTGTCATAGGTGCGAGCCCGGATGTGACATCACAGGGGCCGGAGCCGGCAAGGTCTCCTTCCATTGGCTCGGTCGCGGAAGTGACATCAAGAGGACCAGGTGGGATCTCTCGTGAATGGTCTGCAGGCAAGGGAGAAAAAGAGTCAGTGCACTCTGCCACATCCTGGTATGTCTCGGAACTGCCCTTACTCAAGCCCTTTAGCAGCCACCCATGTGCATGTGTGTGACAATACATCTATATACATATATATATATATATATATATATATATATATATATATATATATATATATATATATATATATATATATATATATATATATGTTTGCAATTGGAGCACAGGTAGGTTAAGTTTATTGCAGAGGGTCACACAGTTCTGATTCTCTGGCTTACACAACTCCAGGAGTAAGCCTTAAAAACTCCAGTGAGGCCTATAACCAAAATAAACCTTACCCCAAACCTTATAAGCAAGAGAAAGGCTGCACAGGCCCAGCAAAACAGTGATAAAGGCCTTTATCACAATAACACAGAAAGGGAAGAGAATAAAAAAAATAATAAAAAAATAACCAAACAAGGTTTTTATTTTTTAGAGAAATCTGAAGATTTATTTACAAAAAATATTTTCAAACAAAGAACACAACCAAAAAGGATTATCTAAAAAGGCAAGCATCAAAAAAACAAACAAAGCTAGTCCGCAGAAAAGTAATCATAATCTAAACAAATAAGCAAAAAAGGTCAAAAACCAGAAAAAAAAAACAAAAAACACACTAGTTAATCATAAACCAAAGAGAATTTTGAAGCCAAAGGAAGGGACCTTAGCCCCCTAACCAAATACAAAAGCTAAGGATGGCCCATCAGCTGCTGCATTATGAGACTCCACCCCCTGGGGCTCAACACATGAGAGAATAAGATAACATATAAGGAATTAAAACAAACAAATTAATATACAATACATAAAATACACAAAGAAACCAAACACAAAATCAATGACAATATTTACAAATTAACACTGAGAAACAACAAAGAGATTAGAAAAATGGAAAACACACTTAGGCTAAAACTCAGAGCCTGGCTGAATCATAATACATACAATGCAAAAGCAACTTTTTGGTTTAACCTTAAATGCAAAGTCTTAGCCAGTACAGCACTGAAGAATGTAATGTGTATGACTCCAATGGTATGATTATCAAGTCTCTGAATGAATACATAAGTATATATGAAAATGTTCGACAACAGGCCACTCAGCCCAACGTAGCTAATCAGTCTTTAAAAACAATAATGTCAAGATTTAAGATCCTTGAAAAATATTACATTATCAAATATACAATTTGGTATTTCGTATTTCTGTTGCTGTTTTTGTGAAGACATCCTTTATAATTTTGATGCAAAATGTTACTCTAGCCACCTTTGATCTGTGCCCCAGTAATGTTGATGTAGATTACATGAGAAGCACGATTGTTAAATAAATAATCAGGTCCAGGAGCATGCACGCTCAAAAAGAGTGTGGGTGTGTGCATGCAGGTGCTTCACTGAAGTTCATTGGGGTACTTGGCTGACCGACAAGAAATCAGAGTGAAACGGAGATAGGAGAGAGAGAACAGAGGTTATGGGAAGAGAGAATGGCAGGTCTGCACCTGAGTGTGGGTCTAGAAAAAGGGCGTTCCTTAAAACTAAGCAGAAGAGAAGGAGCGGCCCTGTCCTGCAGGGTCTCCCATTTGAAGGTGATGGATTGGCGGAGGGAGACGTGAGTGGGGTTTGGCGGGGAGTCCTACCAGTGCCAACAGACTGGCAGTAGGACCCTGACCCTGGGGTTTAATGGATGACTGTGCCTATTGGAAGGCATCTCTTCAGCTTATCCCAACAGGACCTTGCAGCAGATTTAAGAGAGAGGCACTGGGGCTTGTGACTGTTTTAACAGAGAAACCTGCCTGGGATTTTAACCTTGTTTTTAGTAGATCATTTATTGAACATTTTAACCTCCACTTTTTCACATTTTAATGGAATATTTATTGAAGATCTTGCACTGCATTTTTTAACGCTGTTTTTGTTTGGTTTTTATTAAAAGCACTTGCCACTTCTGCACCAACCTCTTGCACACTGTGTGTGCCTTCATTTGCTGGGCTCATCTCAGTTAATGACTATCAACGGTGCTGGGTTCAAGAGGCTCCTGGATGGAGCAGGGATTGTGGAGTAGACCCAGAAAAGTACAGTATGTCTTTTGTTTATAAAAAAAGTGGAACAGGATGAATCAACTGACCACCTTCTGTATTCATTCTTTTTTGGGGTATAATGAGAGCCTGCATACATTTCCTGTCCTAATATTAACATCAGACATTAGGAATGAGAAAAGAGAAACACCAAAACTGAAGGAGAAAAGCAAAATGAAAGCTCTAGCAACCCTTTCAGCACTGTGATGCCCATGGACAGCACCAGGCAAACCAGTATTGTCTCAGAGCTGAACAAACTCCTCCCCAACACTCATTTCAAATACACTATGAAAACCACAGTGATGTACATTAACAAGAAAAAAAATTCTATTTTCAAAAAATACAAATCCCCCAAACTCTCACCATGCCACACCACATTCATAACAAAAAAAACATTTATTAAACAAGTCTCTTAACCTGTGTGGGTGTGGCAAACTCACCAGTCTTGCCCTGGACACGTGCCAGCACATCATGTAATAATATGCAATGAGTTGTTTAGGTTGTTCATTTGTGAACTGTACCAGACTATCACAATAGATTCGTTATTATGGATTTTTTTCTTTTTAGGATTGAATTATTAGGTTTTTTTATGTAGGACTATGTCAGATTCATATATAAGAGAATGAATAGTCTTTTGATGCTACATTTAGTCAAACAACTCAAGTAAACAATGATTCTTTCATGAACTATACGTCTGTTATTTGAAATGAAAGATAATGCACCAATATGTTTTTCATAATGGCATGAATATCCTTTAGTCTTTTTAGGAATGCTATAAATACAGAACATATCCTTAGAAATACACACTGTATTTTTTAATCCTGATGTCAAGACTTTACAGGGTACTTAGTCATGTTCAGTGCAAAGGAGCAGGTTTTCCAGCAACCTCTTCACTCTCAGTCCAACACATCTGCCTTGAAGTGGCTTAATCATCCTTCATGCCAAACATGAAAACACACAATGTGGTTCAAGAAGATTTTCTGATTTTCTGACATGGGTGGTGTTAGAGCTAAACATACTGTGGTTCTAAAAAACTAATAACAATGTTAACTCATAGCCTGCAGTTTGTGACTTATGCAGACCTCATCTGTTGGGTAAAAGAAAGAAGTACTGGAGGCGATTCTGAACATAATCTTTAGCTATTATGATCAAAATGTGCATAAATTGTGTCATACAGTTCAGAACAGCTTATTTGAGAAAATACTAAATTGTGCTGCTTTTGGCAAAAGCATACAGAAACATTATTATTTTGTCAAAACTAGAGTTTACTGTTTTAGTTTAAATATGTCTTGCAATTTATTTTATCTAGTGTTCCTGCAGGATGAGTAATAAATATCCAGTATGTAATTAGGCAAAAAATAAATTCATTTTAATGAAATCATTTTTTTATTTTTAAGTCTCTGCTCCCCAAATTACCAAACAGTCTTCAACGTAAGGATATTGTCTGCGAGATTATTATTTTTTTAGCTCATCTATAATTGTTGTCTAGGAATATAGTTTTTGTTATTACTATTATAATCAATATTGACTTTATTATGTTTCTTTAGTGAAGTAGAATCAAGCATTGTTGCCCTATTTTAAGCCTGAAGTGACAAAAGAAACAGGGAAAAAAAGCACTGGATATCTTGAGGACATACTTGTTCACCTGATGAATGTAATAAAGATGGAGACAGCTACAATGTCACTGGTATAAGACAGGGAAACAGGTCACACCAACCCTGTGAATGGACAGACTATCCTATCCAAGTGATGGGAAATAAGTCACCAAATAGAGGATTTGACTCTGGTTATTTACAATACAATACAGTTTATTTTTGTACAGCCCAAAATCACACAGGAAGTTCTGCAATGGGCTTTAACAGGCCCTGCCTCTTGACAGCCCCCAGCCTTGACTCTCTAAGAAGACAAGGAAAAACTCCCAAAAAAAACCTAGTAGGGAAAATGGAAGAAACCTTGGGAAAGGCAGTTAACAGTGAGACCCCTTTCCAGGTAGGCTGGGCATGCAGTGGGTATCAAAAGAAGGGGGTCAATACAATACAATACACAGAACAGAACAAATCCTCAATAAAAAATAAAAATTTTTTAGATTTACGGAGCAGAATTTAACAGTAGATAGATAGATAGATAGATAGATAGATAGATAGATAGATAGATAGATAGATAGATAGATAGATAGATAGATAGATAGATACTTTATCACATAATAAGATTTGGATAATTTTAGACTCCTGGAGACCTCATCCATCAAGCTGCCTCCCCCATTTGGCCATTCCACGGCTTAAACAGTGTTGGGCCAGCCAATCCGATGAAAGGACCCCTCTTTCTCACGATTCCTGCGATCCTCCATCAGGGATGACTTTACCTTAGGCAGGCAAAACAACATGGCAGGTGGGCCGTGGCACCAAGTGCCACATTTGAGTACCGAGAAGAGAAATAGAATAGGTGAGGGTTAGTATCCAATTCTAACTATCAAGTTACTTATGTTTTAGTGCTAATGACTAACAACAGAGATACAGTCTGTACAGTTAATCAGCAGCTCTAGTCAGGATTTGCTGAACTGAAGTAGTGTGTCTTCAGCCGGGATTTATTTCATGTAAGCAATAATTTAACTGATGTAAACAAAGTTTTAGTAATTTATAAGTAATGTAAACAACTATGATACAGCAATTGTCAGTATAATTAACAGGTGTATGCAAAGGCAGCTTTTGTGTTTTGTGAAGACAGTCAATTCAGCTCTTCATGGAAAGACAGAGAAAGAGAGATGGATGTGCCATCATTTTTCAACCAGAAGCTCCCATCAACCTGATTTCCCAATCAAGACTTAAAGAGAAATTAAGTGGATGCCACTGTCTTCCTTGGCTACTGCTCTAAAATCTTTTGGGATGTAAACTTAAAAATGTAAATGCTTTTCATAGTGATAATAAGCTTGTTAATAAAGTGCCTGAGTTCATTAGGGAATCTGATATGATATTGTAAATGTCTAAATGTCTGTTAATTGTGTTTTCATTGGATGGCCATGATTCAGCCAATTCTCTGGCACTTTTAGTATTCGCCATTAAAATTGGACTCAAGCAAAGTTCAAGGCTAATACTAAAAGTGCCAAAGGACTGGCTGAATTGTGGCTATCCAATGAAACTGTCATGGGGGCATGAACCCAGCATATGCAGGCTTGAAAAAAAGAACATGTAAATAATAAATACAATACAGTATATAAATATATATAGTTACACATGTGTGCATGGGAGGCAGCTAGAGGGACCAAAAGAAGCCAATTCCACACCAGGCCAGGGGGTAGCGGGGTGCAATAAACCTTTCTCTTTTATCTCTGCAGACTACACACAGGAAACTCTGCCCGATTCTGATGACGTCACTTCCGTTTCCAGGCTGATGATGTCACTTTCGGTTACTGCTCCAGATGATGTCACTTCCGTCACCTGTTTTAAAAGCCAATCATCTTCCATTGTTACTCAGTTTCTGTTTGGAAAACAACTTGTACACTTCTGTGTTGCCAAAGCTCCATTATTGCAGCTTTATTCAAGTATGCGGATGGCTGCCCCAAACCGCTTCTGTTGTCAAGATCTATTCATTTTACAATATATATATCAAAATAGAAGAAGATAAAGTGACCAGCACTCTTTCGTGAACACGTAAATAGCAATACTCAACACAGACACCAATAAGCAGACTCTAGCAGAAATACAGTAACGTACAATTTAAAGAAAACACTTCAGATCATGTTATTCACCTAAACCCACTAGCACACGGGTGTTAAGATAGAAATCCAATAAGCTTCCCTCGTTAGAATCATGTTGTCAAAGTTAAGTCCAAGGAGGTATGGATACACTACTTTCAAAACAGTACATTTTAAATCTGAAATGGAGTGCTACAGCTCTACAAAATATCTGGGGACCAGCTGGTTAGTGGCCTGGTTTCTTATTATTCTTTAATCTGCATAGATTCTCACAAGTACAGCTCTTGTAGTCTTGGCCACACAGTACCCTTCTATACCATTGCGTCAATGTTATTTATATTGTTATATTTTTTCATAGATGGCCCAACTTGTATTGTGATGTTTATCACACAAGGAAGCTCCTTCCCACATAGGGATAGATGGAGTGTAATCTTTTGTGATATCTGGGTTTACAGCAGCTTACATGACCTCCTTGAATCCGGGACATCAATAGTCATGAAACTGAAATGGACTTGGGTGAAGGAAGACTAGTGTTAATCATTGAAATTTGCCAAAGTGTTTTTCGTAGCGAATATGCTGTTTGCCTGTGACCTTTTTTGACAAATATTTTCCTGGAAATCTGCTATGGGGCCAGCTTACGTGAACATATTTTTCCAAGCAATCCATGATGCTTTGCAAGGTCAGCTGGACATCATGGAGCTGTAACAACCATGTGCATAATTTTCACACATACCTACTGTAAGATTGTTGCTGACGTGGCCATCACCGGGGCCACAAGCACACAAGCAGAAGAAAGCCTATTTCAGTCACTGAGATTTGCTAAAAACAACCCCCCCCACCCCCCACCCCCCGACCCCAATCACCAAAGCCATTGCCAGTGCTATCAATATATTTCCCATCTTTAACTACACTCGTTTCAAACCCCAGGACTTTTCTATTACTATATGTGAGTCATCAGTGAACTTAAAAAGGTAAAAATGGGTCCTTAAGCCATAAAGGTAGAGAAACACTGACAAACTTCTATCCTGCATGCATTTACAAAAATAGAAAAAGAAAAAAAAAACTTGCAGTATTACAAGTACTGCTACAGGATACATTACACTAATACCTGTGCAATGACAGCATCGCATGGCTAATTATGCGTGGAAATTAGCCATATACCCAGCAAAGCTCTCAAAACAAGCCTTAAAGTAGCCCTCCTTCTCCCTCTTCCCTCATCAGAAAACACAGACATTTCTCTAACCCTCAGAAACAGTTATTGAACATGGGAACACGGTGGTGCAGTGATTGTTCATGTCTCATGCAAGATGCTTGCTGCGCCATTCGCGACCTTCGATGAAATACTTAATTGTAGCAGTACTGTCTCTTTCAAACGTACTAACCCCCAATTCCTTTCCTTACTTTTCTTTCTCCAAATACCCAATTGCCACACAATCAGCTCTGTAATAGACGTTAAGCCACCTGTAAGCTTAGAATATTGATTCTTCAAAACTTTTACGGAACATTGAAATATCTTCGTAGTACGTGTTTAATTATTCTATTCATCTATCCTTCCAGTGTCGTGTCAGCACCAGCAAGAATACAGCGTGAGGTAGGAACAGTCCCTGAACTAGCTAGCGCTGTGGCACCGTGTCCTCACATGTTTAATTATTAACAATACAGATTATTTAAATGATGTTAACATTTTATCTGTATAATATAATAAACATATTTTGCTGCATTTCATCTTAAAAATGATATCATCATCATATGTAAATACGCACTTTATATAGTGCTTCAGGTTGTGCAATATTATAACTGCATCGCAAGTTTATAGTGAGGTAATTGTACTAATAAGTACAAATAGTTCTACAAGGAGCACTTGATGGACTGATTGAGTGCGTTTATAGTTCTTGGGATGAAACTGTTTCTGAACCGCGAGGTCCGTACAGAAAAGGCTTTGAAGCATTTGCCGAGTGAGAGCAGTTCAAATAGGCAGCATGGCTGAGGCAGCATGTGCTTGATGCTGTATACCAATAATTCTTTGCTGTAGATCTGTGATTCCCCACTCAGATATAGTGATATAAATACAGACCTCGGTTCATGACCATTATTCGTTCCAAAACTCTGGTCGTAAACCGATTTGGTTGTGAACCGAAGCAATTTCCCCCATAGGATTGTATGTAAATACAATTAATCTGTTCCAAACCATACGAACTGTATGTAAATACATATTTTTTTTAAGTTTTTAAGCACAAATATAGTTAATTAAACCATAAAATGCACAGCGTAATAGTAAACTAAATGTAAAAACATTGAATAACACTGAGAAAACCTTGAACAACAGAGAAAACTAACACTGCAATAGTTTGCGCTATAGCGCTACCAACCGCTGGCTAAAAACACTTTTTTTTAATGAGTTTTAAGCACAGGTAAAAAAATGAACATTTGAAAAAATCTGTAATTTAATAAACCACCAAGAAAAGTAACATTGCAACAATGCAATGCACTGTACGAACCGATCGCTGTAAACAGAAGTGAAAACAAAATCAAGCCCAGTGCATTCTTTAACTGCCTTCCTACCTTATGCGTCCAGCCCCCTCTCTCTCGCGCTGCCTGTGTGTGTGCGTCTGTCTCTCTCTCGCGCTGCCTGTGTGTGTGCGCGTCTCTCTCTCTCGCGCTGCCTATGTGTGTGCGCGTCTCTCTCTCGTGCTGCATGTGTGTGTGCGTCTGTCTCTCTCTCGCGCTGCCTGTATGTGTGCTCTCTCTCTCGTGCTGCCTGTGTGTGTGTGTGTGTGTGTGTGTGCGTCTGTCTCTCTCTCGCGCTGCCTATGTGTGTGCTCTCTCTCTTGTGCTGCCTGTGTGTGTGTGTGTGTGTGTCGCGCTCTCTCACTCTCTCTTGCTCGCTACACAGGAAATGCACAGGGAGAGACTGAACATGTACAAACCGAAAGGGAAACTGGCTTGTTTGTATACCGAGTGTGTGGTCGTGAACCAAGGCAAAAGTTTGGCGAACTTTTTGGTCATAAACCGATTTGTACGTGTACTGAGACGTTCGTGAACCGAGGTTACTGTACTTCGAGTGGTGCAGTGAGAGTAATATGGAAAAAGATGATCCGCTGTGGCAACCCCTAACGGGAGCAGCTGAAAGAAGAAAAAGAAGGTGCAGTGAGAGTAACAATGCTAAAGCAGCTATGGTATTTGGAATACTTTGGCTATTCCCTGGAACATTATATTGTTACAGGTTAATTACAATCAGATATATTAAACTAATAAACAATATGCAGTTAGTTTCAGTGTATACGATAAAGCCGCGTCAGGGATGTGGATCTAAAGAAAGGGTAACCACACAGGAACAGTAGCACTGAATTGACGCTAGGTGCCGCCAGTATGTAAAACAGAGAGGAGAACTTGCGTACGCCAGGGTTGGAGCTACCATGGAAATGTTTAGGTTTTATACATCGCGATTTGAGTGTGGAAACGTTTGTATGTAACTTTTTTGTGCGTACGCACTATTTATACATGAGGCCCCAGGACCACATAATACTTACCCTTGAGTTCTTAAGGAGGCTAGCGAATACATATATACTGTAATGTCTTGACACATACTTTTAGGAAATCACTAGGGAGATTCAGAAGGACTGGAAATTTTATCCTGTTATATAAAAGGGGTGACCGGGCCAGTAAGCTTAACGTGCATCACAGGAAAATTAATGGAAGGAATTATTGAGGATAAGATTGAGCAACACCTGGCAAGTACAGGAGTTTTACTGAACAGTCACCATGAGTTCAGAAGAGGGAGGTCATGTTTTACTAACATGCTGGAATTCCATGAGGACACAACAAAAGGATATGATCAAAGTGAAGCATATGATATTATTTATCTTGACTTTCAGAAAGCATTTGATAAGGTGTCACATGAGAGGTTGGCGAACTACTAAAATCAAACTAAAAGAAGTTGAAGTTCAGGGTGATGTTTTTAGATGGGTGCAGAATAGGCTCAGACACAGGAAGGAGAGGGTGATGGTGTGAGGTACCTCATCAGAATTGGCTGATGTTAAGTGTGGTGTTCCACAGGGGTCAGTGCTAGGGCCTCTGCAATTTTTAATATATAGAAATGATTTAGATAGGAATATAAGTAACAAGCTGGTTACGTTTGCAGATGATACCAAGATATGTGGATTTGCAGATGATTTGGAATCCATTAAATCATTACAGAAGGACTTGGACAGCATACAAACTTGGGCAGATTTTGTGGTAGATAAAATTTAATGTCAGTAAATGTAAAATATTAACATAGGATGTAAAAATGTTAGGTTTGAATACACAATGGAAGGTCTGAAAATCGAGACTACACCTTATGAGAAGGATTAAGGAGTTGTAGTGGACTCTATGCTATCAACTTCCCGACAGTATTCAGAAGCCATTAAGAAGGCAAATAGAATGTTAGGTTACATAACATGATGTGTGGAATACAAGTCCAAGGAGGTTATGCTCACACTTTTACTGATGAGGCCTCATCTGGAGTACTGTGTGCAGTTTTGGTCTCCAGGCTACAAAAAGGACATAGCAGCACTAGAAGAGGTCCAGGGAAGAGTGACTAGACTGATTCCAGGGCTACAGGGGATGAATTATGAAGAAAGATTAAAAGAGCTGAGCTTTTTCAGTTTAAGCAAAAGAAAATTAAGAGGTGACATGACTGAAGTGTTTAAAATTATGAAGGAAACAGTACAGTGGATCGAGCTTGTTATTTTAAAATGAGTTCATCAAGAACACGGGGACACAGTTGGAAACTTGTTAAGGGTAAACTTCACGCAAACATTAGAAAATTTTTCTTCACAGAGAGAAACATAGACACTTGGAATAAGCTACCAAGTAGCATGGTAGACAATAAGAACTTTCAAAACTGGACTTGATGTTTTTTTAGAAGAATTAAATGGATAGAACTGACAAGCTTTGTTGGGCTGAATCGCCTGTTCTCGTCTAGATTGTTCTAATGTTATAATGTTACAGATAATAAAATTTTTACTAGTTGAAAAACTGTCAATGTTTCTGAAATTTCAGGGGGATAAACAGAATGCTAATGAGGCTACATTTTTTTGTCCAAACAACTTTGATGATGACCAACCATCATTTTCTATTGCCTTAATAACCTTCTCTTGTATGTAGGCTCTTGCCTACAATTAAAACAAATGTCTTCTTCTTCTTCTTTAGCTGGATCATCTCTGGAAAATATAGAACGATGCTTCTTTCTAGGCATTGACTATTTTGTAACTGCAATTCTCGATTACATTTAATTCAGCTTTATTTTCAAATTCAATTTACTTAAAATCCATATATGTTATACAGTATACATTATTTTGAAATAAACAAAAATAGATAAAAACACCATGTAATATTCATTAAAATATATGCATACAGTATATACACAGTTGTATTTTAACAATAATAAGATTTTTATGTTTGCAACTTTTAGAAGGCTCTTTTCCGTGGTTGTTTTTAGTGCAAGAACTAAGCATTTCTTTCTTCTCCTCTCTCTATCACAGCAACCACACAGTGTCTTCTATTAACTTTAATAATTGTTATTCTGCTACCAGACAAAATATGTTGCACCTTTGTCATTTTCTAACAATGAACCAAACTCACAATAATGTAATCAGTCAAGTAAAACAAAAATAAACAAAAATAAATAAACTTTTGCACCTCCCAGTGTGCACTGTTTCCTGCATTTACATGAGACTACTGTGGCTTTTTTACTTAGATCTCCATGTTCTAAATCTCTGCCAATGATTGTTTTCAAACAGGAGAACTAAACTGTGAAAGGTAGAAAAAGTCATTGCCACAATTTAACAAATAAATTGCCTTGTAATAGTGACCCTGTCAACTGTGGCAGCATTTTTCTAACAAAATGCACTTTGTTCTCCTTTGAAAACTGCCTTTATTAAACCATTATTAAATAGATGTCATGTTCACAAAAATAGCTTATAGACACACACAAGAAAAAAGTTTAAAGCTTCCAAATATTTCTAACTGTGAACAAAATATGACTATATGATTCCATGAATCAGTGAATTTTTCCAAAGAGCTTTCCTGAGCATGCAAAAGACTAAAAGGCAGCGGAAGAAAGATGACAGGCTGCTATTTAAATGAGCACTCTTTCAAATGGTTTTCTAATGCGCAAATTTAAATAAGCTGCTCCTGTATGAGTGGGAAAAAAAAATAATTAACAGAGTAGAAATGAGTAGATTTTTTTTTTTTATAAAGCTCAGCATGCTGAAACTACTTAAAACATAGATGCAGTGTCAGTGTTTTTGTGTGAATTAGGACTACAGTAAGACAGAATTGAATTAAGTATTCCAAGCTGAAAAGTGTGAAATTTTAATGCCTATTCAAAAAATTATTAATTTTTATACAATGGAAAAAAATGGAAATACTGCAGATCATTTTCATTTGTAAAGTCACGTGTTTCATGAAATGTTCTTTCTGCTTAGGGTATTTTACTGATTTTTCTTTTTTCACAGCAGCCTGTAGAGTCCAGCTCTCCCGTCAATGAGGCAGGAAAAGTGGTGATTAAAACTGATTAAAATCTGCAGTGTTTGTGTCTCAGTGAAATGAGGAAAACGGCATGGTTTGCTTGTGGACTCTTAAGTTGTGAATTAAACCTTTTAGTCTTCATAAATTAGGGCACTGTATGGGATGGTACAAATAAATGCCAAGCTGCCGGCAATGTGTATAGATATGAAGCTCTTTCATGCTGATTTAATTTAACTAGTTGAATTTTAGGACCAGCTGAAGGAGACCGGTTTGAGGAGTAAACAGTGTAGAACTCTCTTAATCACTGAATAATTAGTAATCAACATTAGGCTGCTGCAATGCAATCTGTTTAGAGTCAAAAAATTGAGCTCTTTAAAGAACTTTACCTGTCATTTACCTGCATCCTTGTGCACCTGCAGAATGGTTTTGGTTCAACTAATCAAACTAAAATATAAATCCCCATACAACAGGAATTGCAAAACCTCAGAATCAAACCAAAGGTCATTCCAGATTTGAGTGATGAATTTAATTTTGCTGATGTTTGCTTTTGTTCAGTATAATTGCTGAATGCTTTGTCTTGTAGCTCATTAATTGCTAAAATAAAATTAACTGAAACAAAAGTGTTGATGACTGCGTTTTTCAGAGCCACAGCTACCTAGGGTCAATTTACCTACAGGCAACCATAGTTTGGGTCATTATTATCATTATTATTATTACAATGCCTCCATGTAACTAAGCTACTGTACCCTATGGCGGATCCTTGGGCTACTAAACCTCTATGCCATCCATAGTTTTTAATGGACTACGCCTCTTAGGCAACTCCAGGGTATTTTTACAACTAGTTCCTTTGTGTATCTATAAGACAAACAGGGCACACCATGCTTTAACAGCACATTAGTATGTACATCATCATTGCCAGATTGTATTTTTCACTTTCTTTATCAGACCTTTTGGGTCCTATTCCTCTTTGGTGAAACCCTTTCCTAAGCTTTACTGTTCACTGAAAAATAATTTGGTGCTGAATTACTTTTCCATCAATGCCATTTTGAATTTCCAAATTATTTTTAAAATTGTTAGATGTGAATTTATTATGAAGCTTGTAAATAAAGCACAAACACAAGATAAAGTTTTGGGGATCCACCCCGTATATTGAAATTGAGTAGTCTAAAGGGACTGGACAGTTCTGGACAGGTTGAGGGAGTAAACTGAATGGTTTTATAGCAGGTAATAGGAAGGATGTTTTTGAAGGGCAGGAAGTCGTGTGAGGCCATCTGAAGGTGCCTGAAGTGAGGTCATTTGTATAGGCCGGAAATTAAGTCAAGTGGAAATGTGATGTCTTGGTTTTTTCTTCTGTAGGTCTATGGGAAGAGAATGACAGGCATTAGAGCTCAGCACCAAACCCCAATCCGGCATGCCAACACCCTGATTCGAACCCTTCGATTGCCTCCCAAGCACATGTGTGACAAGCTCCATATATTGACTGTTGTAAGATGGATACACAGACATGGAGAGAAGAGGGACCTTAAAGCAGGCAAAGACCTTCACTAGCCTGCTCAAAAGAAGCTCAGTCAATTCAGCCATTCCCCTCAGTAGCTACCTGCAGGATTTGGCCTAGATAGGCCTAACATAGGGAACTGCTTTTAAAAGTTCAAAATGCAAAGATAGTCCCAGAAATATATCAAATTGCTCTACAAAGGAAAGGGTGACGTAAACATTTGGCTTGTGTACTAAAGGCAAAGGTGTATTATAATAAAGATGAATATTTATTAACAAAAATAGACACATTGGTTGGTCACTCTAAACTGATCCTATATAGGTATGTGTGGGTATTTAATCCCTTCCTTATTTTTTTCCCTTTCCATCCAATTTCATCTGGTAAAATTCTGTGCCTTAATAACTCATTTATTTAGAGAATTACATTTTTAGATATTCAGATTTTAAACATTAGATGTCTGTAACTGAGGGTTGATACAATTGTGCATTTCTTACTTTGCAAAATTTTATGTAGATGTACATTAGTGCATATTCTAGCTGTGTTTTGTTAATTTCTATTCAGGCTAATGGTTGAAAATTCTTGACGCAAGTTAGGAGTGTTTGAAATCAAATCAAATCCAATCTTAATGTACAAAATGGTTGTGACAAATCCTGTAGCAGAGAGGTGTGCTTCATAGGTATAATAAAAAGTCAATAGCATTGGGTGCATGTCTACAGTCATGTCTATAATACTGCACGTGGCAGGACTGAATGAAATGTTTATATAACCTGTGAAAACGACTTGTATATTCCCAGGGTGTTAAAGAGATTATATATTGGTTTCTAGCTTTACATTCTATATTATCAAATCCCTTATCTATCACGCAGCACCAAAATTCACTATGCCACTGTATACAAAGCCTTCTTACTTTTTCTTATTGTCGGAATTTAATGAATTTTAGATAGAAAAGGAGACACTTCACTAAAAAAAATCCCATATGTTAATAACTACATTTCACCCATATCTCATCTAGATATTTTTAAAGAGTTTCAAAGAGTTTCTAATTTGAGAAGACTAATAGTACATTACCGGGATCTTAAAGAGATCAGAAACTGTTTTATAGTCTTGAATAGTATATTATCAAACCTCTTATCTATCAGACAGCATCACAATCAACCATACCACTGTATAGAATGCATTAATTTTCTTCCCATTATATGACTTTAATGAGTTTTACACAGAAAAAGAGACTTTTCAATCCATTAATCTTTTTTGTAGTTTTTTTCTAAAGTGCTTACACACAATTTTCAGAAATATTCACAAATATCACAACATTATTGAATACTTCATCTGCAAAACCTCTCAAACATTTTCCCCATATACACTTTATGACTGATTGCATCATCAGTTATAATGGCACTTACTTGTGTGTGGTTTGTTGCTCCATTGTATTGTACTGACAATTTTGGAAACCTTTTTATTTTTGGGAATTGAGTGAAAATATTAAACTGATTAAGCTTGTTTGGAGGAAAACTGTTGTAGTTCATTCTCCCTTTGACTGTTACCAGGTGATTCAAATATAGTAGTAATTGTCCAAATGTTCTTACAATGATACATTGAGGATTGTATAAAGTGTTTTGCAACGTGTGTCAGCCTAAACTGCATGTTAAGTGGAAACAGGTAGAACGTGTGTTCAGTTCTAAAGAGCTGGTGCACTGTTCTGAGAATGTTGTATTGATCTCAAAAATACTCTGTGTGAGCATCTGGTTACATAGTGCATAACCCACTGAAAAAAACGATAATAACAAATTTCACTCTATCTGCATAATCCACATAATTTTTATAAAAACTTTCAACACCACAGTTTCAACTATTTGACTTAATACTTTAATTCAAAATTGGACAAAGCCTTTGTCAGTGTAATATCATTAGCTAGCAACACACACAGAAACACAACAACTTTCTTAAAAAAAATATTCAAAACTACAGCTGTGATAGGAAAGGGCTCTTGTGGCAACACTAAACCCCAAGAATAAATCCAAATTGGTCAAATTATAAAAATAAATAAAAATGGTGCCTTTATTACAAAAAAAAAAACAAAATACACACACACACACAAGTGAGGGACAAACACTAAGAGAACACACAATTCAAAATAAAATCAAACTGAATCAAAATTTTGCTGCCTCTTTAGGTATCCTACTCACCAGGGGCCTCATGTATAAATGGTGCGTGCGCACAAAAATGTTGTGTAAGCCCGTGTCACACATGTGCGTTTAGGAGGCAGTGAAAAAGCCTAAAGGTGAGTGAAACATCGCGAGACAAAGGGTTGCCACGTGGTACTTACCTGAATCTCTTGATCTCCCAACAGAAAAACTGAAGAAAAATAACTCCATCCATTTCCGGGCTTCAAAATGGCCGCCATGACGTCACTTCCGGCGTCCGCCATTGACATCATGTGAGGCCACCATAGATGACTTCACTTCCAGCTCCTGAATTCAACGTCATTTCCTGCCAACCATTTCCTGTACTCATTTCCCATCTGTATTTAAACAGCATCTTGTTTCATGAACTTTATCAAATGTTACCGATTCCAGTACTTTTGATCATTTACACCGTTTTTCATTGCTTTATTTTGTCCATTGGACAATATACGGGGACGGTCCCCAAAACTTTATTTTTGTGGAGCTTCTTTTTTTGTTATTTTCACACCTGTTTTCACGCTCAAATCGTGATGTATAAAACCTAAACTTGGCATAAAGCCACGTACATTTTCACGGTAGCTCCAAACTTGGCGTACGCAAGTTCTCCACTAGGTTTTGCCAACTGGCGGCATCCAGCGTCAAAGCAGTGCTTTTGCTCCAGTGTGGTTTCCCTTTTTTTTTTAGATCCACATCCCTGACGTGGCTTTATCAAATACACTAAAATTAACCGCATATTGTTTATTAGTTTAAGGTATCTGATTGTAATTAACCTGTAATGATATAATAGTTCACGGAATGGCCACACTATTACAAATACCATAGGTGTTTTAGCGTTGTTACTCTCACTGCACCTTCTTTTTCTACTTTCAGCTGCTCCCGTTAGGAGTTGCCACAGCGGATCATCTTTTTCAATATTACTCTCACTGCACCACTCGGAGCAGCTGATCGGAAGGAGAATTATTAGTATACAGCATCAAGCACATGCTGCCTCAGCCATTCTGTCTATTGAACTGCTCTCATACGGCAAATGCTTCAAAGCCTTTTCTGTACGAACCTTGCGATTCAGAAACAGTTTTATCCCAAGAACTATAAATGCACTCAATCAGTCCATCAAGTGCTCCTTATAGAACTGTTTGTACTTTTAAGTACAATTACCTCACAGTAAACTTGCAATACAGTTATAATATTGCACAACCTGAGCCACTTTATAAAGCGCGTATTTACATATGATGACGATATCATTTTTAAGAAGAAATGCAGCAAAATATGTTTATTACATTATACAGAAAAAATATTAACATCATTTAAATAATCTATATTGTTAATAATTAAACATGTGAGGACATGGTGTCACAGCGGTAGCGACAAGCTGGTGCCCCAATTGTTCCTGCCTCGTGTTGTATTCTTGCTGGGGCTGGCGCAACACTGGAAAGATAGATGGATAGAATAATTAAACATGTACTACGAAGATATTTCAATGTTCCTTAAAAGTTTTGAAGAAATGGCGTTCTAAGCTTACAGATTGCGTAACATCTATTACAGAGCTGATTGTGTGGCGATTGGTTACTTGGAGAAAGAAAAGGAAGGACAGGAATTGGAGGTCATTACATTTGAAAGAGAATGTACTGCTGCAATAAATTACTTCATCGAAGGTCACGCATGGTGCAGCAAGTATCTTGCAGGAGGCAGGAACAATCTGTGGACGAGGCGCCAGTCACTATCGTCACTATCACTGCGTCACCGTGTTCCCATGTTTAATAACATGCTTTAATTCCTATCATCATGAAAATGATATCAAGTATACATCTCAGTATTTTAATTATTCAGAGAGCTGTAATATCACGAATGTATTGGATTTTGTGTCCTGTCAGAGGAAGAGAAAGCCTATTTAAGAAGCACGTAGTGATTCACACACATAGAGCACATAGAAGAACACATACAAAATCAAAGCATTTAATGTGCTACTTTAGTTACGATGGTATTTGAGAAACTAGTAAATTAAACGATTTTAAGATGAAGTTTATGATGTTCTACTTTAATGACAAAATAAACTACGTGATTAAAGTGGAAATTTCGAGATTAAAGTTGTTATTTCAAGCTTTTTTCTCACTGTGTCCCTATTTTTTTTCTTTTCTCTGTACCCTAATAAGCTTTCATATGACACTCAGATGGTGGGCTACAACTCGCCTTTTCATGGCGACTTTGATATCTGACAACTTCTTTTTTATTTTGGACACTGTGCGACTTTGTGAACTTGAGCTTTCGAGTTTCTCCAACACTCTATGTCACTCGATCAACTTCCTTTTGTTGATTATACCACTGTTTAAACCAACAAGTAGTAAATTTTTCCTTGCCTCCACTTGGTATTAGCTGAAATTCTTCTATTTTCCCCAGTGCTTTTGCCATTGTCTTTTCACAGAACTCTGAGCTTAAGGGCTATTTATACTGATTTGCATATTCCAAGAGGCGTAATTCTGGGAGGAGTTTGGGTGGGGCAGCAGGCGCGTGCACGTGCATTACTTTTCACGCAAATCGGGATTTATATAGTGGAAGAACGTGAAAGTTGGCATTCGCACAGATTTGTGCATCTGGATTTTTTTGCTTGTACGAACATTTCCGCTTTTGTCCATATGCCATGTTATAGTGTGAATTCTACACACGGCGTTATGCATGAGGCCCCAGGTTACAACTCCCAACAACGTCTGCCTTTTCCCTTTACCCAAACTCTTTATGAGACACAATGCTAAGTGACCCCTGCACTTCCAGAATAGCATGTTTAGCATATCTCATGTGGATATCAAAAATCATGTAGAGTACTGATTTTGCTTGCTTCTGATTTTGTTTGTGTGTTTATTTTTGTGCATTTCAATTTGTTTCCTTTTTTTGATTCCTTCTTTATATGTTTGTACTTCTTGATCTGATTTTGTATTACTCAATTTGTTTTGCATTTTTCACTGCTTTTGGGTTTTTTATTTGCATTTGTGATTTTCAATGTTTTTGTGTGATTCCGTTTTTTGTGTTGCCTTCTATTGTGTCTTTTTATTTTATTTGTCTTTTGTTCACTTTAGGGCCACCACAGATACCTTTATCCAAAAGTGACTTACAGAGGCCTTGTAAATAACCTTGATATCAATATACTTCACAATATAGAATTCACTTCAAAATATATCAGCTTTAATAAAAGTACTTTATAGCTTCCATTTTAAATGAAACTCCCTCTATTTCCTTTGGCATCCTTAAGCATGTGATTCAATAATTAACTTGAAAGAATTCTTCCAAGTTAAAATATACGGAGGCTTTTGAGAATGTTTAGATGTGGATTAGATCCCCATGTATCCTTCTTTGCTCAAGAAAAAAAATAATTCAATTGACTCATCTTTTTAAGTTGGATAGGCCCCTTAATCCATGAATGCAATTGATGCAGAGTTTTAGTTCCCTTTGTAGTGAGATGAACAGAAATGCACTGAGTATCCCTAATGCAGTCTCATTATCACAATATAGAGTCTGATGGGTAGATGGGTAATTATTATAGAAGCCCTAAATTAGTGGCCACTGCAATCCTGGTGAGGTTGATGTTCTTAAAAAAAAATATTATAATTTTGAAGATAGTCTTTAAATTGCCTCAAGTAGTTTTTAAATAAGCATAACTGAAAATGTTCTTCAATTGTGTAGTCCTGTATAAATGTAGGTATAGAGTAGTGCTGCAGTTCTAAGCTGGAGAGAAGGGAAGTGAGCCTTAAAAATAACCGTTAGTTTACACAGCTGCCAACCCCAAGTCTCCATATTGTGCTAGGCTACATTTCAATTCCACTGGTGCATCCTACAGTGCTCTTGCAGAGAGTCTCCATGCCTGTTTCACTCACCCAACCTCGATCTCCTATTCCATGCAGACCACCTATGCCAATTTCTGTTCATGGAGTCTGAAGTTATAGCTCTGTCTTCCCATCTTTGAGCTGATCCATGCAAGGATAGAGACTGCCAGGGAACAATGTACAAAGGCCTATCTTATATCTTAACAGCATACTATCTTATGCTGTTTTCTTGTGTTTCCAGGCAGACAATAAATACAAGTTTCTAAGTCAGAAATTCCACATGAACATGGAACTACAAGTTAGACCATTCAGAGAAAACGAAGTTATCCTAATTCTCCAATTGTGATGTAATGTTGACCTTGTCCCTTAGTCAATTTCATAAAATAAAACATATAACCTGGTCAGCCAGAAATGCAATTTTCGTGGTCAAATTGCATTTCTTGTGAAATGACACACATTTAATACATTTAGTGTGGTCTTTATTTCCACTTAAAAATAAAATTTATCCTTACAGACCAAGAAACAGATCAACAGTAACTTCATGTTTTTTCAAATAGTCCAACCAGAAACTCATGTAAACACACCGAAGTTGGATTTGAAACCTCATAACTCAAAGCTTTCACTCTGTCACAGGTCCAATGCACCAATGTTAGAATATTTTTAGTTTTGTTAAACTTGTATTATAATTTTCAGAACAGAAATTGTTAGACTACTACAGAATATACAATAAAAAAGATGTTGGTCTCGACTGTTATAGGAGATGGACGTCTGAAGCAGAGCTCTGCTTGCAGCGGCTTTAATTTTTCACGTATTTCACATTGTTTAGAGGTATCCTGTATTTAACCCGACCAAGGAACTTCCACTACAATATACAAGCATGAGTAACAAGAAGAAAAGTCAGAAAGAACCGGAAAAGAAACTTAAAGCTGCTTCAAAGTCTGGACAGACATCCTGCCCGAGTGCAAGGTATGGCCTCTCGGAAACTGACTTGGAACAGGCAGACGAAGGCGCAGATATCCTGGGACCCCGCTCCATTGTTTCGTCTCCAGTCGAGAGTGAAAACGGGAGCGAAGGTGCAAGTGATACAGGTGATACATGTCACGCTGGATCACCAGTTTCTGAGGTTCATTCAAGACTAGAAAAGGCCCTGCGGGATGTGCTTTCATCTACTCATCACGAGCCTACAGCACCTGCCGTAACAGGAGCTGCACTTCCACTCGTAGAGCATGAAATCCGAAGCGAACTGTCCGAACTGAAAGAGATGATTGCTACACTGGCTACGGCCATAAATGAGCTTAAGAAGGAGAAGAAGAATGATCTTATGAAATCTAACATTGAGCTTAAGAAGGATAACAAAGACCGGGAAATGCATCTATTTAAACGTTTTGACGTGAACTTTAAAGGCATGTTTGAGAAATTAGAGAAATTAGAAAAACACATCGAAGAAAATAGAATCAAACTGAAAATGCTTACCGACCAGATTAAAGACATTACAGATCAGCTGGATGACGTTAAGCAGGCATTCACGGCCCGAGTTGAAACAGTGGAACAATTGCCGTCTAACGCCGATGAAAAAGCCACAGCTGCGAATTCCGAATGCAAAAAACTCGGAGACAGACTTGCGGCCCTGGAAGATGGGCACAGAAGAAATAATATAAGAATTGAGGGTATACCTGAGAAACAAGAAAGCTCAAGCCCAATGAAATTTGCTGTAGAATTACTGTCTAAAATAATTGGAGATGATTTTAAACTCGACATTGAGATAGCAGCTGCTTATCGCACATACAGTTCTAGTACCTTTAAACCCAGGTCTTTTATTGTCCGCTTCAAGCGACTACGATGTAAGCTTGATGTGATGGCACTTCTCAGACACAAGCAAGAAATTATATTTGAAAATAATCTTATTTGTATTTTCCCCGACTTATCACCATCAACAGCTGCAAAACGTGCATCCTACTCTGACATTAAAAAGTTGCTACTGGAAGCCGATATCAAATACAGCCTCCTGTATCCTGCCAAACTGAAAGTGGAAGTTCAAGTTCAATATTATATTTTTTCAAGCAAAGAAGAAGCCAAAAAGGAATTAAAGAAGCTGTTTCCGACACTCTTTTGAAAGTTAATAAGGAGCCGTATTCTATCAAGGCATGGGAAGGACCTGTCATCTGCTCTCTGGATCCATATTTAAAGAGACTGGTATTATAATTATACATTCTTTTCTTTATCTGGACATTATATGTTTATGCCTTAATCAGAGTTATAGACGTGAGTGTGGAAGTGTGGAAGTAATTAAAGTAGGATTTGTTTTTTTTTATTACCTTAAAGTAGACTGTTTAACATCATACACTTGGTTTATTGCTATTTATACTATTACATTATACTATTATAGTAGGAATTACCATGTTTATCCTAGACTACTTTTTAAAATCATTCCCAGGGTTCATTATTTTTTTGATTTTAATATTTTAATTTTTAAAATTAATGAAGATTATTTTAAGCTTAGATTGTTGATGATTATATTTTTGGCAGATAGTATTAAGAATTCAGCTGCAATAGATATCTCTTTGTTTTAATTCTCTAAGGCCGCTGCAGGGTGGGGTTTGTTTTGTTTTGGATGTGCTCTGTCTTCATATGTCAGAGGACCGGGACATCGTGAAGTGGGATCAAGCCTCATGTGGGGAGGCAAAATGGGGGGGGGGGATAAAGGGGGGAGAGAAGGAGAGCAGGCTAAAATGCAATAACTCATGGGGAAATTTTAAACTAAGATTGAAACTGCCTCATTACCAGCTAAGACTATAAAATGACATTAAAAACTCAGAATCAATGTCTCCATGATAGGACAGTTAACTTTGTGAGCTGGAATGTTAAAGGCCTGAATCACGAATTAAAGAGAAAGAAAGTATGCCCTCATCTAACAGGCTTAAACGCTAAAATAGTATTTTTACAGGAGACCCACTTACTAAGCAAAGATCAGTTCAGACTACAAAAAGACTGGACTGGCCAAATGTTCCATTCTAGTTTTATAAAGAAAACTAGAGGGGTGGGAATTCTTATACACAGAACAGTTCCATTTGTAGCATCAGATGTAGTATCGAACCCTGAAGGGAGATATGTGATGGTCACGGGCAACTTATGTAACAGTAAAATGATTCTGATAAATGTTTATGCACCCAATGCTGATGATAAGGAATTCATGCAGAATCTATTTGCATCCATTCCCAATGTGAACACTCATAAAATTATAATGGCTGGGGACTTTAATTGTGTTTTAAATCCACTCTTAGATAGGACTCCTGTGTCGGGGGGACGATATCTAATACTGCAAAGACAATTACACAGTTTTTAAATGATCACAACTTATCAGACCCCTGGAGATTTCTTAACCCAAACTCAAGAACATATTCGTTCTACTCAGCAGTGCATTATAGCTACTCAAGAATTGATTATTTTTTTATAGATAATAATTTCTTGTCTATAATTAAATCATGCAAATACGACACAATTGTTATCTCTGACCATGCACCTCTAGTCTTGGAGCTAACATCAATAAGCCCCTCACACTCACCTCGCAGATGGCGCCTTAACCCTCTTCTACTGGCAGACGAGAACTGCACAGAATTTATATCCAAACAAATCAGCTTCTTCCTAGAGACAAACACGCCCACGGAGATTTCCGCAGGAACACTCTGGGAAACTCTAAAGGCCTTCTTAAGAGGACAGATTATTTCATTTGTTTCCCACAGAAATAAATTAGAAACCAAGAAAATATCAGAGCTAAGAAGCGAAATTACTAGAATAGATGAAGAACAAGCCAGGCGTCCAAGCGAAGCTCTCCACAGGAAAAGGCAGGCCCTGCATACAGAACTTAACATCTTAACAACTAAAGAAACTGAACAACTTATTTATAAGTCTAGACATCATTACTATGAACACGGAGAAAAAGCTAATAAGCTTTTAGCTCAACAAATTCACAAACAAGAAGTTCGAAATGCAATACTAGTAATTACCAACACGAATGGAGAAGAAATTATAGACCATAAAAATATAATGCACACATTTAGAGACTATTATAAATCCTTATATTCTACTGAGCTCAAAGAAGACAACACACAATCTAATGCATTTCTGGATACATTACAGACACCACAAATAGATGCTTTAAGTGCTGAGGAACTGGATAAACCTCTAACACTAACAGAATTACTAGATGCTATAAAGTCACTACAAAGCGGGAAATCAGCAGGCCCTGATGGCTACCCCGTAGAATTTTATAAGAAATTCTCCACTCAGCTAGCTCCCCTCTTATTGGCAACATTTACAGAAGCTAGCGACAACCAAATACTACCTCAAACATTTCGACAAGCATTAATCACCGTCTTTCCTAAACAAAATAAGGACTTGTTACAATGTGCATCATACAGACCAATTTCACTCCTGAATAATGATGTTAAGATACTTTCAAAAATTCTAGCTAGAAGGATGGAGAAAGTGCTGCCCTCTGTAATATCACAGGATCAAACTGGATTTATTAAAGGCCGACATCTATCTTCCAATCTCCAACGCTTGTTTAATGTTATATATTCACCAGCAAAATCAAACACCCCAGAGATATTACTATCATTAGACGCAGAAAAAGCATTTGATATGATTGAATGGAACTACCTTTTCACTGCATTGGAGAAATTTGGGTTTGGCCCGAATATTTGTGCATGGATCAAACTACTGTATACCAATCCAGAAGCTTCAGTTTGTATTAATAACATTTGCTCAGACTACTTTAAGCTAGAATGTGGCACCAGACAAGGATGTCCCTTGTCACCACTGCTGTTTGCAATCGCCATTGAACCACTGACGGTTCACTGCCGAAATTCTTATCAGATAAAGGGGATTGTCAGAGAAGGACTGGAACAGAAAATTTCTCTATATGCAGATGATATGATTTTATATATATCAGACCCAGAAAACACTGTCCCTGCAGTTCTAACAGCACTAACAGAATTTCAAAAGATATCTGGTCTTAAAATTTATCTGAATAAAAGTATACTCTTTCCAGTGAATTCACAAGCATATAATATCAGATTGGACACCCTTCTTTTTATCATAGCAGATCAGTTTAAATACCTAGGGGTAAATATCACAAGTAAACATAAAGCTCTTTATCAACAAAATTTTGCCATCTGTATGGAAAAAATTAAGCAAGACCTGGATAGATGGTCAACCCTTCATCTCACTCTAGCCGGAAGAATTAACATTGTTAAGATGAATATCCTTCCTAAACTTCTTTTTTTATTTCAAAACATTCCAATATATATCAATAAATCATTTTTTAAGCAATTAGATTCAACAATAACCTCATTCATTTGGAACTCAAAACACCCACGTATCCGAAGAGCAACCCTACAAAGACCTCAGGCAGAAGGTGGCATGGCTCTACCTAATTTTCAGTTTTATTACTGGGCAGCAAACATACAAGCCATAAAAACCTGGACACAAATAAATGAACATACACAGGCCTGGTCCGCAATAGAAATAAAATCCTGTAGTACTTCTTTATACTCCCTGCTCTGCTCTCCAATAAATGCAAGTTATCGCAAATATACTAATAACCCAATTGTGCTTTACTCACTTAGAATATGGAACCAAATTAGAAAGCATTTTAAGATGGAAAATCTTTTATCAGTGGCACCTCTGCAAGAAAACCACCTCTTTCAACCCTTGCAAACATATCCAGTTTTTAATACCTGGAAAAGTTTTGGGATTAAAATGCTCAAAGATCTTTATATAGACAACATATTTGCATCTTTTGAACAATTACGTTCAAAATTCAACCCCCCAGCTACACATTTCTTTCACTATCTTCAAATTAGAAATTTTGTTAAACAGAAATTGCCCGATTTTCCCCACCTCGCACCCTCCACAATGCTGGAAAAAATACTGCTCAATGCCAAGGAATTAAACACCATTTCCTCATTATATAAAATCCTATTAGAGTCTCTACCTTTCAAAGATCCAAGAGGACATTGGGAAGAAGATCTCTTAATCAATATATCAGAAAAGGAGTGGAAGGTAGCAAAGCAGAGAATTCACTCGAGCTCCATATGCGCAAAGCATAGAATTATTCAACAAAAAATTATGTATCGAGCTTATCTGTCTCGCTCAAAACTGTCCAAAATGTTTCAAGGGCAAGATCCAACCTGAGAACGTTGCAACCAAGCTCCTGCCTCACTGGGTCACATGTTCTGGGTCTGCACCAAATTAACGTCATTTTGGACAAAAATTTTTAGATAGATAGATAGATAGATAGATATTTTATTAATCCCAATGGGAAATTCACATTCTTCAGCAGCAGCATACTGATACAATAAATAATATTAAATTAAAGAATGATAATAATCCTGGTGAAAAACAGACAATAACTTTGTATAATGTTAAATGTTAACGTTTACCCCCCCCCCCGGGTGGAATTAAAGAGTCGCATAGTTTGGGGGAGGAACGATCTCCTCAATCTGTCAGTGGAGCAGGACAGTGACAGCAGTCTGTTGCTGAAGCTGCTCTTCTGTCTGGAGATGATACTATTAAGTGGATGCAGTGGATTCTCCATAATTGATAGGAGCCTGCTGAGCGCCCTTCGCTCTGCCACAGATGTTAAACTGTCCAGCTCCATGCCAACAATAGAGCTTGCCTTCCTCACCAGTTTGTCCAGGCGTGAGGCGTCTTTCCTCTTAATGCTGCCTCCCCAGCACACCACTGCGTAGAAGAGGGCGCTCGCCACAACTGTCTGATAGAACATCTGCAGCATCTTATTGCAGATGTTGAAGGACACCAGCCTTCTAAGGTAGTATAACCAGCTCTGTCCTTTCTTGCACAGCGCATCAGTATTGGCAGTCCACCTTTGATGATCACTGGGTCTATGAGGGGTCTGGGCCTCCTAAAATCCACCACCAGCTCCTTGGTTTTGCTGGTGTTCAGGTGTAGGTGGTTTGAGTCACACCATTTAACAAAGTCATTGATTAGGTCCCTATACTCCTCCTCCAGCCCATTCCTGATGCAGCCCACAATAGCAGTGTCATCAGCGAACTTTTGCACATGGCAGGACTCCGAGTTGTATTGGAAGTCTGATGTATATAGGCTGAACAGGACCGGAGAAAGTACAGTCCCCTGTGGCGCTCCTGTGTTGCTGACCACAATGTCAGACGTGCAGTTCCCAAGACGCACATACTGAGGTCTGTCTTTAAGATAGTCCACGATCCATGCCACTAGGTATGAATCTAATCCCATCTCTGTCAGCTTGTCCCTAAGGAGCAGAGGTTGGATTGTGTTGAAGGCACTAGAGAAGTCTAGAAACATAATTCTTACAGCACCACTGCCTCTGTCCAACTGAGAGAGGGATCGGTGTAGCATATAGATGATGGCATCCTCCGCTCCCACCTTCTCCTGATATGCAAACTGCAGAGGGTCAAGGGCGTGTTGAACCTGTGGCCTAAGGTGGTGAAGCAGCAGCCTCTCCATGGTCTTCATCACATGTGATGTCAGAGCAACAGGCCGAAAGTCATTCAGCTCACTAGGACGTGATACCTTTGGGACTGGGGTGATGCAAGATGTTTTCCAAAGCCTCGGGACTCTCCCCTGTTCCAGGCTCAGGTTGAAGATGCGCTGTAGAGGACCCCCAGGCTCCGATGCACAGACCTTCAGCAGTCGTGGCGATACTCCATCTGGACCCGCTGCTTTGCTGGCACGAAGTCTCCTCAGCTCTCTGCTCACTTGCGCTGTTGTAATTATGGGTGGGGATGTCTCTCCTATGCTGGTATCAGCAGAAGGATGTGTGGAGGGTGCAATACACCAAGGTGAGAGTGAGAGTGGGTTAGGGTGGTCAAACCTGTTAAAGAAGTTGTTCATTTGGTTTGCTCTCTTCCCGTCTCTCTCGATGGTGGTACCCCTCTTCGAGCTGCAGCCAGTGATGATCTTCATTCCATCCCACACTTCCTTCATGCTGTTATTCTGCAACTTCTGCTCCAGCTTTCTCCTGTACTGCTCCTTCACCGCCCTGAGCTGGACTCGGAGTTCCTTCTGCACGCGCTTGAGCTCATGCTGATCACCGTCTTTAAAAGCCCTTTTCTTCTGGTTCAAAAGGCCCTTGATGTCACTTGTAATCCATGGCTTGTTGTTAGCATAGCAGCATACAGTTCTTACTGGAACTACAATGTCCATACAGAAGTTGATGTAGTCAGTAGTGCAGTCAACAACTTCCTCAATGTTCTCACTATGAGATCCCTGCAGGATATCCCAGTCTGTAGTTCCAAAACATTCTCTCAGAGTATTCTCAGCCTCTGGGGTCCACTTCCTGAATGATTGTGTGGTTACAGGTAGGACTCTCACTTTTGGTTTATAGTGAGGCTGAAGCAGAACCAGGTTATGATCTGCTTTCCCAAGCGCAGGCAGCGGGGTGGCGCTGTATGCATCTTTAACGTTTGCATACAGTAAATCAATAGTCTTATTTCCCCGGGTGTTACAGTCCACATACTGGGAGAATGCAGGTAATGTTTTGTCCAGCGTCACATGGTTAAAGTCTCCAGTGATTAGCACAAGCGCCTCAGGGTGCTGCGTTTGTGACTTAGCAACAGCAGAATGGATGATGTCACTCGCTGACTCCATGTCCGCCCGAGGAGGGATGTACACGATGACAACAATGACATGTCCAAACTCTCTGGGCAAGTAGTAGGGACATAAACTTACGGCCAACAGTTCGATATCCCTGCAGCAAGTGGAGATTTTGACGTTAACATGTCCAGAGTTACACCACCGTGTATTAACATAGAGAGCGAGTCCTCCTCCTTTGTGCTTCCCACAGGTACTTGCATCTCTGTCCGCTCTAACTGTGCTAAACCCGGGTAGCTCCATGTTGGCATCTGGGATGGTGTTATTTAGCCACGTTTCGCAAAAACACAACAAACTGCATTCTCTGTAGGTCCTGACATTTTTCACCAGCGCAGCCAGTTCGTCGATCTTATTTGAGATTGAGTTCACATTCCCCAGAATCACAGAAGGCACCGAAGGCTTGAAACACCACTTTCTCGCAAGCCGCTTCATTTTTAGCTTAGTGCCGGCTCTGCTGCCACGATACCGCCTTCTTACCTCGTCGGGTAAATATGGAACCACACCGGCACTGGCATTTGTTCTCAGTACTCGAAGTTGAGTACTTGAATAGGCGAGTCTCGGCGTGTAAAAATCCATGCCCACGTTGTAAAAGTAAGTGTGTCCAGGGAACGAATCCACATAAAATAAAGTAATAGGAGTGATCAATAAATAAAAATAGAAAAATAAAAGTAGAAAAGTACACATACATATACAGTCATACATGGAGCTGCTGAAAAGGCTGCCACTCACGGCGGCGCCGGATAAGTGCCTTTTAGACAGCCTTGGGGTCACAATCCCTCCTAACCCACTAACAGCTGTGTTCGGTGTTCTTCCAGACGGACTTGAAGTGGAAAAGGACAAGCAAACGGTGATTGCATTCACTACACTTTTGGCATGCACTTATTTTCTTAAATTGGAAGAATCCTAACTTTCCTCTGATAAGTCAGTGGGAAACCGATGTTTTATATTATTTGAAATTGGAAAAAATCAAATTCTCAGTTAGAGGATCTGTACAAAATTTTTTCAAAACCTGGCAGGATCTGATCAATATTATTTTAGAATAAGAGAAATAACCATCACCGCATTTAATTCCCTTCTCCATCTCTTATTTACATATATATTTATTTCTCCCTTTCCTTTGCTTAATGTTGTCTTATTAAAAAGCCCTTATTAAAAAGCCCTAAGCAATTCTCCTTTAGCTAAGCTCTTCTTCTCAGGGGTGGGGTTTGATTTGTCTTTAATTTGTTTGGTTATAAATTGATCTATTTGTATGGAATGATTACAATAAAAATTAATAAAATATTAAAAAAATAAATAAATAAAAAAATAAAAAAGATGTTACAATTAATAGTAAAATGCATGTGTCTAACAGTTTAGTACTGTTAAAGCAATATTAATGAACATCAGAAAGCTGTTAGAGCTACTAATGTTAAATAACATTTGTTCTCCGTGGTAAAATATGACACAAACAATGGTAAAGAGGTGGCACACCACCTTGGTGGTTTAAATCATAAGAAAACATGCAACAATTGCAGAAATATTTTCATAGATACAATTTCAAATCAGAACTGACTCAAGATGGCCAGTTAGCAGGTTATTGAGTTCATGAGGCAGGAAGACACATAAGTGACATGAGAGAAGGAGTGGCTGTCAATCTTCTAGTCCGTAGAGGGATTAGAAGAGAAGGCATTAGTATACAGTGCCAAATGCTGGTCCAGCGGGGTGTAGTGAATAAGGCTTTGGATTTCAAACCCTGACACTGTGGGTTCAAATCCCGTTACTGACACATGATCAAGTCACTTGACCTGCCTTTGATCCAACTGAAAACCAAAAGAAATGTAACCAATTGCATCACCAATGTTGGTAGTCAGTCACCTTAGACAAAGGCATCAGCCAAATAAGTAAATGTAAATGTAATTACCATCAGCAAATCCCTTAGGCTGTCTCCCATGCACATGTTTGTTACACCTTTAAAAAATATATACATGAACAGGTTGAATCTAGTTGCAGAACTGAGCAGAAATGAAGCAGCTTCAGCATTTCCATTGACTTGAAACCATCTGTGAGTTTTTCTCTATTTTCTACCATTAGTTGTATGTAACTCAAGTTATATTTTCCCTACTTTTGATTGGGATTCAATTGTAACTGTGTACTTTTTGCATTAAAAATAATTTAAAAAGCATTTGGCATATACAGTTCAGTACTTAACAATTTAAGATAAAAATAAATGGCGGTACTTCAAAACATTTCAATTCTTGCAGTCAAAATGCCAAGAAAAAAGAGTTTAGCACCCCAGCCTAATGCTATCAACATGATAATTGATCACATACCCTGTTATAGTTAAGCATTTGCTTTGAATAACAGATCTACTGTGGGAATACTGTTAGCAGAATCCAAAATAATGCACAACTTCAAATCATTATGTTTATATTAATGGGAGTCTTGACCATGTGGTACAACATTTTGGGGGTCCTTGGCTTAAAAAAGTTTGGGAACCACTGCCCAAAATGATAGCATAAATTATGCTGACTACTTCCAACAGAGTAGAACAAAGGAAGAATAGTCTAGCAAATTGCAAATGTGTGTACCCACAATAAAATCCAGATGTATAAAACTGTGTGTACACAATGTTCCATACACTTCCACTTTATAAATCACATGTGAAATTTAATACACGTGCATGCGCTTACAACTCCACCCTGATTCCTCACAGATTTTTGCATATTTGAATATGTAAAGGACGGCACATTGGCGCAGTGGTAGCGCTGCTGCCTCGCAGTAAGGAGACCTGGGTTCGCTTCCTGGGTCCTCCCTGTGTGGAGTTTGCATGTTCTCCCCATGTCTGGAATTCCTCCGGGTGCTTCGGTTTCCTCCCACAATCCAAAGATATGCAGGTTAGGTGCCTTGGTGATCCTAAATTGTCCCTAATGTGGGCTTGGTGTGTGGGTGTCCTTCAGTGGACTGGCGCCCTGCCCGGGATTTGTTCCTGCCTTGCGCGCTGGGATTGGCTCCAGAACACCCATATGATATAGCAGGTTGGAAAAATGACTGACTGAATATGTAAATTAATATAAATAGCCCAATTCATTCTGTGTTTTGTTAAAAGACAATGGTAAAAGCACATATAAAAAAGAAGAATTTTCACCGAATGCAAAGTGGAGGTCCTACTCAGTGAAGTGGAGGCAAAGAAAACTGTACTTTTTGGTGGATAACAACAACAACAACAACATTTATTTATATAGCACATTTTCATACAAAAAGTAGCTCAAAGTGCTTTACATAATGAAGAAAAGAAAAATAAAAGACAAAGTAAGAAATTAAAATAAGACAACATTAGTTAACATAGAAAAGGAGTAAGGTCCGATGGCCAGGGTGGACAGAAAAAACAAAAGAAAACTCCAGATAAGGAGTAAGGATAAGGCAGTGCTACGAGCAACAAAAGGTAATTGATGGAGTTCAGAAAGTCTCACAGTGCCCGAAATAAAAAAAGAAGTGATCAGATGTCAAAGTCAAGGTGAAAAGGCGAGTCATAGCCCTCCGTCTTAGTGTCATAAGGAAGTGTATTATGGTACAGAGAAAATAAAAAAATTAAATAAATAAGGACAGAGTGAAGAAAAAAAAGTTTGAAGGATAGACTTGAATCTCGAAATTTTCACTTCTGTCTTATAGTTTATTTTGTCATTAAAGTAGAACGTCATAAACTTCATCTTAAAATCAATGTTTAATTTACTAGAGTTTCTCAAGTCCCATCCTATCTAAAGTAGCACGTTAAATACTTCATATTCTATGTGTGTGAATCACTACGGTCTTCTTAAACGGACTTTCTCTTTTGTAGACAGGAGTGCACAAGCAGTGATTGCCACACAGAATACATTACATTCGTGATATCACAGAATATTTTAGAATACTAAGATGTATACTTGATATTATTTTCATGATGAAATGCATTAAAGCATGTATTAAACATGAGGGGGCACGGTGGTGCAGCGGTAGTGATGAGCTGGCGCCCTATCCAGGGAAGCGTGAAGCCGGAGCAGGGTACCAGCTCATTGTTACCACTGCGCCACCACACCCCACATGTTTAAGAGTATACATTATTTAATTGAAGTTAATGATTTATCTGTAAAATGTAATATGCATACTCTAATGGATTTCATCATAAAAATGATATCAAGTATCCATCCTAGTATTCTAACTGCACACAGTTCCCAGAGGATAGCTCTTGGAAATCTAAATCGACTTAGAAGCCAGTCATCATTATCTGTAAATACGCTCTCTCTACTATTGAATTGAATTCCTTTATTATCATTGTATGGTACAATGAGATTCAATATGAAAATTCTCCATAAACTTATTTTCCTATAAAATGATAATAATAATAATATAAAAAACAACAAAAAATATACAATTTGAAAGCATACTTATAATAAACATGAACATATAGTGCAAATAGTGCAAATGGTTCATAAAGTGGCTCAGGTTGTGAAATATTACAGTTGTAGTGCAAGTTTACAGTGAAGTAATTGTAACTGTAAGGACAAGCAGTTCTACTGGGAGCACTTGATGTACTGTGTTTATAGCTCTTAAGATGAAACTGTTTCTGAGCCTCGAGGTCTGTGCAGAAAAGGCCCTGAAGCCTTTGCCAGATGGGAAAAGGTGAAATAGACTGTGCGTATGGCTGAGTGGAATCCATGCAGATGCTGGTGGCTTTCCAGAGGCAGCGTATGCTATAAATATCCTCCAGGGCTTGAAATTGTTTCCTGATAATCCTCTGTGCTCTTGACACAACTTGCCGAAGAGCTTTCCAATCAAGTGCTATACAGCTGTGTTTCCACACTCAGATACAATGGGTTAAAATACTCTGAATGGTGCACTGATAGTAACAATGCTAAAGCAGCTATGGTATTTGGAATAGATTGGTCATTCTGTGCATGATTATATTGTTACACAATGATTACAATCAAATAAATTAAATTTGTAAATTATATGCAGTTAAATTTGGTGTATTTGATAAAGTCTGTGTCACAGATGTGAATATGAAAAAAAAGGGAAACGAAACAGAAACAGTAGCATTGCTTTGACGCTGTGTGCCACCAGATTGCAAAACCGAGCAGAAAAGTGAGTGCACATGGTCTGAGGCTGCTATGAAAATGTGCATTGCTTTACAAAAACTTTAGTTTTTATACATCTCAAAGTGAGCGTGGAAGGGGGCGTACACAACATTTTTGTGCATACGCAGTTAATACATGAGGCCCCAGATGCTTAGGATTTATCTTGTGTTAAGTACTACATCTGTGTAAAGCAAAACATTTTACCACTTGACAGACAACTTTATTGAAAACAGAGTGTCATTTAATTGCCTATCTTTCCACTCTATTTGAATATATTCCACAGCTATAGAGCTAATCTTTACAACACAAATTTCTTATTCACATTTCAGACACACTTCTTTGTCTTGACAGCAACATATTAATCACTAAGGGGAAATGTTTCTTTCCCTCTTGTTATTACAGGTCAAAGAAACTCTGCTGGGGAAGAAAGTACGCTTTAACAGCATTCCCTGTATTGATGGCTGGATGTGTTAATGAGCAGATAATGAACAGCTCGTACATCAAACCAATCATCAGGGCTAAGAACCAAGGCACTCTTTAAAGTGATATAAAGAATATCCTATGATAAAGGGCTTACAATAAAAAAAGAAAAATATAAATGATATCAACTAGTGCCCATTTTGGTATATTAAAATTTCATTAGCTTAGTTTTATATAGAAAATAAAATTGAAAAATAATTTTAAATGTTTGTTCAAAAAGAAAAAAATCATATTGCTAAATATATCAGTATCAAGCTGAATGGGTTTCAGCAGTTTAACATTTTATAAAGCAAAAAATGAATTGCTTCAGGTTCATTTTTACACTCTACTCAACCTCAGTTTACCCTAGGAGAGTGCAAAAAATAATTCTTAACATTTAACATTTTAACAGTAACATTATTAACCCCCTCCATCCAACCCCACCATCTACTAGAGTTACTATTTTCAACAGGGATGATAAGCATTTCAAGTTATCCTTAACTTGCACTGTTTTCCTAATTTGTTCAAAGACAAAGCTAGTGATTCTTGACAACCAATAAGATCAGGTATCAGTGTCTTCTGAGATATTTTTTTCTACCAAAATGCAAAATGATATGTGGACTTTCACTTTCATATTGATACCTCCTGTATTAATGTCCTAACACATTAATTTTATGCTGAAATTTGAATGATCTGTCCATTATTGCGGGCAGAAATGTTTCCATAATTCAGTGGAGAAGTTGTTGCAGATCAAGCAGAAACACCAACATTGTGCTAAACCATTTAAAATGAGCACGTTATCTTCTTTTATGTTACTTTTAAAGGTCCTGTTCAGAGCGGTTCATGGAAATACTAATTCATCCGTGACTTGCTGGTAGGGTGGGCTTGGATTCTGAATTATATATATTACATAAAATATGATGGATCAACAACTATATATATATTTTTTTTTTTTTTTTAATTCTGGAATTGTCAGTTTTCTGTCTTTTTTAATGCAAGGTTATCCATCCATCCATTATCCAACCCGCTATATCCTAACTACAGGGTCTGCTGAAGCCAATCCCAGCCAACACAGGGCGCAAGGCAGGAAACAAACCCCAGGCAGGACACCAGCCCACCACAGGGCACACACACACAAACAAAGCACACACTAGGGACAATTTAGAATCGCCAGTGCACCTATCCTGCATGTCTTTGGACTGTGGGAGGAAACCAGAGCACCCGGAGGAAACCCACGCAGACACGGGGAGAACATGCAAACTCCACACAGGGAGGACCTGGGAAGTGAACCTGGGTCTCCTAACTGTGAGGCAGCAGCACTACCCACTGCGCCATAATACAAGGTTATTTACATCCAAATTACAATCCTGATCTTTTTTTCATAAGTTTCCACCTCTCCAACTGTTTTTTCTATGCTGCTGTCTTGCTGCTACATTAAATTAAATGTAATTGCATTTAAATTAAACACAAACTCTTCTCAGGAAAGCTACTTAAATAAAACATTCTTAAGCCTATTATATCCTTGGTTTTTATTTAATTTTTGTATAGTTTTAAGAAAAACAAAGGTATTTTTCTTTAGTTTGGACAATTCAAATGCAAATCAACAGTAAACTGTTTAAGAAAAATTTCTTTAAAAATCCTAAAAAAAAACAAAAAACATGGTGGCTAGTGCATTGATTTTTAAACCAGAAGGTGGCCAATTCAGTTACTAATTCCAAAATATTTTATAACCCAGAGCAACCAACTTATCCTACCTGTAAACATATAACTTTTCTTTATACTAGTTAAAGTTAATTTGAGAAAAGCTTATGCCATATTAATAATAACAATAATTTCTAGGACTGGTAATTATTAGTAGCAAGATGTATATTGTATTGTAAATAACCTACTTTGAATAAAGTAATTCACACTGCCTAAGTTTATTGTCATTTAAGATCACAAGTCCTCCCCTTCTACATAGCTTTCGTTAATCGTTTATTAATAAATGACTGAAATGTTGCTGATGTGACTGCAAAGAAGAATCTGATATGCTGAGAGTGTTCTTGACATAGTAAATTCATCATTAGATATGGGGGTCTTCCCAGACTGTCTTAAAACTGCTGTTGTTAAACCCCTGCTCAAGAAAAATAATCACTTCTCTGTTTTCAACAATTTTAGACCTACTTCTAACCTACCTTTCTTAAGTAAAATCCTAGATAAAGCAGTCATTATGCAGCTAAATGATCACTTGAATAAACATGCTGTTCTTAACAAGTTCCAGTCAGGTTTTAGAACAAATCACAGTACAGAAACTGCACTCGTTAAAGTAGTAAATGACTTGCAGGTAAATGCAGACAGAGGTCGTGTATCTGTTCTCATCCTCTTAGATCTGAGTGCCGCATTTGATACAACTGATCACAATATTCTTAGAAATCACCTTAGTCAATGGGTGTGTCTCTCTGGCAGTGTCTTAAATTGGTTTGAATCTTACTTGAAAGTTAGATAATTCTTTGTTAGTTGTGGTAATTATACATCAAAGATACATGATATTCTATATAGTGTTCCACAAGGATCTATCCTGGGTCCGCTGCTCTTTTCGATTTACATGTTTCCATTAGATCAGTTTATACTCAAGGCATAACGTGCGCTATCACAGCTATGCTGACAACACACAACTGTATTTATCAATAGCACCTGATGACCCAGACACTTTTGTCTCACTGACACAATGTCTTACTTGTGTTGCTGAATGGATGAGTAGAAATTTTCTCAAACTAAATAAGGAGAAACCGGAAATCTTAGTGATACAATGGATATAATGAGGGTATTAGAAATAAACTTGATCCATTAGGCTTGAAAGTTAAGACAGAGGTAAAGAATTTAGGGGTAATTATTGATTCTGACATAAACTTTAAATCACATATTAATCAAATTACTAGGACAGTATTTCTTCACTTAAGAAATATAACAAAAATTAGACCCCTTATAACTTTGCAAGATGCTGAAAAATTAGTTCACACTTTTTTTTTAGTTGACTAGATTACTGCAACGCACTCCTCTCAGGACTACCCAAAAAAGACATCAATCGATTGCAACTAGTGCAGAATGCATCTGCTAGAATCTTAACTAGGAAAAGAAAATCCAAACACATCTCTCCAGTTTTGATGTCACTACATTGGTTACCTGTGTCATTTAAAATTGACTTTAAAATACTGCTTATGGTTTACAAAGCCATAAATAATCTTGATCCATCCTATATCTCGGATTGTCTTTCACCTTACACTCCAAATCATAACCTTACATGTTCAAATTAATGTCTGCTTATAATTCCAAGAGCTAAACTTAAAAGAAGTGGTGAGGCAGCCTTCTGCTGTTATGCACCTAAAATCTGGAATACTTAACTGATAGAAATTTGCAAGGCTAATATCTAATTTTAACATGGCTTTCTCATAGCTTAATTTTAGTATAAACCTGATATTCTGTATATGCATTTAATTATCATTTTTTCGTACTAAGCACTACTTTCTCTCCTGTTCTTTTTCCAGTGTTCTGTGGTGGCGATCTGTGGCCAGAAGTCCACATGACCATCATCGTGCAATTCTTCCACGTGAAGCCTGAAAACCATGAGGACTGATTGAGATCATTGATATTAGGTAGAATGCATAGTGGGGGCAGAGCAGGCTTGTGGCCTCAGAACCCCTGCAGATTTAGTTTTTTTCTTCAGCCCTCTGGGTTTTTTGTTTTGTTTTTTTCTGTCCTCCCTGGCCATCAGACCTTATTTTGTTCTTTATTAATTATTATTGCTATTTTTTTTTTCATTTTTTTCTTTCTTCATCTTGTAAAGCACTTTGAGCTACATCATTTGTGTGGAAACATGCTATACGAATAAATGTTGTTATTGCATTCCATAAGAATGGACACAACAACACAAAGACAGTCGTGGATTCAACCAAAGGTTAAATTAATTTCCAAATAGTACCTCTGACAGGCTTCTTTTCATAAGTAGTACACAATCAAATCCAATCTAAACCATTCTTTGTTCCTTTCTTTTCTTCCCAGGTGAGTATTGTCCTGTTCTACTTCTGTCTCCAACTCCCTAGGCCAAGTGGAGAGCTTTCTTTTATCACCTGACCCAGGAGTATGTCTGGTGCTCAATCAATCACCAGGATACACTTCCAGGCCAGACAGGACCACACCAGTCCTTGCGCAATCAATATCCAACAGTTCCCCCTGGTGGCTCCCATAATACCCATGGGATCACAACTCCCATACTGTCCTTTGGGTATCCTTACTGAGGCTTGCCAGATGGGATGCTGACACTTAGTGAACTGGGGAATGCTTTGCTCATAGCTGGCAGTCACCCACTGTCCTGTCCTTCCAGCCTCCTAGACCCAACCAGGGTCTCCCTCCAAGGCTGCAGGGATGCAAGCCCTAGTGTACTTGCTTCTGGTGCAGAAGGGAAATATCACAACTCCCTTGCTGACCTTCCATTATAATGATCTTCTAGCCAGACAAGGGAGCAGGGTTCATCTTGACTGCCATGCTGATTCGTCCCATGCATAGTATACAAAATCAAAGTATAAAACATAGTTTATTCATACTTTCAAGAGACATTTGATATATTTCAAAAAAAGCCATTTGCATTAGACGTAAGTTACAGAACTTGTTTTCAATTTGGTTAGTAAAGAATATAGATAAATAAAGAATGCTTCACATGGCTTGATAACATACTAATGGAGTCAGGGGTGTTGGCTTGGAACCTCTAATTTATTTATTTTAACACCATTAATTCTGATAAAGTTAGTAAAACTGCGAAATTTGCAGATAGAACTAAACTTGTAGGCATAGTAACAACTGAAGTGGTAACAGAAACAAAACAAAAAATTTATCAAACACCTCTAAATATGGTTTAATGTAGAGAAATGCAAAATGCTCACATAAGTATAGGATGGGCAATGCTGACTTACAGAGAGACCTTAGAAAGACATTTTGGTGTTTACAGTTTTGCAAAGTTGTCATAGTGCAGGCAGTGTGTCAAAATAGTTAAAAGGCACAAAAATATTAGGTTTTATTGTAAGCTTTTGAATGTAAATCAAGGGACATTATGTTCAGAATTTACAATACTCGTTCAAGTAGGGTTGCATCTCACTAGTCTGTGCTGTTTTGGTGAACACGCTACAAAAAAGATATAGCAGCTCTGAAAGCTGTGTAGAGAAGAGCCACGTAGTACAACTCTGGACTAAAAAGCACCTCCTACTTTAACAGCCTAAGGGGACATAACATCTTAAGTTCTTAGCAAAGGAGGGTGCATAGAGATCTAATCTAGATTTCCCAAGTACTCAAAGGCATCAATAAAGTTGACCCTATAGAAGAAGTAGTGAACCAAATACTTGAGGACACCAGTGAAAATTAAGGGGAAATACAGTGATCCCTCGCTATATCGCGCTTCGCCTTTCGCGGCTTCACTCTATCGCGAATTTTATATGTAAGCATATTTAAATATATATCGCGGATTTTTTGCTGGTTCGCGGATTTCTGCAGACAATGGGTCTTTTAATTTCTGGTACATGCTTCCTCAGTTGGTTTGCCCAGTTGATTTCATACAAGGGACGCTATTGGCAGATGGCTGAGAAGCTACCCAGCTTACTTTTCTCTCTCTCTCTCTCTCTTGCGCTTGAGCAGGGGGGCTGTTCGCACACCTAGACGATACGGACGCTCGTCTAAAAATGCTGAAAGATTATCTTCACGTTGGCTACCTTCTGTGCAGCTGTTTCGTGAAGTGACATGCTGCACGGTGCTTCGCATACTTAAAAGCATGAAGGGCACGTATTGATTTTTTTATCTGTCTCTCTCTCTCTCTCTCTCTCTCTCTCTCTCTCTCTCTGCTCCTGACGGAGGGGGTGTGAGCTGCCGCCTTCAACAGCTTTGTGCCGCGGTGCTTTGCATATTTAAAAGCCAAACAGCCCTATTGATTTGTTTGCTCCTTTGAAGAGGAAGATATGTTTGCATTCTTTTAATTGTGAGACTGAACTGTCATCTCTGTCTTGTCATGGAGCACAGTTTAAACTTTTGAAAAAGAGACAAATGTTTGTTTGCAGTGTTTGAATAACGTTCCTGTCTCTCTACAACCTCCTGTGTTTCTGCGCAAATCTGTGACCCAAGCATGACAATATAAAAATAACCATATAAACATATGGTTTCTACTTCGCGGATTTTCTTATTTCGCGGGTGGCTCTGGAATGCAACCCCCGCGATGGAGGAGGGATTACTGTACATGAAAAAAGAAAGGTCTGAAGCCTTTCTGCTGAAGCTGAAATCTGCATATTTTACAAAGTAGCTGGATGAGATGCTAAGACAGCTTACTTATTACAGTGCCCATAAAAAGTATTTCATATTTTATTGTTGTTCAACATTGAATCACAGTGGATATGTCTTTTTTGACATTGATTAACAGAAAACAAGTCTTTAATGTAACAGTCAAAGCTGATCTCTGCAAAGTTGTCTAAGTTAATTACTAATGTAAAACACAAAATAACTGGTTGTTGAGGTATTCACTCCCTAATTACACATCTAAAGCACCGCTGGTGAAGCTAATTGGTTTTAGAATTCACATAATTAGTTCAGTGGAGATCACCTGTCTGTAGTCAAGGGGTTTCAATTGATTATAGATTACACCTTATCTGGAAGATCAACTTGCAGTGAGCCAGTATGGTGGCCTAACTTACAGAAAGAAGACAAAAAGTTTTGGACATGAGCATCAGTAAACTTTGTGCCCTAGGAACCAAGCTACCCAAACTATTCTATAACATTTCAATAATTATTTACTGCTCTGATGCTGATCTTTTTCATAATAAAATAGATCATTACGATAGCAATGGATGAGAAGAATTCATAATTGATTGCAGACTTACATTTTTTGAGGGTTCCTCTAGAGAGTCTTTTTCTCTTCCATGGTTTGTCTCAAAAACTAATCAGCACATTGTCATCTTGAAAACAGGCTTAAGTTTCAAGTTTGGTATATTTCTGTCCAGCCGTTTTAGCTTTAGACCATCCTCAAGAAACAGTGACACACAGACAGACAAACACCCATCATCAAGATATTAGTGCTTTCGGTATCAGTTTATCCTAAAAATTTGAAATCCATTGATAACCAGAGGTCGAAATATTTGGTGAATCCAAAGCTTTCGCTCCTCCCTCACAGACGATAATTTATGGTGAGGAAGGGCACAAAGAAAAAACATGCCAAACAGCTCCATGAAAGGTGATTGAAAAGCACAAGCCAGTGAATGGATAAAATAAATAAAAAAAAAATATTCAAGTCACTAAATATTCCTTGGAGTCCATTGAAATCAATCACTAAGAAATTGGAAGAGTATGGTACAACTGTAAATATGCTTAAAGCAGGCTAATTACAAAAACTGAGTGATGGTGCAAAAAGCAGAGTATTAAGGGAGGCCACCCAGAGGCCTATGAGAACACTGAAGGAGTTTTAAATGATAGGGGCCAAGACTGGATAGACAGTGCCAAGAAAAGCCATGGCTTGGGTGCATTAACTGTTACAGATTTATGGAAAGTGGGAAAAAGAAAGCAATAACTAAAAATAAAATGCACATGACACCTTAACTACAGTTTTCTGGAAGGTTTACCATGAAGAATGGGGGTAACAGCATCATACTGTGGGGATGCTTCTTTGCAGCAGGCCCTAGAAGGTTTATGAAGTGTGGGATATGGCCGGCCATTCATCCCGGCCAATACCCCCAGGCCGCCAGATGGAGCCCTCCCTGCAGCATGGAGGTGCCCTGAATGCCAGCAGGGAATCATGGACATTGGAGTTTTCCTTCACAGCCCTGCTGGATACCATGGGGGCTGCCAGAGGACGCTGCAGGGAGGCATAAGGATTTTTATGTGCACTATAACCCGGAAGTACGTCCTAGTCGTAGTGACAGAAGAAACGACGTACTTCTGGGATGAAGAAGAAGAGTTTTCACCTGACCCGGAAGTGCTGGATAATCACATGGACTGAGGGATCAGAAGCACTTATGGGTCAAGGACTATAAAGGACTGTGGGAGATCCCAGACAGGCGAGCTGAGTCGGGAGGAAGGGTGACAATGCGTCTGGGAGTGGAGGATTGATTATTGTTAATAGAATTGTATCGATTTATGAGTATTGTGGAGTGGAGGGTGCTTGGTGCACTGTATTGTACCAATAAAAATAATTATTGTACTTTTATCTGGTGTCTGGAGTCTGATCCGAGGGCTCAAGGGAGCGATAATGCCCTCTATCTGTCACAGAGGGTATAGGGTAAGATATATGCAGTAAAATTTAGAGAAAACCCTGGAGGAAAGTCTAGATAGATAGATAGATAGATAGATAGATACTTTATTAATCCCAATGGGAAATTCACATTCTTCAGCAGCAGCATACTGATACAATAAATAATATTAAATTAAAGAATGATAATAATACAGGTGAAAAAAACAGACAATAACTATGTATAATGTTAAATATTAACGTTTACCCCCCCTGGTGGAATTAAAGAGTCGCATAGTTTGGGGGAGGAACGATCTCCTCAATCTGTCTGTGGAGCAGGACAGTGACAGCAGTCTGTCGCTGAAGCTGCTCTTCTGTCTGGAGATGACATTATTTAATGGATGCAGTGGATTCTCCATAATTGATAGGAGCCTGCTGAGCGCCCTTCGCTCTGCCACAGATGTTAAACTGTCCAGCTCCATGCCAACAATAGAGCCTGCCTTCCTCACCAGTTTGTCCAGGCGTGAGGCGTCTTTCCTCTTAATGCTGCCTCCCCAGCACACCACTGCGTAGAAGAGGGCGCTCGCCACAACTGTTTGATAGAACATCTGCAGCATCTTATTGCAGATGTTGAAGGAAGCCAGCCTTCTAAGGTAGTATAACCGGCTTTGTCCTTTCTTGCACAGAGCATCAGTATTGGCAGTCCAGTCTAATTTATCATCCAGCTGCACTCCCAGATATTTATAGGTCTGCACCATCTGCACACAGTCACCTTTGATGATCACTGGGTCTATGAGGGGTCTGGGCCTCCTAAAATCCACCACCAGCTCCTTGGTTTTGCTGGTGTTCAGGTGTAGGTGGTTTGAGTCGGACCATTTAACAAAGTCATTGATTAGGTCCCTATACTCCTCCTCCAGCCCATTCCTGATACAGCCCACGATAGCAGTGTCATCAGCGAACTTTTGCACATGGCAGGACTCCGAGTTGTATTGGAAGTCCGATGTATATAGGCTGAACAGGACCGGAGAAAGTACAGTCCCTTGTGGCGCTCCTGTGTTGCTGACCACAATGTCAGACGTGCAGTTCCCAAGACGCACATACTGAGGTCTGTCTTTAAGATAGTCCACGATCCATGCCACTAGGTATGAATCTAATCCCATCTCTGTCAGCTTGTCCCTAAGGAGCAGAGGTTGGATTGTGTTGAAGGCGCTAGAGAAGTCTAGAAACATAATTCTTACAGCACCACTGCCTCTGTCCAAGTGAGAGAGGGATCGGTGTAGCATATAGATGATGGCATCTTCCGCTCCCACCTTCTCCTGATATGCAAACTGCAGAGGGTCAAGGGCGTGTTGAACCTGTGGCCTAAGGTGGTGAAGCAGCAGCCTCTCCATGGTCTTCATCACATGTGATGTCAGAGCAACAGGCCGAAAGTCATTCAGCTCACTAGGACGTGATACCTTTGGGACTGGGGTGATACAAGATGTTTTCCAAAGCCTCGGGACTCTCCCCTGTTCCAGGCTCAGGTTGAAGATGCGCTGTAGAGGACCCCCCAGCTCCGATGCACAGACCTTCAGCAGTCGTGGCGATACTCCATCTGGACCCGCTGCTTTGCTGGCACGAAGTCTCCTCAGCTCTCTGCTCACTTGCGCTGTTGTTATTATGGGTGGGGATGTTTTTCCTATGCTGGTATCAGCAGAAGGATGTGTGGAGGGTGCAGTACTCCGAGGTGAGAGTGAGAGTGGGTTAGGGTGGTCAAACCTGTTAAAAAAGTTGTTCATTTGGTTTGCTCTCTTCACGTCTCTCTCAATGGTGGTACCCCGCTTCGAGCTGCAGCCAGTGATGATCTTCATCCCATCCCACACTTCCTTCATGCTGTTATTCTGCAACTTCTGCTCCAGCTTTCTCCTGTACTGCTCCTTCGCCACCCTGAGTTGGACTCGGAGTTCCTTCTGCACGCGCTTGTGCTCATGCTGATCACCGTCTTTAAAAGCCCTTTTCTTCTGGTTCAAAAGGCCCTTGATGTCACTTGTAATCCATGGCTTGTTGTTAGCATAGCAGCGTACTGTTCTTACTGGAACTACAATGTCCATACAGAAGTTGATGTAGTCAGTAGTGCAGTCAACAACTTCCTCAATGTTCTCATTATGAGATCCCTGCAGGATATCCCAGTCTGTAGTTCCAAAAAGTTCTCTCAGAGTATTCTCAGCCTCCGGGGTCCACTTCCTGAATGATCGTGTGGTTACAGGTAGGACTCTAACTTTTGGTTTATAGTGAGGCTGAAGCTGAACCAGGTTATGATCTCCTTTCCCAAGCGCAGGCAGCGGGGGTGGCGCTGTATGCGTCTTTAACGTTTGCATACAGTAAATCAATAGTCTTATTTCCCCGGGTGTTACAGTCCACATACTGGGAGAATGCAGGCAATGTTTTGTCCAGCGTCACATGGTTAAAGTCTCCAGCGATTAGCACAAGCGCCTCAGGGTGCTGCGTTTGTAACTTAGCAACAGCGGAATGGATGATGTCACTCGCTGACTCCACGTCTGCCCGAGGAGGAATGTATACAATAACAACAATGACATGTCCAAACTCTCTGGGCAAATAGTAGGGACGTAAACTTACGGCCAACAGTTCGATATCCCTGCAGCAAGTGGAGATTTTGACGTTAACATGTCCAGAGTGACACCACCGTGTATTAACATAGAGAGCGAGTCCTCCTCCTTTGTGCTTACCACAGGTACTTGCATCTCTGTCCGCTCTAACTGTGCTAAACCCGGGTAGCTCCACGTTGGCATCTGGGATGGTGTTATTTAGCCACGTTTCGCAGAAACACAACAAACTGCATTCTCTGTAGGTCCTTACATTTTTCACCAGCGCAGCCAGTTCGTCGATCTTATTTGAGATTGAGTTTACATTCCCCAAAATCACAGAAGGCACCGAAGGCTTGAAACGCCACTTTCTCGCAAGCCGCTTCTTTTTTAGCTTAGTGCCGGCTCTGCTGCCACGATATCGCCTTCTTACCTCGTCGGGTAAATATGGAACCACACCGGCACTGGCATTTGTTCTCAGCGCCCGAAGTTGAGTACTTGAATAGGCGAGTCTCGGCGTGTTAAAATCCATGCCCACGTTGTAAAAGTAAGTGTGTCCAGGGAAGGAATCCACATAAAATAAAGTGGTAGGAGTGATCAATAAATAAAAATAGAAAAATAAAAGTAGAAAAGTACACATACATATACAGTCATACACGGAGCTGCTGAAAAGGCTGCCACTCACGGCGGCGCCGGATGCAGTTTTTATAAGAGGCCATTGTCTTAGGAGAAAAAATGTTTCCAGCAAGACAACAACCCCAAGCATATAGCCAAAGCTTTATAAGAATGGCTTTTGTAATGTCTTGGAATGACCAAATCAGAGTCCAGATCCCAATTTATGATCACCATGCAACCTGCCAGAGCCTGGGATTTTTCCAAAGACAAATGGAGGAAAAATTCTAGTGTTGAGATGTGTGAAGCTAATAAAAGCCTTGGACTTGAAGCTGTCAGGGCTGCTAAAGGTATATCTACTGAATATTGACTTGAAGGAAGTGAATATTTATTCAAACAATTATTTTGTAACTATTTTAGACCACTTTCTTGAAGAAACATGAGTATTTTTTACATGCCAAAATCCAAAGCATCACATCTGCAGATTTTAGTTCTACTTAAACCTTAAATGTAGGACTAAATTGTAAACAGAATCTCATTTTTGGATTCAACTGAAAGTATTAGTAAAGCTTCCGCACTCATTTGTTTTCATCTCATTTTCAGCTTTGGTCTCTGCTTAGCGAGGATTACTCCAAGGAGCCTATTACTTTAAATAGAAAGGCAGAAACCTCATTGGGCTTTGAAACATAGGAGGTTGCTAAGGCATTAACAAGCTAGAACAACTATGCCAGGAGGATTTTTTTCTTCCTCCTCGGTTTTTTTCCATCATTCACTACCAATCTTCCCTTATTCATCTTTGCTGTTCTTCAGTTTAGTCTGAAGATGTGGTATGAAGGTAAAATCCAATGTTTTCCTTATTATCAAAATAGGCACCTTTTCTAGAATTTAGCAGGACTTAATCCCATATGGGATGTCACAGGGTGCACTCTTAATGTTATTCTTCTTGTAAATTAGGATCATAGCCAAAATCTGTTTACATTCTGAAATATAAAAAGCAAATGTAATGTGAGAAAAAATAATTGCGCTCCTTCAACCTCAGATATCTCAGTCATAATTTCTGAAGCCTCAAATATTTTTTCTACAAGTCTGGGAAAGTGAAGCCTCTGCATAATGTGTATGAAATGTCCCAGGTTATAGAGGGGACATCACTGATTGATAACATGGTAATTGCAGCAGCTAGATTATAGACAGACAGCAATTTACCACCAGCTACATGTGTCTACTCTATATACTATCTTGGGAAGGGCTGGGTTAAATATAGTATTTCAAAAGAGTGAGAAACAATAAGTAGATTTTTATTATCTACCATGCTACTTTTACCTCTTAGGATTGTCCATTGATATTTTATTTATTTACATATTTAGTTGCTTTTTGCTCTTATTAACACTTTAATCAATAAATTGTTTAAAAAATAAACCATAATTAAAACATTTATGCAAAAAAATTCAGAACTGGAGGTTTGCAGTACAAAATCCTTTAAGACAGGGTATGTCTAACCTTGTATCTTTTGGATTGATAAAAGTTTCTGGATCTAATATTGTTAACATTACAATTACTAATAATCACTGTAATGATTATCATAGTGGACTCATTACTATCTCTGTCAAGACAGTGTACAGCAGGGATGAAGAAGGGTAATAGGATGTTAGGCTGTGTGTCGTCATGTGTGGAGTGCAAGTCAACAAAGGTAATACTTAAGTTATATAACACATTAGTGAAGTCTAGCCTGTGTAGTATGTACAGCTTTCTCTCCATATTACACAAAAAAAACATAGCAGCACTAGAAAAAGTCCAGAAAAAAATGACTAGGTTGATTCTGGGGCGAAGAGGTATGAGCTACAGAGGAGTTGAACGTTTTCAGTATAAACAAAGAGGGTTTAAGAGGTGACATGCATGCATGCACACCTGCACCCGATGGGAGCCTGCACTTTTTTGGGGTGAGATCATTTATTTAAAATTTGCAGAGCACCACTGACCACTTATCACAAAGGTGATGAAAAGAGCGAAAATATGACATTTTTCAACCCCCCGTGATCCAATTCAGGGGCATGAGGTACCAGAACCTGTTTCCTTAGCATTAGGTGCAAGGCAATAAACAACCCTGAGTAGAGCAATGATGTCATTAATGCACACACTCACACTTACACTTGAGTCGCCAGTGAACATGACATTCGTTTATTTGAGGATGTAGGAAGAAAACCAAAGAAACCACAGAAAAAAACTCACACAGACTTTGGGAAAATGTGCAAACGTACTGGGATGTTGCATCCATGAGGAAGCAGTACTAATCACTGCACCAAGATACCACCCTAAAAGTGAAAGCTAAAATTTTAAAATGAAACATATAAAATAAATAAATAAACTGTAGACTATATGAGTTTTGAAGCAGTGTCTGGAGTCAGAAGCAGTCACTTCTGGCTATAAGGATACTATACAAAATATTCCTTCAGTGGACCTTTTGTGTGAACTTTAAAGAGCTGAGTCTTCAAAGTGGGTCTAAAGCTATCTCATTTCACCTATGAAAAGCAAAATACTTCCTCTTGCAGGAAAATACTAGCCTGGGAAAATTGTACAAAGCCCCTGCCTGTCTTCCATGGCTTCTGTCTTTGAGTTTGAGAGTCAGAAAAACAGCATAAACTGTACTGCCTGTCCTCTACTGTACTGTGGTGGTATTGCCAGTTTTCACACAAGACACTAGTCTTTCTCGTGTGATCCAGTAACTCTAAAGGTTTTAATTCCAGAGTGCAATACATCTCCCACTAGAGTCACCTTTTTTCCGACACATTGACATGTTAGGGACCCCTGCCTCTTTCAGAGTGGTTAACATCTAAACTCCCAGTAATTTCTTCACATTGAAATGATTTTCAGCAATTGTAAGACTTAACTCAGACCCTCAGTCACCTTTAGTCCTTTATCATATTTAACTGATCTAAACTGAATGAACTGGCAAATTTTTTATTTGTTTTCAGACAATGACCTTTTGACCAGGTGCAAAAAACATGACTGAAGCATTGAACACAGCAGTAATTATCATTTCTGACATACAGACTAACCTAATGGACTCAGAGGTGATCAAATTACTTACATATACCACATTACATTTTAATCTGATACTTCACCCATGGCATTAATTAGTTTATTGTCAGAAATACCTAAAACAAAGGTGTTGCTATTAGTAAATTATATTTGTCATTAGCAACAGTTGTATTAAAGCAATAAAACAGAAAAATGTGTTTAAACGTTTTAACAAATTTAAGTAGGAAAAAAAGAAATTAGTCAACACAACTTTTTGTTCCTTTAAGGATTATTGATCCCTAACAGCAACAAATAAACTTATCTTTATGTTTTCAGTTAATTATTTATGGTTTTAATTACCTTCTTAATTACCTTGACCTCTAAAGTCTCATTTTCAATAATTGCTTTGATATGGTGTGCCCTATCAAGGCTAATCAAGAGTCAGCATAAGGGAGCCTTTTTGTATAAAAACAGTAGTAAGAAGGCATCTGCATACCATATTAAGATCTTGTATTCTCTGCAATTAATAAATTAAACAATAGTCAATACAAACAACAGATAAGTATTTTGTTAATGATACCTGCCTTTGTATGAAAGCACTTCATACAGTTTTTAATGAAAAGTTTATTCAGTATTTTTCCTTATAATCATTAAATTTTATAATATTCAGTACATAATAAATATTTTCCTACCAGTGAGTTAAATAAAATCATAGCGTGGGACATCTGGTTAAAGAAATGATTTTATAAATGAATACATAATAATGCTCGCTGAGTTATAAGGTCAAACAATTAAACAAGACTTCAAGCAGGGAATATAAACAAACCCAGTTCCAGAATGAATAACATTGTATTTGAAGTTTGGGTATTTTGGTATTGTATCATGCTGCTATGTAAAAAGGTTTCCCCCACAACCCCAAAACCTAAATGAAAAAGGTTTTGTATCAACAAAAATATGTGAAAAATATGTTGTTTTAAAGATTGGGTAATATCATGTTCCATAAACTTATTAAGGTTGTTCCAGTCTGAATTAGTTTTCTTTCAGTTCCACTAAAATTATCCAGATTCTTTAATATTTGTGTTATTTTAACAGGATTAATATTAGTTGTAATTAATAATGCTTCAAAAGAAAAGCAAGCTTATGACTATGTATTGAGTTCAGATCAGATGAACAGACTATTGTCAGGAGGAGTAGCCCACCCCAGTATCTGTGAGTCAGTTGTGAATTACACTCGCTCATATATATATATATATATATATATATATATATATATATATATATATATATATATATATATATACAGTGCATCCGGAAAGTATTCACAGCGCATCACTTTTTCTACATTTTGTTACGTTACAGCCTTATTCCAAAATGGATTAAATTCATTTATTTCCTCAGAATTCTACACACAACACCCCATATTGACAACGTGAAAAAAGTTTACTTGAGATTTTTGCAAATTTAGTAAAAATAAAAAAATTGAGAAAGCACCTCTTAAATGATGATACAATGGGAAATAAATAGTTTTTTTTACCTCTTCTTTGCTCTATCAGCTGCTGGCTTGCTGCTGCTGCCGTGCCACGTGATCTGCATCTCGCACGGCACTTCAAACATTTAAAAGCCTGTACAGCCGCTGTCCTACTCTGTCTTTTATTTCCGGCCCTGGGTGTGGTTAAATTTCTTGGCACAAAGTCTCATCTCGCAGGATGTGACTTATTGATATTTTTTAGTTTATAATTGAAAACGGAATAAGAACCTGAAAATCTAACAACTTCACATTAAAGTTCGATAACTTCTGAAAAGAATGATGCCAAACATATGTATGTAGGTTTTAAAATACGCCAGATTTAAAGTGTGACAAAAAATGTCACATAAAAACGTCACATAAAATCGTTGCACTTTTAGGCTTAGGATTTTATATTGTGAAATGAACACACGAAAAACAGATTAAGGGTTGGGGTTTTTATGCCCCGTATACTGTAAAGCAAAATAAACGGTCAAATCTGTCTCAGCAACTCAAAATTGACAAATACAGCAGGGAAGGATGGACATTTTATAATGGCGGACAGGAAATAACGTGGAGGGAAGTTGGGAAGTGTTGTGGTGGTTTCTGGGAGTCTGACGTCATCAGGGCTCGTCAGTGTTTACAAATGCACCCGGAAGTGTGCGTTTTCTTGATACGTCCGGGCGCTCTTTACGGCTCCGCCACCTCGGTCTTTCTGAGGAAGTAAAGAGACAGGGATTAGTACACTGCCGTAGCTCCCTCGCGGGACGTTTTACGTAACAACCCGAGTCGATCAGCTGCTCTCTAATCGCTCGTGCATGACAATATATACAGTGGAACCTCGGTTCACGACCATAATTTGTTCCAAAACTCTTGTTGTAAACCAATTTGGTTGTGAACTGAAGCAATTTCCCCCATAGGATTGTATGTAAATACAATTAATCCGTTCCAGACCATATGAACTGTATGTAAATATATATTTTTTTAAAGTTTTTAAGCACAAATATAGTTAATCAAACCATAGAATGCACAGCGTAATCTATACTAATTAATAAAAGGCAAAGCCCTCACTCACTGACTGACTGACTCATTACTAATTCTCCAACTTCCCGTGTAGGTGGAAGACTGAAATTTGGCAGGCTCATTCCTTACAGCTTACTTACAAAAGTTAAGCAGGTTTCATTTCGAAATTCTACATGTAATGGTCATAACTGGAACCTGTTTTTGTCCATATACTCTAATGGAGGAGGCGGAGTCACGTATCGCGTCATCACACCTCCTACGTAATCACTTGAACTAAAAACAAGGAAGAGATTTACAGCACGAGTCAAACGCGGGAACGAAGGTAAATGACGTTAATTTTTGAGTGTTTTTTAATACTGTGTAAGCATACATATTAAAACGTGCAATTAAACGTGTGCATTTATGGGGTGATTTCTCAGGCATGAAAGCTCGCCTTTTATCAAACGCGAGAACAAAGGTAAATGACGTTAATTTTTGAGTGTCTTTTAATACTGTGTAAGCATGCATATTAACACGTGCAATTAAACGTGTGCATTTACGGGGTGATTTCTCAGGCATAAAAGCTCACCTTTTATCAAACGCGAGAACAAAGGTAAATGACGTTAATTTTTGAGTGTCTTTTAATACTGTGTAAGCATGCATATTAACACATGTGCAATTAAACGTGTGCATTTACGGGGTGATTTCTCAGGCTTAAAAGCTCGCCTTTTATTAAAAAGGTAAATGCTAACTGTTTTCATTCTGAAGGGCACAAACCACGTTGGATTTTGTAATGATAGTTGATTAGTAAGGTCTATTAAGGGATACGTACAGAATGATTAGTAATGCCTGTGAATGCCGATGCAAGTAGGAGAATGGGCGTGAACTAAAGAACGATTAGTAACTTGTACAGTAAATATCTCTAAAGTCTGTCTATTAAAAAGTTATTATATCTTTCAATCGTGTGTATTGATTAAACTACGAACCTAACAAGATCACTATATGGTGTCAGAAGTGGCGGATTGCAAGAGGAATGTGAAGAAGAGGTTCAGCTTTTGAACCAGTCGCGTGTCTGTTAGTAACCCGAAAACGTGATCAGAAAGCGCTAAGACGTTCTAGCAAAAGAGAAAAACAAATATGTTAGGATTACAGCCCCCACCAAATCTCCAGTTAAAAGGAAATGTAGCTGAAAATTGGAAAAGATTTAAACAGAGATTCGAGTTGTATCTTGCTGCGATTGAAGCAGATAGGAAAAGTGAAAAAATTAAAGCGTCTATGCTTCTACATGTAATTGGTGAAGAGGCGCTAGAGGTGTATAACAATTTTCAGTTTGAAGAAGATGGAGACAATATGAAATTGAACAAAACAGTTGAAAAATTCGAAATGTATTGCAACCCAAAGCGCAATGTGACGTTTGAGCGGCACAAGTTTTTTTACATGTTTCCAGAAAAGCGGAGAAACAATAGACCAGTATGTGACGGAATTGCGTAATAGGAGCTGTTCTAAGAAGAAACCGTCAAGACATCAAAGGACCAATAACCTCTAATCAGAACACTAACACCAGCGAAACAAATATTAACGAGAAAACAAGTATAAATCAGGAAAGAACATCTCAACACAATTAACCAGAATATCAAAATGTCAAGTAAAACCACCAGAACGACTCATTGAGACATGTTGAGGATTAAAGGAACATTTTCAATTAAGAAATGCTGAATTCCTTTAACAGTTGTGCTTTTTATACATATTTTGAATGCTGGATGTATGCCTGAAATGTTCTGGATAGTTCAGTTGTTTGAAGTGATCAAGAATTAAACGTGTGCATTTACGGAGTGATTTCTCAGGCTTAAAAGCTCGCTTTTTATTAAAAAGGTAAATGCTAACTGTTTTCATTCTGAAGGGCACAAACCACGTTAGATTTCAGCCGTTAAATGTCGGTACACCAGATAAATAAGCGCAACATATTATCAGTTGTATTGTATGCTTACAATACATATAGAAATGTGTTAATCGTTAACTAATAGTATCGGATGGTGTTTTTCGACTCGCACCTTGATTTAAACGATTCCATGTCTTGGTGGGTTTGCATAGCTTATTGTCAATATCTTTACACCTCTTTTTAAGACTTATTGACTGAAACGGGCTTTCATGAAAAAACTTAGGGCGTTGCTACAAGATACACCCTCCACAAGTTAAGGAAGTAAAAATAAAAGGTAAATATTTCTGTTTTATTTAAACCTTTTAAGTTCGTATGCATAGCCCCATTTGGTTGTTTAAGTTTTTTTTTTTTCTTCAGTAATATTTAATCTCCTTAAAGAAAAACAACATATGCATTTTACTTTTTTTGTATCTCTTTAGTAATATTTTAGTGTAAAAGGATAACGAGTATTTAAACCTTTTATGTTACTTTATAAAGTTATTTTACACAATGTTGAAAAATTAATAAGAAAGCTACATATTTTGGCAGCTGCTGCTTTAATTTTCAATAAAATGAAAAAAGCTCTCCAAGAGAAAACCTCAATGAAGAAGAAACAGTTTGCTGCAGATGACTTATCTGAAAATAAATGAATAGTTCCTATGTGTATAATACATATTTATCTATTTGACTTATGCCTTTATTCCAGCAACTTGCAACATCTGAGGTACAATTTGTTACATTACTTTGGTTTTTTGCAGCACAGGCAGGTGAAGTGACTTCCTCAGGGTCACACAGTGGTGTCAGTACCAGGATTTGAACTGACAAGCTCCGGGTTTGCTGAAATATTACTGAAGAATGAAAAAAAACAAAAACGGGCAAATGGGGCTATGCATACAAATGTCCATCCATCCATTATCCAACCCGCTATATCCTAAATACATGAGCCAATCCCTGCCAACACAGGGCACAAGGCAGGAAACAAACCCCGGGCAAGGTGCCAGCCCACCGCAGGGCGCACACACCCACACACACCCACACACCAGAGACAATTTAGAATCGCCAATGCACCTAACCTGCATGTCTTTGGACTGTGGGAGGAAACCAAAGATATGTGTATATGTAGATATGTATATATATGTATATGTATATATATGTTTACATAACCTCTTTAACATACTACTTCTCCGCTGCGAAGCGCGGGTATTTTGCTAGTAGTAAACTAAATGTTAAAACATTGAATAACACTGAGAAAACCTTGAACAACAGAGAAAACTAACACTGCAATAGTTTGCGCTATAGCGCTACCAACCGCTGGCTAAAAACACTTTTTTTTAATGAGTTTTAAGCACAAGGAAAAAATTGAACATTTGAAAAAATCCATAATTTAATAAACCACCAAGAAAAGTAACCGATCGCTGTAAACAGAAGTGAAAACAAAATCAAGCCCAGTGCATTCTTTAACTGCCTTCCTACCTTATGCGTCCAGCCCCCTCTCGCGCTGCCTGTGTGTGTGCGTCTGTTTCTCTCTCGCAAGTAGATATTGCTGCAGACCGGATTAAAATGGCTGTGAATATCATTTTCAACTTCAGCCAATCATATATTAAATTTGCGAACGTCAGGAACTGATCAGCCAATTGAAAATTTAAATGTCGCGGTCAATCACCTTTTAATTTAACAAATCCCCAGTCGGTGTTATTTGTCATTAATGCTCCACTTTAGCCAATTGCCTTATGGATACGTAAAAAGAAAGGTGGGAGTAATTTATAAAGGTGGAAGTGTAAGATAATTTCTAAAGGTGGACGTGTAAGATTAAGTGACTGTAAGAGACGAAGTGTATACAGTATTCGTAAAATACATCAGCGACGATAGTCTACTAGTGCCACTATCTTACACTATAGTACTCTTTCGAGTGCATTATTAAGACTGCAGTGTATTTTTTCCACCATCATTTATGATTAGCGGTTCTGAAAAAATAATGAGAATAAAAGTTTGGATATGAGATATTCATTGTTACTAAACAACGTCTGAAGAAAATTTAAATAAACATAACAATACAAATTTGTGTCCGCCTAATTTTAATGGATTGACGTGGACTTAAGTGTGGGCTCTACTTGATTGAGTCAGTCAGATTAAAACAAAAACGTAACTGTTGTTGTTTACTCGAATGTCCAAATGAAATAGTCGCCTACATTTAACAACTCACCTTAAAGACAGGCTATAAACGTATTACAATTTTAAACGTTAAATAAAATGTCAGAGTTAAATTTTTACTTCTATAATACACAATCCTAAAATGTGTTATAGTTCTTTCATTACTATTTATCAACATTTATTTATTTAAGTATTCCTAATATTCCATTGTGTCCCCACCCCCAAGATCAGATCAGATCAGCCTCTGTTCTTTGTTTGCTGGTGTGTGTCAAATATTCTGCGGCCTTCATATCTGTTCTCAACACACCAGCAGCTCTAGTGAGTTTCTTGCCTGTGGATCTCATATTCAAGTTTGTTTTTTTAGCTGTATTATGATTACAGAATATTACAAATCACATACTTGACACTCTCACGTTCATGTATCAGGGAAGAGACAACGTTAAGAAAGCTGGCAATAAAATTGTGACTTTAAAGAATCCATTGGCTGTCTCTACATGTTATCAATGTTAAATATAAGAAACACAGTTATCATAGTGCTAATAATCACATTTCAATTATTATTTTTATAATGAAGTTTACTATGTTAAACGATCTGTGAAGAGCAAATATTATGCCTTAAAAAGAATAATAATTTTGCAGTTTTTTCGACTGTGCACCTATTAATCAGGGTATTCAATTATTTGACTTAATTGGAACTTTATTACTTTTGGGATTTTAAATACCTGTTTAAGATCGGTGACACAGTGGGTAGCGCTGCTGCCTTGCAGTTGGGAGACCTGGGGACCTGGGTTTGCTTCCCGGGTCCTCCCTGCGTGGAGTTTACATGTTCTCCCTGTGTCTGCGTGGGTTTCCTCCGGGCGCTCTGGTTTCCTCCCACAGTCTAAAGGCATGCAGGTTAGGTGGATTGGCGATTCTAAATTGGCCCTAGTGTGTGCTTAGTGTGTGGGTGTGTTTGTGTGTGTCCTGCAGTGGGTTGGCACCCTGCCTAGGATTGGTTCGTGCCCTGTGTTGGCTGAGATTGGCTCCAGCAGACCCCCGTGACCCTGTGTTCGGATTCAGCAGGTTGGACAATGGATGGATGGATGTTTAAGATCATCAAATATATGTTTATTATAATACATATTATTTATGCAAATGTTTGTAGTTCATATCTCATTGAGCCTCCATTTGACTCCATCAGGTCCTAGTGGTGTGCTGAACACATCAGCCTGTCTTTAGGGTCTCTGAGACTGGAGGAGGTCAGGAGTCCAACTGTATAGCAGGCACTGATGTGCTTCAGCATCACGACTGGTAACAAGATAGAGATGGCAGATAGTTCAGCTGGGCATAATCCTATATGACTACCCAAGCAAACAGCATATTAAGAGCGTACAGAGTCTGTTTACTCCAGTATGGCCCTAACATAACAACCTGTACAGCTGTAAACAACTCCACTTTACTCGTCATTTTAGCACACACTACACTGAGTCTGTCAAGTCATAGCCATTAAATAATTCAATCTGAACAGCTGGGAATTTATTTTGGCAATGATATTTCTGGTTAGGCATTTTATTTTCTTGTTTGTCATAGGTTTAAACTGAAAAACTGGTTTACATCAATGTAGTTTTCTATAGGCTATATATAATATATACTGCTCAAAAAAATTAAAGGAACCCTTTTTAATGAGAGTATAGCATCAAGTCAATGAAACTTCTGGGCTATTGATCTGGTCAGTGAAGTAGCAGAGGGGCTTGTTCATCAGTTTCAGCTGCTTTGGTGCACTAGAGGGGGCAACAATGAGATGACCCCCAAAACAGGAATGAATGGTTTAACAGGTGGAGGGAGGCCACTGACATTTTTCCCTCCTCATCTGTTTTGTCACTCATTTTGCATTTTGGCTATGGTCAGCGTCACTATTGGTAGCATGAGGCCATACCTGGACCCTACAGAGGTGGCACAGGTAGTCCAACTTCTCCAGGATGGTGGACACATCAATATGTGCCATTGCCAGAAGGTTTGCTGTGTCTCCCAGCACAGTCTCAAGGGCATGGAGGAGATTCCAGGAGAAAGATAGGCAGTTCCTCTAGGAGGGCTGGACAGGGCCCCTTGTAGAAGGTCCTTAACCCATCAACAGGACCCACTGGTATCTTGGGCAAGGAGGAACAGGATGGGCACTGCCAGAGCCTACAAAATAACCTCCAGCAGGCAGGCCACTGGTATGAATGTCTCTGAGCAAACAATCAGAAACAGACTTCATGAGGGTGGCCTGAGGGCCCAATGTCCTCTAGTGGGCACTGTGGAGCTCGATTGGCATTTACCAAAATGGGCAGGTCCAACACTGGCATCCTGTGCTTTTCACAGATGACAGCAGGTTCACCCTGAGCACGTGTGACAGACGTGAAAGGGTCTGGAGAAGCCGTGGAGAACGTTATGCTGCCTGTGACATCATTCTGCATGACTGGTTTGGTGGTGGGTCAGTGATGGTATATCTGGTGAAGACATATCCATGGCGGGACATACAGACCTCTACAAGCTAGACAACGGCACTGTGACTGCTGTTAGGCATTGTGATGAAATCCTTGGACAAATTCTCAAACCCTATGCTGGTTCCTCTTGGTGCACGACAATGTCCGGCCTCATGTGGCGAGAGGATGAAGGAATTGATCCCATTGACTTAGCCCGCAACCACAGCCCACCCCCGGCGAGTCCAGCAAAGTGCCATTTGTAGATGGTGTTGATACAAGAGGAGACTCTGCTCACATCTATCAGTTTTAGTTGTGTTAATACATGAGTTGATTGGGCCAGCACAAATTAAAATACTCAGTATTGTCACTACCAAAAACAAAGTGTTAATAATTATTCAGAATTAATTGTACAACCATTTCAAGAAATATTTACAATTAACAATAATGATGGGTCAGTTGAACCGAAAGAAAAATTAATCTTCTTTGTGCATTCTAACAAACAGACTGATCAGGGAATAAACTGAAGCAGGGCTTATAATGTTTGCTTGTAATGTTCAAAAAAGTAAAAAAAACTATACAATACAGTTATAAAAATTAAAGAAAAAAATGCAGATGGCATGAACTGGCAGACAATTTCAAATATACAGAACTTAATCAACAGTGTCCTTTATTATTTACATCAATAGTTAAATCAAATATACACAACTCTATTATGTACAATCAGTTTAACACTCAGAAATTAAAAGGCCAAAGACCAGTAAAGCCAGTGACACGTTTATTAGAGGAGACGCTGAGATGGAATCCCAAGTTGAAAAGCCTCAGTGATGCTGTCTGTCTTTGGTATTCCAACAGTTGAAGCACAAGTGTGTCAAACTCTTCGCTCACTTTAAAAAAAAAGATTTACTTTCACCAATACTAAAAGTGTATTAATGCGTATTTTGAATCTCACTTTAAACATATATTTACATTTATATGTATTTAGTTTATATTCTTGTCTAAATTCACTACAAGTAAAATGGTATTCTGATTAACACAATAATGGCGCTGAAAATAAAAAAGAAAGGACCGTCTGCTCCCCAACATCACATGACATCCCACTTACTGTCTGCTGGTCCATCAGTGAACAGACCTTCTGCTTTTTACTCACAGAGTCACTCTCTGTACTCATCACATATTCACTGAAGCCAAATGAGCCTCTGGCATCAGCACATCCAGAATGATGTGAACTCGGGGTGTCAAGCTTTTCAAAAGTCCCTACAGCTCTTCACATCACTTCATCAGGTAGTTGTAAAGGCCATCTGTCAGCTCCTCATCTTCTACTGTATAGAGGTCATTACCCGGTGACCTTTAGGATCTTCATCTTTTTTTAAACCATTTTAAACCATCTTTGAGATACAACAGCCTGTTGGACAAGAAAATACAAGAGTTTGGTGCTATAAAGTCATCATAGCTCTCTGCTACTACATAGATTACAATAACAAAGTTTAACTTGTTATCTGAACTAAATTTACCAGCAAGTGATCATCTGCTCCATGGCCCTTTATGATGAACTTCAACAGTTTTTCATGCAAAGTCCTCCTGGAAGTCCTGCTGATCTCTGCAGCCTCATAAAACTGAGCCCTTTGTTCTCAAGTCAGCTGCCCCTCTGCAGTCACACAGCCACCCTGCTCTCCTACACGGTGGACACAAACAAATAAATACATCAGACTGTCAAATGTAATATTTGTCTTATGCTGGCTGTCTGGTTTTGGTCTGAACACTCCTGTTTTCTCAGAAAAGTGGACACTTTGGAATAAAGTTCAAACTGTGAGAATTACTCTGTGGTTCGTTACAAAAATCTCATTCATGGTTATCTCAATAGTTTTTTAGAATACATCAATTATTTCAGAGTATTATAAATACACCAATCTGGACACTACCTAAAGTAATATGCAAGTCACAGGCATGTCTTCCTAAGATAAAAAGGATAAATACAGTGCTCTCCATTATTACTGGCACCCCTTGTAAAAATTAGTAAGAAGTGTTACAAAAAAAATCCCTGTTTGCTGAAGAAATGTCACCTTGCACTGAAAAAATTATAAACATCCATCCATCCATCCATTTTCCAACCCGCTGAATCCGAACACAGGGTCACGGGGGTCTGCTGGAGCCAATCCCAGCCAACACAGGGCACAAGGCAGGAACTAATCCCAGGCAGGGTGCCAACCCACCGTAGGACACACACAAACACACCCACACACCAAGCACACACTAGGGCCAATGTAGAATCGCCAATCCACCTAACCTGCATGTCTTTGGACTGTGGGAGGAAACCGGAGCGCCCGGAGGAAACCCACGCAGACACGGGGAGAACATGCAAACTCCACGCAGGGAGGACCTGGGAAGCGAACCCAGGTCCCCAGGTCTCCCAACTGCGAGGCAGCAGCGCTAACCACTGCGCCACCGTGCCACCAAATTATAAACATCTGACTTTTAATTGAAACAATTTCATTCAAAGAAAAACAAAGCCCTCATCAAGAAATAAATATTTTTAAAATTAACATTTTTATAAGGGGTGTTATTAATAGTGGAGGGCACGTTAAATTAATGCCACAATTAAAGGTATGCCACACATGAAGAAAAAATATATATACAGTATATTATCAGCATCTTTAAAAGACTGAGAGCAGTAAAATCAAAGGGTCCGTCCTGGTCAGATAAAGAGCAGACTGAGAGAGGATAAGAGATAAAGTACTGAAATCCTAAACAATCTAAACACGAATGTAAAGCTACATAAAGCTTACAGTTAATATTCCAATACCATCAACATGTCTATTCCACAGTCTGAACCAGCAGGGATGTCCTAGGAAAAGAAGGAAAGAAAAAAAGACACACATGAATGTCAAACACTACAAGTGAATTACAAGTTTAAGATATGGGTGTTTGCAATTTACCTTATTTTTCATTAACATCCAATTTCCAGAAGATATTCTTGTAGCAAGCTGGCTGAAAGGAAAAAAAATATAAATGTCACTTGTAATTAAACTGAAAGGCTCTGTGAACATCGCGACTGTCAGTCTGAGTCACGTATAATTTAGTGGTGCAATGCCCATTGCAGGAAAGTCTTTAACAATTTAGAAATTGCAGGCATCATCTGCACAAAACTACCATGAAATTCTATTAAAATTGACGGTAAAAAAAAACATCGCAGATTACTTGGTATAACAATTTAGACACATTACTCCAACATAAGGAATTATACTGAAAAGAAAAAAAGGTAAAAGGGTGCACCACTGTAGTCAATCTGAACTTTGTCAAAAGCCTACTTCACGACAGCATAACCGATGAAGCGTTTCCTAGATGCTTGTAAAAGTTTTTTTTCGTTTTCCATGCACAGTCAAGGAGTTCTCATGAAACCTGCCTTGTAGAATTTGAAGAGTTGCCGGTAACGCTGAGTGCCGGTCCACTTCAAGCACTGATTATAAATCAATTACTACAGCGAAAATAATTAATACAAACGTAAAGGTTCGTGGTACAAACATAACCATGAAAAACAAAGTTATTAAAAATACGAAAAAAACTGCATATTTCACGTTTTCATTTCGAAGCACACTTACTTCCATCATCAAAAATACGAGCAATTAGTTTCGTCGCTTCTCCTTCTTTTGTCTAATGGAGTTTCATCGCCGCAGCTTCTTTTTTTTGTCTCCATTCGTTTAATGGAGTTTCGTCGCTTGGTACAAACGGCAGGTTATTTAAGAGGAAACTCTATAAGGCGGAAGCTCAGAGAAGTAGGGATCTCGAATTGTGACTCGACTGGTTAAAGTTACACTTGATAGACAAATGCAAATGTTAATAATTGGACAGGTGAGTTTTTGATTGTCATAGAGTAACAACAATCTCATTCGTTGAAATTCTGACTTAGCCAATACTATCCACTTGCATTTACAGTTATCCCGCCTTCAGATCTGTCCATAATGTCTCAGGTCTGCAGCAATACCCTTCTCCTCTCTCGCGCTGCCTGTGTGTGTGTGCGTCTCTCTCTCTCGCGCTGCCTGTGTGTGTGCGTCTGTCTCTCTCTTGCGCTGCCTGTGTGTGTGCTCTCTCTCTCGCGTTGCCTGTGTGTGTGTGTGTGTGTGTGTGTGTGTGTGTGTGTGTGTGTCACGCTCTCTCTCTCTTGCTTGCTGCACAGGAAATGCACAGGGAGAGACTGATCATGTACAAACCGAAAGGGAAACTGGCTTGTTTGTATACCGAGTGTGTGGTCATGAACCGAGGCAAAAGTTTGGCAAACTTTTTGGTCGTAAACCGATTTGTACGTGTACCAAGACGTTCGTGAACCGAGGTTCCACTGTATATAGAGTAGATATTCACTCTCATATACAAGGCCAATTTAGTGCTTCCAATCAGTCTAACACAGCTTTCTGGAGTTGTAAGCCATAACCACTGCACCACCATTGTATCAGCATTAATTTTTTACTGCTCAGATTATTTGGAAGTAGCCATAGCATTGTGTTGTATAGGACGTGGGATGTTTTATGTTCATAATAATTACTTATGAATATTCGGAAATCACTTCAGCTGTTTTGTCCGACAACTCCTCACTCAACAGTATGATATATGTGTCTTGATGTTTAGTTATGCAAGATGTCAAGCTTTTTCAGGTCCCCCCATTTTAGGCCATTTTTGGACCATATTTTGTGCAGGAAATCACACCCTTGTGATAAAGAGTAAACCAATAAATGTCTAGAGCAAAAATGATCTGAAGAACTTGAAGTTGTACCTGCCACATCTACCTTGTAATGGTGTATGAGGGGTCAAAGTTATTCTTTTTCACAAAACTTTGAAAAAATTGACATTGATAATACAGGCATGTGGTTGAGTTGTTTTATGAAGTATTGTGGTTGCTGATCACAATATGTTTGATATTTGATTCTTTACCAGTGGTCCTAGCTTTCTAAATCCACTCCCAGAAGATTATAAATGACAAATTTAAAATATTACCATGTGGGATATTATTTTAGACTGTTTTAAGGTCAGTGATTAAGAATATGATGTTATTTTTATATTGTGATGCTTTACTAGGGACCTGGCCCTCCATCAAAGGGTGAAAAATTACAAGCTTCTATTAAATTGATAAAATTTACATTTAAAAGTTTTAAAAAGAAGCACATAATTCAATATTTCAAATATCTGATGCAACTATTCTTGTTTATTAAGTACTTCTATGTCATGAAGTAAATCATCAATTTCTTATGAACATCACAAATTAGGGAGGCTTTTGCTGATTCAGACATTTTGATTTTATTTTTTTATTAGCGTGCATTTAAATGTATCATCCATGTTAATGCCGTGACTGCATTTTGTGTGTCATAATGACAAAAGAGCAAAGAACAGTACCCTTTATTAGTTTAAATGACTTGCCTACATCGACAGCCCCCTACTTTATCTTTGTATGAAATCAGCACACCAAATCCAATCTTCAAGCAGGCTTTGAGCCACATTTTTGTGTAGCTGTGCTCCAGGGACAATTCTCCACTCTTGTTGCATTAAAACTAAAGCCTATAAGCTGTGGAATGGTCTTTGTGTTTTCTGCTCACGATTTCTTCAAAGCTTAAAACTAAATACCCACTGAGTTGTTTCAGATAGGCAATATTTATCGTCTTTATGTCCTTTGGAGGATTGAATTTTTTTCATTGCAAGAAAGGACTTTATAGACAGTACCTGCAAAATAATCATTTTTGCGTTTGAGAGCATAAATTTTTATTTCTGTTTTGCCTCATAAACAAACAAAGATAGCATATGGTTATAGGATACTAATCCTATGGAAATCGACAGCAATCATGAAAGTAGAGTTGTAGTCCTTTAGGGAATTTCCATTTGCAGTCTGACCTGTGCAGGTTCAATTCACATGCTCTCCATTATAACAATGAGCCCTACATTCACTACAATTTCTTTAATATTGCTGTAGTGCAGGAAATAAATCAGGCTGTAAGATGCCCAGATGGCATGTATACTGGCATTACTGTCATATGCCTACATCAACAGGGGGCCATTTTCTCCAATATTGTGCATGGAGGACTGGGGCAAGCAATTCCTGGGGCACCAAAGTAAGTCAAGGAAACTAAAATGATGTGAAGCATGCCTGCAGTCCTCAATACCATTAGATGGCAGCAGTGAGACTTTTTAGCTAATCAGTGCCTCCCTGCTCTGCAGTATAATGGGGAAGTGCCCTGGGGTTGCCTGAGCCTATACTAAAAGGCTGAGGTCCAGGAATACTGGGAATTCTAGGGCCACTATGGGGGAGTTTTGTCATGATAACCCCAGGCGTTTACTAGGCCTTTCCTGACCCTAGAAGTAGTAGGTGGGTGTTACCTGGAAGCAGGTACAGGCAGGGATGTAAAAGGTCCCTTTAAGCATAGACCAGTTTTATTGGAGTTGAGGGGTGTACTGAAAAAGAAAGTTAGAAGGAGTGAACAGGAGAGGATAGAAAGGTGCAATAAGATAGGCAAGTGGGTTAGACACCCTACCTGGTAGACCAGGAAAGACATTTTTAAAATATAGCTGTAAATGGCTGTAAATTTTGTTTATTTTGTCTCAGTTATTTCTGTATCCTTATCCCCAAAACATTGTACATTTCACTGTATTGTATTTACCCTTCCTTATAAACATTTGCCGTCTATGATTTTGATTTGGGATCACGGGTCTGCTTGTGAGTGCCCTTCACAGGCTACACCATATAGTAATTAGTATAATGTATTATTTAGGGCTTTGGGCCAAAAGCAAAGAAAAGGCTGTGGTCTGCAAAAAATAGAGTATAACTGACTCACTGGGTAACCCTAGTCAAGTCACTTAACCTACCACTGCTGCAAATGTAAAAGTGTAAATAATAGTCCAATCCAATAGTACAAGTGAAAATAAAACTTTGCCTATAATTATTTGCCCAGCAGCAACCCTTTATATTCCAAAACTCTTCTACCATAAATAGTTTGTTTGCACAGCTCTCTTGTACTGTTGATCTGTCTCATTCACTGTGTCTCTCATACTCTTGCACTTTCAGGGTACTCTCATTCGATCTCTTCCACACCAGTGTGACTAAAATCCAGCCTACTTGTGGTATGTTTCATTTACTCTGGTGTATGGTGTGAGAACAACTAGTTGTGCATTACATCACACTCTCTAACTCTAACCACAACACATCATCAAGAGAAGGAGCAATAGCCATGTTTGCTTAAAGCTCACTTGGTCTCATGCACAGCAGGACAAGAAAAGCAAGACATGATCCTTTCTGTACTGTGGTACTGTCTAGATAGATAGATAGATAGATAGATAGATAGATAGATAGATAGATAGATAGATAGATAGATAGATAGATAGATAGATAGATAGATAGATAGATAGATAGATAGATAGATAGATAGATAGATAATATACATATAATATACTAGCCCCCTGCTTGCTAGTCTCTGCTACTCGCATTGTGAAGGTGGGGTATTGGGGGGGCTGAACGCATGCTAAGGAGATGCGGACGGAACAGCTGCTGGCTTGCTGCTGCCGAGCTGCTGTGTTCTGCTTGTGCTGTGTGTCAATTATTTAAAAGCCTGTACAGCAGCTGTCCTTTTGTCTCACTGCTTTGTCTTGCTGGACGTTAAAGTGTCTCTCGCGGGACATCAAAGTGTCTTCCGAGAATATCATGTCTCGACCCAAGTTTTTTTTTATTATAATAGAGAGACATACACACACCAGAGTGACTAAAAAGAAAGAATGCTTAAAAGAAAGAAACCTTTTGATTTGGCAGTTACATTTACAGTGAGGCATTATGCCAATATATTGCTGTTGGCATAAAGGAGTCCCAGTAGCGTTTGACACATTTCTGCTGAATAATTAATTTCCTCAAAGTACTCAGTGACAGTGAGTCAGAGAAAGAATTTGTAGCATTGTTTATAATGGTACCCATACCTGACCCTGTCCTTTTAATTAGTTTGTTGATTCAATGGGCCTCTCTTGAAGTGATGTTACCAGCCCAGCACACCACAGTGTAGAAAATTGCACTGATCATCACAAAATTATAGAATATATGAATTTGTTACCCAAATAAAAGGAATGCAGCCTCCTAAGAAAAAATAACCTGCTCTACCTTTACTTACATAGTTCCAGTCCAACCTGTCAATGATGTACTGTAAATCCCTAAGTACTTGTAGGAGTCCCCACAATGCAGTATGATTTACACAGCAAAAGCTCTTTCTGGAGCCTTAGGGACAGACTGAACAGGTGACAGAGGACATCACAAAACTAGTCAGCACAGGACTGATTTGTTCTGGTCCCTCATCATTTTCTTGCATCCTCAGCTGTGCTTTCACTTGGTCTTCAGTTATGGACATGGCATTAGCTTTGTTCACTTCCCCTTCTACCACTTGAGCCCTGGATTGCTTGAGTCCAATAATTATGCCCAGTCCATTTCAGATATCTTTCATGTTATTCCAACTGAGTTTTTATCTGTTTTAGGTTTGTGAGCTGCCTTTCCTTCATTCAGCTTTTAATTCAGCACTTGCCGTGTGTTCTTCAGAGCCTCTTTGTCACCATATTTGAATGCTCTCTTTCTCTCATTCAGAAGATTTTTTAGCTCCTTAGTAATCTAAGGCTTTTACTCTCACTCTTTTCAACACTGCTATACAAGGTGAAATGAGGAGAAGTGAGACGCTGAACCTCTTATGTACTCACGACTCTCACACCATGCAGTATATATACATTCTCTGTATGCACCTGCTCAAGTATACTTTTTGTGAAAGAATGCTCTGTTCTAACTCTGGAAAAACTGGTATAATCAATAGGTAAAAGTGAAACCCTATTTTCTCTTATTTTAAGGGCAATGTAAGGTGTTGTCTGAGGTCATTTCATCTGACTAAGTGGGGAATGCATAAAGGTTTAAATCTCCACCGTAGAGGTCAGAAGTACATAGTAAAGGGCATCTAGAAGTAATTGTTGGCCATGATTTAAAAGGCTTTCCTCTGCATAGGGAGGATGAGGTTGGATTTGGGAGGTAGTTTGAGACAAGATTGCAGAGTAGTGAGGCTAGAGTAGTGTACTTTTTGAGAAAAGTGCCTGGGGCTTCATCTGTGTAAACAGGCCCTGGAGGTGTTAGGTGTCTGTTATTTTACCCATAGTTAATACCTTGGTCATCTCTTGTTGTAATTGTTCCTTATTTTTGTCATTAAGGATTCACCAATGTAAAGAAATAGTCGGAATTACTGGTGCAACCAAGCTAATCTTGGGAGGCCTCCAGTAATCAGTAATCCTCCCACCCCCTTTAATAACCAGAAATTCTTGTTCCAAGGTGGCCATTACCAAATATGGAAAAGGAAGTAGGAAAATTTTTACCTGCAAATATTTGGGCAATATTAAACACTACATAAATCAAATGACTTAAATTTTAGTTTAGATGAATCCGTCCAAAATTTAGGTGATTTCTTTGACATGGATTCAAACTCCAGTCATTACATTTCTGCACATTCTCAAGTTGCTTTCTTCAGGTAATTTCTTAAGCTGAAGGATCTTGAAAAGTGAGTTTCATGTGCTTCTGTCAGGCATAATTGACTTTTGTAATGCCTTATGGCCAGTCTGTTTGAATTGTTCACTTCCTACACTATAGTCAATTTGAAAGAGGGCAACAAGGATCACAACTAAAACAAACAGTAAGAACATATAACTACAGTTCTTAAATCACTGACTTCCAATTAAGTTTAAAGCCAATCTTAAAATCCGCCTTCTCACATAAAAAGTCATAAATGTTATCTCTCCCCAACTCTTACCTTGCACAACTTATTTGTGCCTATACTCCAGGGCGTACATTGCAAGTCTCCTTAAAATTCAGAGAATAAATTTAGTGTAGGAGGCAGAGCCTTTACCATACTCTGGGATAATCTACCTATGGATATTATATTAGCCCCCTTACTCATCAATCATGGCTTATGACGCAGTATTTTAGCCTAATATACTCAAGTTATAGCTGCTGCTAAGGTTGTTTTATATAGCTGGCTAATATTGCCTTTCAATTAATTATACTCTGTATATATATATATATATATATATATATATATGAAATGCTTGTTACGCAGCCACTCCTTCGTTACCCGGGCGGTGTGTTTGGGATCATTGTCATGCTGAAAGACCCAGCCACGTTTCATCTTCAATGCCCTTGCTGATGGAAGGAGGTTTTCACGCAAAATCTGACGATATATGGCCCCATTCATTTTTTTCTTTTACACGGATCAGTCGTCCTGGTCCCTTTGCAGAAAAACATCCCCAAAGCATGATGTTTCCACCCCCATGCTTTACAGTAGGTATGGTGTTCTTTCGATGCAACTCAGCATTCTTTCTCCTCCAAACACGATGAGTAGAGTTTTTTTTCATCTGACCATATGACATTCTCCCAATCCTCTTCTGGATCATCCAAATGCTCTCTAGCAAACTTCAGACGGGCCTGCACATGTACTGGCTTAAGCAGGGGGACACGTCTGGCACTGCAGTTTTTGAGTCCCTGTCGGCGTAGTGTGTTACTGATGGTAGCCTTTGTTACTTTGGTCCCAGCTCTCTGCAGGTCATTCACTAGGTCCCCCCGTGTGGTTCTGGGAGTTTTGCTCACCGTTCTTGTGATCATTTTGACCCCACGGGGTGAGATCTTGCGTGGAGCCCCAGATCGAGGGAGATTATCAGTGGTCTTGTATGTCTTCCATTTTCTAATAATTGCTCCCACAGTTGATTTCTTCACACCAAGCTGCTTACCTATTGCAGATTCAGTCTTCCCAGCCTGGTGCAGGTCTACGATTTTGTTTCTGGTGTCCTTTGACAGCTCTTTGGTCTTGGCCATAGTGGAGTTTGGAGTGTGACTGTTTGAGGTTGTGGACAGGTGTCTTTTATATTGATAACGAGTTCAAACAGGTATCATTAATACAGGTAACGAGTGGAGGACAGAGGAGCCTCTTACAGAAGAAGTTACAGGTCTGTGAGAGCCAGAAATCTTGCTTGTTTGTCGGTGACCAAATACTTATTTTCCACCATAATTTGCAAATAAATTCTTTAAAACCAGACAATGTGATTTTCTGGATTTTTTTTTCTCATTTTGTCTCTCATAGTTGAGGTATACCTATGATGAAAATTACAGGCCTCTCTCGTCTTTTTAAGTGGGAGAACTTGCACAATTGGTGGCTGACTAAATACTTTTTTGCCCCACTGTATATATATATACAGTAATCCCTCGCTATATCGTGCTTCGCCTTTCGCGGCTTCACTCCATCGCGGATTTTATATGTAAGCATATTTAAATATATATCGTGGATTTTTCGCTGCTTCGCAGGTTTCTGCGGACAATGGGTCTTTTAATTTCTGGTACATGCTTCCTCAGTTGGTTTGCCCAGTTGATTTCATACAAGGGACGCTATTGGCAGATGGCTGAGAAGCTACCCAGCTTACTTTTAATAAAAATAATAATAATTCATTACATTTATATAGCGCTTTTCTCAGTACTCAAAGCGCTATCCACACAGGGAGGAACCGGGAAGCGAACCCACAATCTTCCACAGTCTCCTTACTGCAAAGCAGCAGCACTACCACTGCGCCACCTGTGAGGCTTTTCTCTTTCTCTTGCGCTGACTTTCTCTGATCCTGACGTAGGGGGTGTGAGCAGGGGGGCTGTTCGCACACCTAGACGATACGGACGCTCATCTAAAAATGCTGAAAGATTATCTTCACGTTGCTATCTTTTGTGCAGCTGCTTCCTGAAACGATATGCTGCACGGTGCTTCGCATACTTAAAAGCTCGAAGGGCACGTATTGATTTTTGATTGAAAAACAAACTCTCTCTCTCTCTCTCTCTCTCTTTGTCTGCTCCTGACGGAGGGAGTGTGAGCTGCCGCCGTCAACAGCTTTGTGCCGCGGTGCTTCGCATACTTAAAAGAAAAACAACCCTATTGATTTGTTTGCTTTTCTCTCTATATCTCTGACAGCCTGTGCTCCTGACACGCACTCCTTTGAAGAGGAAGATATGTTTGCTTTCTTTTAATTGTGAGACGGAACTGTCATCTCTGTCTTGTCATGGAGCACAGTTTAAACTTTTGAAAGAGACAAACGTTTGTTTGCAGTGTTTGAATAACGTTCCTGTCTCTCTACAACCTCCTGTATTTCTGCGCAAATCTGTGACCCAAGCATGACAATATAAAAATAACCATATAAACATATGGTTTCTACTTCGTGGATTTTCTTATTTCTGGAACGCAACCCCCGCGATGGAGGGGGGATTACTGTATATATATATATATGTATATGTATTGTGACAACTCTACGGGGCATGCCAGCCACCCAACCCGACACAGACAGACACAGGAGGCACACTTATAAAAGCGCACAAATTTTATTTTTGTTTCTTCACTTGTGAGCAACGTCTTCCCCGTTTCCACAAGTACACAACACAGTCTCAAAGCACAAACACACCTCTACAGAATACTCTTCTTTTTTTCTTCTTCTTTCTCTCTTTCTCCTCCGATCTTCCTCAACAAAGTTCGTCTCCCTCCTTCCGATTCTGTCTCCCCATGTAATGTCTGCTGACCCCTTATATAAGGCACCTGGAAGTGCTTCAGGTGCACATTACTCCACTTCCGGCAGCACTTTCGAATGTGGCGGAAGAACCACCCACATGGGCTCAGGAACAGCTGCAGCACCCCCGGATCCCAACACGGTGGTATCCAACTCCATCACCCATGAAGCCCTGTGGAAATCCGAGGCAGCTCTGCCACCTAGGGGGGGGCTGCCATCTAGCGTTCTGGGGGAGGTAATGCTCTGCCCACACTTGTTCCCACAGTCCTTCCAAGGAAGAGATGTCCCGGCTGGGCAAGGGCCACAGCCATCCATGACAATATATACGTATAATATTTATAGTGTGAGAGAGAGAGAGAGGCAAACATAATTGATTAGCCTTTGATGTCTTCAAGTTACTAATAAGAGAGTGCCAATTTATATTGGCTCACACACACTTCTATAATTATGTCTTTTTTACTATGCTTCTATACACAGTACTGTTAATATACACATGGTGCCACAGGCACCGTTCTGTATTCAAAGCAAGTTGTGAGAACATACTTGCTCATCAGCAGGTTCTTCTGAGTAGATAAGGGGAAGATGCTAATAATATGAGAAAGCATTAGAGTAAAAGAAAGGAAAAGTACAGCTTTATAGTTAGTGTTGAAAAAAAAAATAAAATCGTAGTCCTTAATAAAAAAAAGAAACTTCTAAAGTGTAGCAGGTGAAAACAATTTAGTCAGTAGATGAAGGAAGAGAAATCTAGTGTTTGATAGGAATTCAAGCATTTAGAAGAAGAGGAAACAAAATAACTAGGACTTCAAGAATAAAGCACAACACTATGTATAGAAAGGACAAGGAAGTTTAGTACATGGAAAAAAAAACCAAATACTGATGTACATTGAAATTTGGGATAAAGTTCACAGAAGAAACCAGAGTGTGAACTGCACAGTACACATGTATTTATTGTGTAGAGCAGAAGGTAACTTGTTTTTTGAGTACAAAGGAAATCTAACATTTTGAAGTCAAGAAAATCTTTGACTTGAAAAATATAAATATGTTTGGAAATCAACTCAGGGCTCAAAAAAAAAACACAAAAAAATATATTGAAAAATGATGAACAACTTACCATATGAGAAAAAAGACAAATTTTAAAGTAGACTTTGAGAAAAAATGAAAGTGCAAAAGACAAGCAAAGTATACAGTTGTGATACTCTGGCTATGACCTTTACATTATCCCATTTAATATTTTTTAGTTTACAATGTGGCAAAAATTCTCTCACTTCTGACTTTGTAAAGTAGTTTGATTTATGAGATTATACAGTATGCAGGTAATGTAACTTCTGATCTAATAAGAAAAGCAAATTAATTAATGTTTTTCCAGTTGTCTACATCAGTGTACATTTCTTAGACGTTAAATAATATATTTCTACGGACCATGTGAATAACATACAGTAACATGAGTGTATGAATGACTGTATGAGGTTTATGTAAAAAGATCTAATTAACTCCTGAAATTGTAACTATGATAAAACTGTTACTCTGTTTTAAACACAAATAGATTTTGCAGTAAGTGTTATTTGCTAATTGACTAAACATATCCCTACAATTAAACTTTGTAGAACTGATTAGGAAAGGCTAATGTCCAGTATCAAGATGTCTCTCCTGTGGACTATATGACAGTTTAAGGAAACATAGAGAAGTATGCACATAACTTCCAAATATCATGTAACCACCAAACAGGTATAGTTCACAGTGTTTTTGTTCCCACATAATGGAAAGAAGACAGTCATTAAAATACACAGACTTAAGGCAATTAGCATTCTACTTTAAAGTTTCCTAAACTCATTTTTGACTACCGCACAGATTTTTTTTTTTTAGGTTTCAACTATTTCTGAATTCAGATCCCAGGTTTGCTTTTGTTCAATTATTCACTGTTTCATCTTATTCTACACAAGCAGTAATCAGATTATGTTTTAAAATGTTTGAATAAATGATTTTTTATAATAATTTATTTAAATTACTTGTTAATTCATGCATTATTTGTAGATATCTTTACTATTTAGTAGATTTTGTTTGTGTTTTCCTGTTTTTCAGTTTCCAGTTCTAAGTGACATTGTCTTTTAAAGGGTTGACAGGATGATGCAGTGGCCAGTGGATTTGCCTCAAGGACTGAGCATCCTTGGCTTGAATCCCATATGCAGTCACTGTCAAGCTGGAACTTTTCAGGGTTTGCCTGCATCTGCATTGGTTTTCCTCTCACTTCCTCAATAGACCTGCTAGTTAGGTTAATTGTCAACTCCCAGTTGCTTTGTGTGAGTGTGAATGTGGATGTGTGCATGACAGGGCCACGCAATAGTTTGGCTGACTGCCTAGCCTGGGTTATTTCCAGCCTTGTGCCAAGTGCTGTTTGAACAGGCTTCAGCCCTACGTGACCATGGATAAGATTAAATGGGTTTGAGAATGGTATGTCATGTAGAAGGATGAAGATCTTGAACACCTTGCTTGTTTCAGTTGGGATGCCATTCACTTTGTTAGAAATATTGATTTTCCTTGAAATTGTCATGCTCTTTTTTTTTTTTTTTTCTTTATTTAGCCTTATACAATTTCTTGTATTAGGAATTTGATAGTTTTCGCATACCCCTTGGGGTCAGAGCGCAGGGTCAGCCATTGTACAGCGCCCCTGGAGCAATTACAGGTTAAGGGCCTTGCTCAAGGGCCCAGCAGAGCAGTGGCCTTTTGGCAGTGACGGGGATTCGAACCGGCAACCTTCGGGATACCAGCGCAGATCCTTAGCCTCAGAGCCACCACTCCATTGGCCAGTAGCTGAGATAGTTTCCTTTTCTATTTTTTTAATAGCTATATGCAGGCCCTTCGCCTATTGCTTTTCCTGTTCTTGAATGTTTATGTCCACCTGTATGCTTATCTTATTTTTCCTTTCCATCCACTATTCAATGCATTAAAAAGATAGACCCTTCAGTGAAGCTATGCTACACTTCTAATGTTTGTAAGCATACAACAAACCAGAGCTTTTAGCTCTTGATGTAACACCACACTGAGTTAGTTTAGAATGATAAAATGTATTCACAGGTCAGGAAAATGCCAAAAAAGGTTAAGAAATTTCAAGGTAAGCTGCATAGAGAACCATATCATTGAGTTGTAGAAAAGTAATTGACTAAGTCAATCAAAAAAGTAAAGCATGAATCTAATTAATTGTGAATAAAAATGACATATTTTGTGCAGAGTCAAAATATACTGATTTGCTATACTGATATGAACTGCAGCTGAAGATAAGATTTGTATGTCATTAGTCTTTAGCTTCACAGAGTGGAAGTATTTATAAAATCTGCTTTTACATCTTTTATGATAATAAAAAGCATAACTAATTGATGGTGAATTGATGGAAACTTCACAGATGAATGTTTTCAACTTTCAGCCAGAGGGGTAACAGGATCATGTAACAATCAGTAGGTTTCTTCACATCAGATTTTTAATTAATATGAATAATGATCACATAATTAATTTTTGAGTGTCATTATTGTACACAAAATTCAATAAGTTATAATCAATAAACCAAACCCACCTGTACCTAGACAGACATGCCAAGAAAACCAAAATCCCTTTTAAATATCAGTACACATTATTAGCAAAATAGAACAAGAAAATATTCCCCATGATTTAATGCTTTTATATGACATAAACAGAACACTTCTGTTTTATCACATACTGTATAAATTAAAGGAAAAATTACTAAGGAAATTATTAAGGAAAAAGTGAAGCGGCACATGTCTAGAACAATTGCTTTACAAAATAGTCAGTATAGGTTCAGGGAAGGTTGTGTTTCACTAACATGCTGGAGTTCCTTGTGAAACCAACAAAAGCATAAGATAAGAGAGATGTGAGGTTAATGACCACACTAAAAGAAGTGGGAGCTGCTGCTTTTTAATAGACACACACACATATATATATGATCTGGATAAGAATATCAACAATAAGATGGTTACATTTTCAGATGATAACAAGCTACTTAGTGGGGCATATAATGATAAATCAGCTGAATCATTATAGAGGGTCTTGGACAGCATACAGAATTAGGCAGATTTGTGAAAGATAAAATTTAATGTAAGTAAATGTAAGGTATTATACTTAAGAAGCAGAAATATCAGATTTGAAAACACAATGGGGTCTGAGACATACCTTTTAAGAAGAAAATAGGAGTCATAGTGGAATCATCGCTGACAACATCCAGACGATATACAGAACCCATTAACAAGGCTAACAGAATGTCAGATTACATAGCACAACTAAAGCCAAGTGAGGTTATGCTTAAGTTGATAATGCACTAGTGAGACCTTGTCTGGAGTACTGTGCATAGTTTTGGTAAGAGGTAATGAGCTGTGAAGAGAGATTAAAGGTGTGGAATCTTTTCAGGTTAGGAAAATGGAAGTTAAGAGGTGACATGATCAAAGTGTTTAATATTAGGAAAGGAATTAGTGCAATGGATTCCAGCTGTTTGTTTAAAATAAATTCTTCAGTAAGAAAATAGGAACACAGCTACAGAATTGTTAAAGCCAGATTTCACACAAATGTTAGAAAGTTTTTCTTCATGCAAAGAAAGTCAGACACATGAAATAATGCAGAGCTGGATTTTAGGGGTCTTCAAATCTCAAGTTGATGTTATCGTAAGCCTAGGTGAATAGAATGGACAAGCCGAGTTGGACTGAATGGTCTGTTCTCGTCAAAAAGGTAGAGTGGTGGCTCCGAGGATAAGGCTCTGCGCTAATATCGGGAATGTTACCAGTTCAAATCCTGTTACTGTTGGGTCCTTGAGCAAGGCCCTTAACCTGAAAATTGTTCCAGGGGTGCTGTACAATGGCTGGCCTTGTGCTCTGACCGATTAATATAGTGTATAAAAATCAAAAGTGTTCTAATGTTTATATATGTAGATCTGTGTGATACAGTGCTGGTTGTGTATTGGGCAAGTATATATTCACATAATCAAGCAAGCACATGGTTAAATTAGGTAATTAGATACTACAACTTTAAAGACATCACTTTCTGTTAGTTCAAAGCAGAGTTAATGATATGTTGCTTGCTTTATATATCTATAAAAGATAAAAAAAATAGTGCCCATCACAAATACTGATTGTTTTTGAAACAATTTCTTTTATTAAATATAGCTTGAAACTTTAAAGACCCATGCAAAGACAAGAAGAGCAAAAAGACAAAAACACATTTGTTGTAATGCCTAAATAACTAAAACAACAACAACAATAATAATACTAGTAATAATAATAATAATGGTGACATCAATTTAGCATTTATGCACTTTCTGGGTAATAATTAAGTTTTTCTTTTTAAATTCTAAGATCAGTAGCCTTCAATTAAAATAAGTATTTGCAAAAGAAAATAACTACTATTCTGAAATTCTAATTTGGCCCATATTATCGAGTGTAAGAGCTTGGGTGTGAGAGTGCAGTAAGTTCAGTATTTAGTTGTCTTAGCATCTATTGTATGAGGTTTAATTGCTGGTAATCCTACACCAGTTGTTTACATTCTTAATAGTATAGTATAGTATAGTATAGTATAGTATAGTATAGTATAGATAGATAGATAGATAGATAGATAGATAGATAGATAGATAGATAGATAGATAGATAGATAGATAGATAGATAGAACTTTATTTGTCCCAAGGGTAAATTTACCTTTTATACAAGCTAAAGAAATATATTAATATTATAACAAACAACAACATCCCCTTTGAAACACACAGAAGAATTTCAAATAAGAAGAAAAAATATATCAGTATTCAATATTATAAATCATGATAATAAAAGAAAAGGCATTCTGTACTTTGTTTTTTACTAGGTTCTTCATGAAATAACTATGAATACATGGAAACTAAGTCTAACTACCTAAATCATAATGACATAAATTCATTTTTCTTTTCAGGGTCTTTTATGATTCTCCTACATTCAAAGAAGGAGGAAATGCATTTTTGTACCATCTTTGAACTGTAATAAAACTGAAACTTTGGATAGCAGAAGAATAGAAACATCTTAAACAAGCCTGGCATATAAACATGGAGCAGGTGTAACAATGGAAATAATGAAGAAGACAACTTTGGAAACAACAATGCAGACTGTAGGAAACCATGAACGTTGCACAACAAATCACCCAGCAGGGAGTGGGTGGCAAACAATGTGAAGCAGGTGCCTGAAATTCCTTAAGCAAAGTAAAAAGAAAGGAGTCAAATTAGCAGATGGCAGAGGCAATGCAGGGAAGTGTTAGTAGGTAAAATGAACCATTACAGGCATGCAGCAAAACGAAATATGTGGAACAGTGTGAGGCTGTTATCTGTGCAGTGGTTCACATGATATCAGTGGGTTGTCTCCATTTCTTTAAGGGCCTACCTCACCATGATGTGAAGAAAATGCAAGAGTGTATTTGCTCTGCTATCACATACTGACAAAAATACTGGCTTCTGCCTCAATGGGACTAGCATAAATAAATGGATTCCTTGTAGAAATACACATTTTATATATTATACCACCAAATCCTTCTTAATTTAATAATTTTTACTTTTATAAAATTAAATAATTTGAACCATTTACTCTTTTAGTAATATGATATAATAAATACAAAAATATTTCATATTTATACTGTAATATAAGAGCACCCCTGTCATCTGTCTGAACATTGGAAGATTACAGAAAAAAACAAAGTGACAAAGGAATTATGAAGCTGGTTAAGTTGACTCCTCATTGGTGTCATGGAGAACATACTTTTCCATTTCTTTCAGGGTGCAACTCCATCTTTTCTTTAGGTGACCCTGAAGATGTCACTGGCAGGACAGTGCACATGACAGAGCCTACCTCTCCTTATTGGCACCTGCCCTTCCACACTAGCTTGTAAATTAGTGCTTGCAATGCCATTGTGCTACTTTCTCTTTTGGATAGATTTCCTGCCGGAGTAACTTTTCATCTCAGTCGCTTTGAGCATGCTCTTGCCCCATCAGCCTCCTGTTAGACAGTGTGAAGGATGGCCGGCTTCATATTCCGGCCCTCACCCCCAGGCCGCCAGTAGGAGCTCTCCCGACAGCATGGACGGGCCCCGAATTCCAGCAGGGCCTCATGGACTATGTAGTTTTTATACACAGCCCTGCTGGATACCCTGGGGACCACTGGGAGTCGCTGTCGGGAGGCCCGTGGACTCATATATGCCCTATAACCTGGAAGTGCGTCATAATCCCGGGACAGGAAGAAATGACGTGCTTCCGGGGTGAAGATAAGGACTGTTTACCCTGACCCGGAAGGAATAAGGACTTGTGGACTGTTGGGCAGGAACACCTCCGGGTAAGGGTGTATAAAGGACTCTGGGAAAGCCCAGTACACTGAGCTGGGCTGGGAGGTAGGGTGGCTAAATGTCTGGGAGTGGAGGATTTGTGATTATTGTAGTGATTAGTAGTTATATGAGTAGTGTGGAGTGGAGGGTGCTTGGTGCACTGTGTAATAAGAAAATAAAGAAGTCTTGTACTTTTACCTGGTGTTTGGAGTGGTACCTGAGGGTTCAAGAGGTGGATCGATACCTCAACTGCTACAACAGGCATTTGTTTACAATTCAATATGTGGAGACTATACTGTTCAACTTCTACTTCATGTTTTTTTTATCACTTGTAAACTGTGCATTGTGATTTTTAATAGGGCTTCTCAGAACAAAATATAAATAAAAATTGAATTAAACAAAAATGGAAAAGGCAATCTAAAGAAATTATGCTGTAGAAAATGACTACAACATACAGTAGTGTGCAAATAATCACAGTATAATTTTTGACAGCTCTGACGTTAAGAATATCAATCAGACAATCAGGGTGTCCACAGAAGTAATAATGTATAACAACAAACTCCAATTTACATTGCAGAAGAGGTTTTTGAAAGTGAAAACAATTCTGTATTCCTTACATTTACAATCACTGATGACCTGACACGACACATCTCAGCTATTGTCAAGATGGCTCATCAACACTTTTATTTCATTAAGATGTTTAAGGAAAGCCCAGATGCCTTTGTTAACTATGTTAACAAGGTTCAGCAAAGTCCTTGTTAAATGGTTGTATATCATCTTAGTATGCCAACTGCCTAGCTCATGACTACACAGCACTGAAGAGGATAATGAAGTTGGTACAGTATTTTACTGGCATACAACTACCTTCTGTTTATGAAATATGTTATGTGAGCATTTTGAGAAGTGTAATCATTATGGACTATACCCTTAACATCATAAAAATTTGTACATACGATCTTGCTGGCCCTTGGTTGAACCTTCAGTTCTTTTTTGATTATTAAATACATTTTAATTTAGTCCAAATTCATTAGGAGGAGACTGAGGAACAGCTGAACGAAGTGCAGCGTAGGACTCAATGTGCACATAACTTGCTCATATTTAATCGCACATGAAGAACAGATTTAACTGACACACAGCTAATTCTTGTAGTGCCTGTAATTTTATGTTCTGCAACTGTTTGATTCTCCATTAAGATTCGCTTCACTATAGTAACATGTTTATCATTTGTTGATGTCAAATGCTGGTCAGCTCTTGTGTCATCTTCAGACATGTTCCACTACTAGGAATTAACCAGCACATCTTTGCCCATGGCACACTTCAAAGTATATGATGACTAGGCAAGAATTAATCTCCACAGGCAGTTGCTCAAACACTTTACACATTTTTCTTAAAAAGTAGCTAACTTTTGGTCACTATCAAAATACAGCACTGCAGAATTGTTTTTCAGGTTTGGACTCAAACATTTTGATCTACCCCCATATTTTAATGCCTTGGTGAGTCTCTCTGGGAAACATACTTTATTTAAGGCAGGTTTTTTCCCTTGTTCTCCTTACCATTAGATTAGTCTTTGACTCTACACAATAATTACATGAATAACCAAAAAAAGCAAATATACAGATCAATGGTTTCTCTTGAGTTATACAATTGTTGATTGTTTAATTAAATGCTATTATTTCTCTTAAAAACATTCTGAATGATTAATACTGTACAGAATTAGTGTCAGAAAAGCATACGTGAGAGAATAAAAGACAAGATAAGAAAACTTTTTTATCATATGCAGAGCATTATTTGTCGGAGAGCCATTTATCTACTGTACTATATTGTGCATTTTTCACTGCATTGTATTTCTCCTTCTTTTTCTTTCATCTGCTCCCGTTAGGGGTTGCCACAGCAGATCATCTTCTTCCATATCTTTCTGTCCTCTGCATTTTGTTCTGTTACTCCCATCGCCAGCATGTCCTCTCTCACCACATCCATAAAACTTCACTTAGGCCTTCCTCTCCCCTGGCAGCTCTATCCTTAGCATCCTTCTCCCAATATACCCAGCATCTCTCCTCTGCACATGTCCAATCCAAAGCAATCTCGCCTCTCTGACTTTGTCTCCCAACCGTCCAATTTGAGCTGACCCTCTAATGTACTCATTTCTAATCCTATCCATCCTTGTCACACCCAGTACAAATCTTAGCATCTTTAACTCTACTGCCTCCAGCTCTGTCTCCTGCTTTCTGGTCAGTGCATCCATCTCCAACCCATATAACATAGCTAGTCTCACTACCGTCCTGTAGACCTTCCCTTTCACTCTTGCTGATACCTGTCTGTCACAAATCACTCCTGACACTCTTCTCCACCCATTCCACCCTGCCTGCACTCTCTTTTTCACCTCTCTTCCACAATCCCCATTACTCTGTACTGTTGATCCCAAGTATTTAAACCCATCCACCTTCGCCAACTCTACTCTCTGCATCCTCACCATTCCACTGACCTCCATCTCATGTTCCTACTGACCTTCATTCCTCTCCTCTCTAGAAAATATCTCCACCTCTCCAGGGTTTCCTCAACCTGCTCCCTACTCTCGCTACAGATCACAAACATCAGCAAACATCATAGTCCACGGGGACTCCTGTCTAATCTCATCTGTCAACCTGTCCATCACCTTTGCAAATAAGAAAAGGCTTAGAGCCGATCCCTGATGTAATCCCACCTCCAACTTGAATGCATCCGTCACTCCTACCGCAGACTTCACCACTGTCACACTTCCCTCGTACTGTACATATCCTGTACAACTCTTATGTACTTCTCTGTCACTCCCGACTCATACAATACTACAGCTCCTCTCGAGGCACCCTGTCATATGCTTTCTCCAGGTCCACAAAGACGCAATGCAACTCCTTCTGGCCTTCTCTAAACTTCTCCATCAACATCCTCAGAGCAAACATTGCATCTGTGGTGCTCTTTCTTGGCATGAAACCATACTGCTGCTCACTAATCATCACCTCACTTCTTAACCTAGCTTCCACTACTCTTTCCCATAACTTCATGCTGTGTCTCATTAATTTTATTCCTCTGTAGTTACTGCAGTCCTGCACATCCCCCTTATTCTTAAATATCGGCACCAATACACTTCTTCTCCACTCCTCAGGCATCCTCTCACTTTCCAAGATTCCATTTAACAATCTGGTTGAAAAATCCACTGCCATCTCTCCTAAACACCTCAATGCTTCCATAGGTATGTCATCTGGACCAACAGCCTTTCCATTTTTCCTCCTCTTCGTAGCTGTCCTTACTTCCTCCTTGCTAATCTGTTGCACTTCCTGATTCACTATCTCCACATCATCCAACCTCTTCTCTCTCTCGTTCTCTTCATTCATCAGCCTCTCAAAGTACTGTTTTCATCTGCTCAACACACTCTCCTCGCTTGTGAGTATGTTTCCATCTTTATCCTTTATCACCCTAACCTGCTGCACATCTTTCCCAGCTCTGTCCCTCTGTCTAGTCAATCAGTAGAGGTCCTTTTCTCCCTCCTTAGTGTCCAACCGCTCATACAACTCATCATACGCCTTTTCCTTAGCCTTCGCCACCTCTCTCTTCACCTTGTGCCTTATCTCCTTGTACTCTTGTCTACTTTCTGCATCTCTCTGACTATCCCACTTCTTCTTTGCTATCCTCTTCCTCTGTATACTCTCCTGTATTTCCTCATTCCACTACCAGGTTTCCTTTTCCTCCTTCCTCTTTCCAGATGTCACGCCAAGCACCCTTCTTGCTGTCACCCTTACTACCTCTGCTGTTGTTTCCCAGCTGTGTGGTAACTCTTCACTGCCACCCAGTGCCTGTCTCACCTCCTCCCTAAACTCAACCTTGCAGTCTTCCTTTTTCAACTTCCACCATTTGATCCTTGGCTCTGCCCTCACTCTCTTCCTCTTCTTGATCTCCAACGTCATCCTACAGACCAACATCCTATGCTGCTTAACTACACTTTCCCCTACCACCACTTTGCAGACTTCAGTCTCCTTCAGATCAACTCTTCTGCATAGGATGTAATCTACCTGTGTGCATATTCCTCCACTCTTGTACATAACCCTATGTTCCTCCCGCTTCTTAAAATACATATTCATCACAGCCATGTCCATCCTTTTGGCAAAATCCACTATCCTCTGACCTTCTTCATTCCTCTCCTTGACACCATACCTACCCATCACCTCCTTGTCTCCACTGTTCCCTTCACCAACATGCCCATTGAAATCCACTCCAATCACCATTTTCTGTCCCTTGGGTACACTGTTTATCACTTCATCCAACTCACTCCAAAAATCTTCTTTCTCACCCATTTCACACCCAACTTGCGATGCATATGCACTAACAACATTCATCATCACACCTCCAATTTCCAGCTTCATAATCATTACTCTGCCTGACATTCTTTTCACCTCCAAAACACTCTTGACATACTATTCCTTCAGAATAACTCCTACCCCATTTCTCCTCCCATCCACACCATGACAGAAAAATTTTAATCCACCTCCGATCCACCTGGCCTTACTCCCCTTCCATTTAGTCTCTTGCACGCACAATATATCAACCTTCCTTCTCTCCATCATATCTGCTAACTTTCTCCCCTTACCAGTCATACTGCCAACATTCAAAGTTCCTACCCTCAGTTCCACTCTCTTTACTTTCCTCCTCTCCTCCTGCCTCCAGACGCGTCTCCCCCGTCTTCTTCTCCTTCTTCTTCTTCGGCCAACAGTAGCCCAATTTCCACCAGCACCCTGTTGGCTAACAGTACTGGTGGCGGTCATTGTTAACCCGGGGCTCAACCGATCCGGTATGGAAATTTGTATTGTTGTCCGCATATTGATTTGGCAAAATTTTACACTGGATGCCCTTCCTGACATAACCCTCCCCATTTATCCAGGCTTGGGACCGGCACAAAGAAACACACTGGTTTGTGCATCCCCCGTGTCTCCTCTTAACAGTTTATTCTGTTTGGTTACAGAGAAATCATTGGATAACATTAACCTGAATAAGGCAACAGCTCTGCTTTAATTATGTCAGCTAGCACAGAGACATTTAAAAGCAAACAATGGCATCATTTATAGGTGTCAGATGCAAATGCGCAGTTTATCTATGCTCAAAGTCCTTGATAGAGAAGCAATCAAAGGCCAACATTAATATTTTCTGGGCTTTGTTTCTTTGCTTTTGATAATATGGGTGATTCTGTCTTTCATATCTTTCAGAAAATTAGTCAGCATTTCATCGAAATGCATAGCAAGTAATAAAAATCTTAAGTCAAAGAGGCCTAGCAACCATGTCAAGGTTAAATGCCAGCAAGGAAAACAAGCAACAAGGCAAGGTTTCAAGTACCAGTTTGGCACAAGTTAATTAAACACAAATAAAAACGGCTGCCAGCAAATACAACCCCTTTCTTGGAATAGAAAACAACCCACCTCCCTCCACCCCATGCAAACTCCCACACTTGGATCTGACAATAACCTCCACAGATAGAAACAAAAACTATTTTTTTTCTTATTTTCTTATTTGTGCCTCACGAAAGGAAATCTAAAAGGTCATTCCTCAATGAGTTTTCCCTTTTTAGTATTTTGTGTTTCTAAGGAATCGGAGGAGCAGGTGTCAGTTGTTGGATGCTGGTACCTATTTTATTTAACTGGGTTAGTTACATTGCATACTTAGTGCTGTGTTAGTCCAAAAAAGGAATTACTGATAGCACATTAGTATTTTCTAACACTAATACTGGTAAATGTACAAAGCATTCTTTAAGAAGTGTTGCATAGACATTGATAAGTCATGGCAGTTTTCAAGGAGCACCCCACCTACTTTTAAAATTCAGGCAGAATGACAATGTGCCATGTCCTGGCAAGCTCACTGCTTCATACATATGAATATTTGTTCCATTAACTTTTGAAATGCTTTTGAACAGACTGCCTTTCTTTTTGACATTGTCCTCTGTGAATTTTAGAACATTACAGATACTGAAGAAGTTGGCTACCTATTTACGTAAGTGTAGCTGTCTCATTGAATTTTTACCCCTGTAAGAACTAGTGCTGGCGGTTTGCCATTATGCCACTATAAACAGTACCTAGCTGTAATGAGGACTTGGCTGAATATTAAAGAAATGTCTAAATTAAGATAATAAGCAAGAATGCTAAAGGAGGCATTACTGGTAAATTATTCACAAATGAATATAGTGACTCTTGATGTTAAGATCTGTTATGAACTTTGACTTTCTTAAATACTTTTTCTTTCCTCAGGACGTGTTATACCACACACTGCTTTTCATATTATTTTTACTTTTCCTATAAACTTTGTCATTATTAACTAATAATCCCAAGTCACAATGGACAGTGCATTCAGCCCAAAAATGCAATAAATTCTCTAATTTCTGAAACTTAAAAACCATAAACACTGAAACAAATCCACATCTGCTTCCCTGTTAAAGCAGGTGTGATTTTTAAATAGGCAGCCATATGGCTTGGGCACAGCAGCATGCAGCTGGGTCTTTATAGATCATATCTGGCTTCAGGTGGCCCACCATGTTAAGTAGGAAAAAGTAAACTGTAAGGTCATGACCTTTTTGTTTTGCAATAATACATAATATAGGTCCAACACAATTATTGTTTTTTTTTATTATTTTTAACAAGGTGAAAAATATAGTATTGCACAGTTACTGGTGGGAATGGTTTTAGGGCTCTGCTGGGTAATAAGTAAGTGACCACAATATTGAAAAAGCCTCACTGAAGGCACTTCAAGGCTTATTTGGGTTCCAGGTACTGAGCAGGACTGAAAAGATGAACACGATTACTATAAATGGATGGTTGCCAGAAAAACACAAATACATAAATCTGCCTGGTTGAGAGGGGTTCTGGATTATAGTGGAAAGTTGAAAGATAATCATTCAATTGATGGTTATCTTGAAGAACATCATTAACAAAATTTACCATCACAAAGGACTTTTACAGAGGAAACAAAATTAGAGTATACTATTACATATGCAAACTAATTAGTACAACCAAACAAAAACAGGTAATATGAATAAAACATATATTCAGTGCAGACTGATACTAGAAGTATGTAGGAAATATACCTGAAAAAGTTACCATCAAAAAAGAGCTTTATAGAAAAAGGAGATTTACATTTAACAATTTAAAAATTTAAAAGAAGCATTCCATATGTAAGTGAGGAAACAGATTTTGATAGAGCTGTGAACAATATGGCAGTGTCAAACTGTTATCTATACAGTATATATAAAGGAGAGTTGGGATCCGAGAGACTGTGTTTGTGTGTTTGTGGAGGGATGGAGAGTTAAGGCGGGCGTTGGAGTCACGTGATCATCTCCCCTCCCATTCACCTCATTTCATTCACTTCATTTCGCTCTGAGCTGAGCTCCTCAGCTGACGCGGTCTTGCCGTTCTTTTCCCATAGTGTTTAGTCCTTTCTCCTTTACTGATTTACTGTTTAGTAGACGCGGTGCTTGCTGAATAGTATTTTTTCCTTTAATGTTTCTACTTAGTGTTTCTTAGTGTTTAGTAGACGCGGTGTACAAAAGGAGAGTTGGGATCCGAGAGACTGTGTGTGTGGAGGGATGGAGAGTTAAGGCAGGTGGAGGAGTCACATGATCATCTCCCCTCCCATTCACCTGATTTCATTCACTTCATTTCGCTCCGAGCTGACACGGTCTTGCCGTTCTTTTTCCATAGTGTTTAGTCGTTTCTCCTTTACTGATTTACTGTTTAGTGTTTAGTGTTATGGAAGGAGTGATCTTACCACTGTCAGATTTTGCAATGAATGAGTTGGTAAATAATGATAATTTATCAACAGATCACATGAATCAAGAGGTTTTGGTAATGTGGACTCCTGACATACCTATAATGCCCATTCCACAAAATGCAAAACATATTCAAATATTACCTTCTGCAGCTACTGAACGAGTGACTCATTGGGTGTGTACCTATTATGATGGTGCTGTAATTCATGTCAATGACAGTTTAAACGCTGATAAAAAATTCAACCTCACCGAAGAGCAGCTACGTTTCCTTCATGCTTTGTTTCCTTAAAAACATCCCATAGTTTATGAAGACGCACAGCAACAATTAAATCATACAGATTCTGGTGTATTCTCAACTGCATTTGCTGTGTGTATTTCTTTAGGTATTGACCCAAGTGATCAAGTTTTTACTATTTCTTCAATGCGAAATCACTTACAAATAATTTTTGTTACTCGACAATTGCTTCCATTCCCTGTCGAAAGTAGCCGACGGGCGACACCAGTTACAAATATTCAGTGCGTTCAAAGACCTGTACGAAGTACAGCCACTAACACAGTCACTCATAAAAGGGGAGATGACTCGGTGCAGGAAATTGATATTGAAACTACCTTGGAAGACATGCAATCAACGAGGCGATTAAAGGATCTCAAGAGAGGTCTTCTAGGTTGGAAAAAAAGCGCTTGGCTGCCAAAACCATATATATATATATATATAATATATATATATATAATATATATATATAATATATATATATATATTTATATATATATATATATATATATAATATACATACAAACACACACACACATATATATATATGTTAACGCTAAAGCTCGAAAGCCGTTAATGTGCACATTACCTAGCTAATCTGCAGATTAACTGATTTGTTTCCGTTAACGTGCGGAATCAAGAGTTTTCCGCATTTTACCTAGGTAATGTGCACATTAACGGCTTCCCGTATCGTTAAAGTTCAAAAGTTTGTTTCTCTCATTTCCTTTCCCTACTCCTTCCCCCTCTCCCTGCACTTTTAGTTCGGTTTCTCCAGCGTCTTGTCATCGCCGGTTGTTTTTATTTCTCATAATTTGCGTCGGCTGCCAGTGCGTAGCATAGCTAATTCTGTTTTTCAAATTCGTTTGTGCCTGTTAGCGCGTGAATTTGTGTCGTGATTTTTTTTTAAGCAGATAAATTTAACTCCTAGTATGCAGGCAAGCACCAAATTGGTGAGTAAAATGAAGAAAAGATTCTTCGCAAACCTCTTTAGCGTGTTTTAATGACAAAACAAAAGTATGATTCCATAATTGAAGATGTAAAGCGAATAAAAGTTCTCGAGATTATCGAATAATTCAAAGGTATGATGTGTTGACTGTACAAGGCTGTGACAAACTCATTGTCAGATGCACGAGAAAGTGTGAAAAAGTTTGTCCGTGCCGAAGAATTGTTTGGCATATTGTATTCTACTCATTTGTCAATTGGCCCACGGTGGAAGAGACAGAATGATCAAGCAATTAAATACACTTTATAAAAACATAACCCAAGCCCAAATAAAAATGTTTTTTGATTTATGCGAACCTTGTCAACAAAAACAAAAAAGTGCGAAAAAAGGGATTGTTGTAAAGCCGATTATTTCATCGCATTTCAATAGCAGATGCCAGGTGGATCTCATCGATTACCAATCTCAACCAGATGGAAAGTTTACGTTTCTTCTCGTATACCAAGACCACTTAACAAAATTTGTTGTATTGAAGCCGCTCACATCAAAACGGGCGGATGAAGTAGCCTATAACTTGCTTGATATTTTTCTCCTTTTTTGGCGCTCCAAGTATTTTGCATTCTGATAACAGACGCGAATTTTGTAATAAAATCTTAGAATGTGTAACACAGTTGTGGCCAGAAATCAAAATGGTTAATGGCAAACCTAGACACAGCCAAAGTCAAGGAAGTGTAGAACAAGCGAATCAAGACATTGAAAACATGCTCACTACTTGGATGGCTGATAACCAAACTAACAAGTGGAGTGAAGGCGTACGATTTGTACAATTCATGAAGAATTGTGGCTATCATTCTGCAATTAAAAGAAGTCCATACGAAGGCATGTTCGGTTGTCCCGCAAAAGTGGGATTGTCTTCTTCTATTATACCACAAAGTGTATTACATTCGATAAATACTGAAGAAGACCTTGAAAAATTAGAAGATTCACAAGAGACTGTGATTATAGGATCACAGTCAAATCTTACTCAAGAGGACATTCCGTTATCCCCTGCTTCTACAGAATCACCTATAGAAATACAAGAATTTATCGATAGTATATTGATTGAGGATACAGTTATGAAGAATATTCAGTTACCCTACACCTCCAAGGAATCACCTCTGCATGTTGAAGAAGTCATCACTGAGTTACCCTCAACTTCAGCAGAATCCCCATCACAGTTTCGTACAGAGCCTGTAAAGAGGACTATACAAGACATGGTCTGTATTGTTTGCTCAAAAGCAGCATCAGGTGCTCACAAGTGTAAATCGTGTGATATGTTTGTTCACGTAATTTTGTGGTGAAATAGATCCTAAAGAGGAAGGGTATGGTAAGAATGTAATGTGCAACATCTGGTAAAAGAATATGGATCAAAAAAATACCAGCGTGATGAAGCCAAGGAAGGTTTAGAAAAGCAAAGCAAAGCAAATGTTAGCAGTTTCTAATGCAAAGCACCCCCCAAATGTTCAATGAAGGTGTCACTGTGAGAATTAAAGTACCCGAGGCAGACAGAGCAAAAATGGATGCGCCGCTCGATTTTAGCTGTGGTTCTTAGTTAAAACAGAGGATGGCTTTTATAAACTTGGTACTAAATCAGGTATTTTAAAACAATTGTATGCAAAATCTGAATTCAGTGTTTGCAAAGAGAGATTTTTAACGAAAGAAGATGTCCCTGCTGTAGACATTTCTTTACGTCAACCAGCAATAAAACAATCCCTTGGTACTGGGCAGGATTTCAGAAAATGTGACTGCAAATCTAAATGTACCACAAATAGGTGTGCTTGTCGCAAAAACCAATTGCTATGTAATTCAAAGTGTCACCAATCTTTAGATTGCACTAATAAGTAAGCATAATTTAATTATATGTTTTGCAAATTAATTTCCTTAATTGTAATAATATTTTAAACTGTTTGATTCTTTGTATTATAGTTTTTTAATTGATTGATGATTGATTCTATCAACTAATTTGTTGATTGTTTGATTGTATTAACTTGATTCTTTAGATATCGAAAAATAAATAAATAACATTATGTTAATTTAAGCGTACAGAAATGTTGCTGTTGTTCCAGCAAAGATCTTATTTTCATTTTAACGAGTGCCTAGTAGGTAATGTGCAGATTATCTAGGTAATTTGCAGATTACCTAGGTAATTTGAGAAATGAAACAATTTTCGGCACTTTAACGGATCACCCTAGTTAATCTGTACATTACCTAGATAATCTGTAGAATAACTGATTTCTGAACTTTAGCGGTAACATATATACACATACACACACACACATATATATATATATTAATATAATAATATATATATATATATATATATATATATATAATATATATATATATATATATATGCATACACATATACATCGATACTAATAAAAGGACAAAGCCCTCACTGGCTCACTCATCACTAACTCTCCAACTTCCTGTGTAGGTAGAAGGCTGAAATTTGGCAGGCTCATCCCTTACAGCTTATTACAAGTCCGCCATGTTAAACTTTCTTTTTTATGGCCCATCTTCACGAAATTTTGGTAGGCGGCTTCCCTGTGCTAACCGAAACCGATGTATGTAGCCTGCAGCTCGGTCCACACTCTGAATCCTCCAGGCACTCCTGAGTATAATCTAATTTTGAAGGTTGGGGCACCAATAATGTTACTGAGAAACTTACAGCCACCGAAACTTTGTAACGGCACGAGACTTCAGGTCACATGCCTGCAAAAGAACCTAATTGAGGCAACTATTTTTACTGGCGGTGGCTCAGGGGAGAGAGTTTTTATTCCTCGCATCCCCGTTATACCCTCTGATCTCCCATTTCAATTCAAACGCCTACAATTTCCAGTAAGACTCTGCTTCGCAATGACAATTAATAAGTCTCAGAGACAGACCCTACAAAAGGTTGGCATTGATTTGAGGCAAGATTGCTTTTCACATGGCCAACTATACGTTGCATGCTCAAGAGTAAGCTCAGCGCACAGCTTGGTCATATTACAACCAGAGGGGCAAACTGACAACATGGTATACAAAGAGATCCTTAACAAATAATTATTGGTATATTTTCCCTCAGTTTATTATTTAAAATTTTAAAGCAGTACTTTGCCGCTGCGAAGCACGGGTGATTTTGCTAGTGGTGTATAAAACTGACTAGTGAAACTTGCAAATGAAGGAACAGCAATAGGGAAAAGATAACAGGTGGGACTTCAGCCTGAAGTTAAATAGTGGATATAGAGAGATATGACCTAGAATGAGAGTAAGAGAGAGTAAAAGTGAAAAACCCCAATGAAAGTTCGCCAAGATATTAGGGTGCTCTTCCATATGATAGTAGCATAGGCACGTGTACTTTAAATAACTTTATTTCTATATTGCATCAGCTCAGTGAAGCTCAAACAGAAAAACATTAATAATGGCATACTTTATCAAGACATTTTTCACAAAAACATTCATCAATAAAATTACACCACAAGGCTCTAATGGTCAAGGAGTTAAATTCAAAGATTTCTCAGCTTTTTAGTAAGTACTACTAAGAAATTTAGTAAAACCAGTCTTAACTGACCTAACCAGTTTACCAGGTTAGTGAACAGACAGTAAGTGGGGTATGATGGATACAACAAAACCATAATGGCTTTCTGTTTCAGTCTAGAAAAGTGGGGAGGTGGCAACAAATTATTTTAGAAAGAGTTCACACTATTTCCTCTGGCTGCTTATATACTGGTCCGAGATATTAATATACAAAACTCAGATGGAGAAGGTTCATTTCAACTGTGCACTTGTAACACTCCAGACTTCTCTAATTGTTTTAGAAAGAATAGGGATCCATTGCTTTAGGTGCACAATACTGCTGCTATGACAAGCCCTGTATGAGAAGACCAAAACTACCAAAGAACCTTCCCAACACAATAATATGCATAAAGTATTTCATTTAATTTATCAAAAAAATTATTAAAGAATTCAAAATACAATGATAGTTTAAAGAATTAAATAAAGAGATGAAATCGTTCAATTATAGACAATAATAAGAAAGAAACAGATTTTTTTTCAATACTGAAATAAAAGAATTTCAAAGATGGAATTTAAAATTAAAATCAATTACCTAACAAACACAGCAAATGAGATGATTTTTAAACCAAAATCCATAGATTCTAAATTGAAAGTCCAAAATACACAACTATGGTTAAAAGACCAGAGAATATCAAAAAACTAAGATGGCCAAAAGACCACTAAACTAGTCAAACAGAAAACCACAAAAAGGAAACAAAGAACACAGCTGTAAAATGCAAACCAATATCACTGCAAAGTGAACGTGGCAGCAGGTGGCTTGTATAGTAACTGCAGATTTGGGTCATTTGTCAGAGCTATATTTGTCTCAGTAGTTTTGTGCAATTAAATATTTTAAAGTTAAGTTTTGGACACCATTTTGATGAGGTCACGTTTATTACGGTGACCATTTTAGGTGTGGCTGCATTGGCAGATCTTGGTTATGTGGCTTCAGTCTTGTGATGCATGGCATAATCACTGCCACCATATAAAATGGTGCTGCCCACATCCTTAAAACCACAGCAGTAGACAGGTTAAGAAACATTAGGCAGCTATGTCTGTTTTAGTTCTTGACAGCTTTGTTTTCAATCTTTAACTCTGAACTGGATTTTTGTCCCTTTGGGGTTTTTGATGCAAGATTTGTGTGTTTAAAAATTCTTTCCTGATTTTGAAATTGAATACCTTTTTGATTTTTCATTCAGTCTGTCATTTCTTCTTCATTTTCGTATGGTTATTTCCCACAAAATAAAGAACTTCTCATATTGCTTTGGATATGCACCACCTGACAAGGGTTATGGTAAGACAACAGGGAACAAATGTTGACAACCAAAAGCAAGGGAATCAGGTAAAATGACAAAAGCAAGGATAAACATTATGAAAAACTAAACAAAATTGAAATTCTAAAAATGTCTTAATACAGTAGTAAAGCTTTTGTCAAACAGATAGTGTCCACACTTGTGTACAGAAGATATCCATCTATCCTTTACCAAAATTTCATAGTCACAGGAGCCGATCCTGGCAGCATATGGCATGAGTCAGTGTATTGTTAATTGTAGGGATCTACTTTGCATACAAGCGCTTACACAGAGCCAACTTAAAGTCAACATTTTCCCTAGCATGCATATATTTGGGATTCAGGAAGAATGGAGAAACCAAATAAAAAATAATGCAGGCACAGTAAGACTGTGCGTATTCCCGACAGGGATTTGATCTGTGGGGCTATGAGAGTAGCAGTGGTAATGACTCAACCATTGTGACATGTTGTATAATACTCTTTCCCTTATATTAACTCTCAATATGGTGCTTTTGTAAATTTGACCTCCTTTTTATTTCTATCAAGATATGCATTGTACTTGTGACACAGGCCTTCTTCGTGATTTTTTTTTTTTTTTTGTATGATACTTCATCATTTTATTCTTTTTCTAATCTGATTATTAGCTATTTAGGACAAGCAATCCATAGTAAGAGAATAGAGATGTTTAATCTTTGTCCTTTCTGTTTTTATCTCTCTACCAGCTCATCTCTTCTCCTTCATAAAGACATCACTTGATTATAACACTTGACTCTTTTTTACAGCAGCTATTTAATTTTAATTATAACATACTTTCCACCACTCTGTCTAGGCAGTGCTACTACTACAACTTATCTGAACTTTGTTGTGTACTACACACAGTTCAATATACCAAAAATTATACTCTCTGAGGCATTTTGTACTAAGCAATCATTCATATGTGGCCTCTTCTAGCTTTATTAAAACAGTTGATGTTTGTTGAGGACACTAAAAAGAATTTAAGATAGCTTGGTGTCTACCAATAGCTTGTTAACGTCCTACTGCCATTCTTCAACATGGTCTTGAGTAGTTTTGAAAGATGTATATCCGCCTATTTGTCTTATAATAAATTGATTCCCTTCTGATGGAACAGTGGCACATCATTTTTGCCTTTTTCTTAATTGTGGTAGAATTTTTTGTATCATGATAATGTGAATTGCTTTTTAAACAAATGGAGAATTATACTATAAAAAGTGTTGTACTTAGCAGTAATCAGACCTGGGGTCTTTAAGCTTTAGGACACACATGTTTATGTTGTTTTAAAAAATGAATGTGATGTTTTTCTGGTTATTTTAACCAAATGCATCAGCTGCTATTTTCTTCCTTTTAGAGGCCTTTAAAGAGTAAGGTGCAAGCAAACTGAAAAACACATACAAACATATGGAGAAACAAATGGAACATAAAAATAAGTGTAAAATATTGTAATTAAACTGATGCAAGCTTTGTGGGAAGGAAGAATTCACTGACTAAGCAGCATATCATGTTAATGCAAAAATATTTCAAAGCTTAGTGATGGATTTGTAGAGGCAAGCAACAAACTTATGCAGGGCACAGCAAGGTGCAGAGTCTGTAAGTCACATTAAAGTCAATATTGACAGAGGCGTTTGTTCCTTTTCACTCACTCACAACAAAGACTTAGAGGATGGGTGCCATTATGTGGAATTTGGGGTTGAACAAAGACCAGCTCCTTGAATGCCTGACACTGTGGGACTTTACTGCTGCCTATATAGGCATCTATGAGTGAAGTTGTCAGAGCTGTAAATGGAGAAAGGCTTTGTCCATGTGATTTAAATAATGTATTGTGCAGAGAAAGAAAGAATACTAGTATGGAGGCTCCCGACAACTAATGGGGAGAAAAGAAAAGTAGCAAAAAAAGCACCAACTAACATCTTTATTGGCAAGAAAACATGCACCATTGCAAACAATTTATCCTGACATGCACTGCATGGAAAAGGAAATAATCATGTGAATAAGGTGAAGAGGACTGAAAGAAAAATATTTCTCTTATTCAATAATATATGAAAAGAAACAGGAAAATAAATCAACAAAATCAAAAAACAAAAATATTTACCAATTATTTATAAAGAGATGATTCAGCTGGAGTGTATTTACTGTGCATTTGAAGGATTTCCAAATTTATGTACTGTAACTTCTTAATTATAATTTTGTGTAACTTCCACAATTCATTTTGTACAGCTTATGTCTTTTTAAAAGGATGACTGATGTTGCATCCTTAAAAAACAAGAAACATCGTGCATGTATTACAGTTACAAGCAATCTTTGGTGAGAGTCTCATTCGGAATGCTTTCAGTTTCTAATTGGATGTGTGCTTGATATTTTGTTGGGTTTTTTTAATATCATCATGGGAAACTGTCACAATGGCTCAGGTAAATGTATGCATATTTTGTGGTGTTTTTGGTGGGTCACGGAACTATTATGTCTGGCATACAAGTATGCATGGCAATCAAATGGTTAGTTTCTAGACCAGATAGGAAAGACTCCCAGTTAGAATGTACTGTAATTATTAAATGTGAGTGTAATCACAGTTGGGATACCTCTCTTAAAACCTACACACTATTAGAGAACCTGGACTTCAAAATGTTCAAATTAACTCATAGTAGACTTTTAGGAAAACACACTCCTTGATCTGAAATCCTTAAACATATCTGTGTCTTAGGATTCTCATTCTTCAGCATCACTTGATGACTGGATGATGTAGATTTCACAATGAGCACTCAGTGGTTGCCACTGCCTCTATTAAACTTTAAAAGAGGGATGACTGGTTATACTGCAGTGAATTTCAACAAGCGAATCACTCCTGCTAAAGCACGTATGTGGCTCTACCTAACTTCACTTTAATTTGGCAGCTTAAAACTGATGCAAAAGTTCTTCTGAATCCCTATGAATCAGCTGACAATCTACACCAAAAGAGATTGATTACAAGTTTTTCGGCTCTGTGGATGAACCAGCTCTGAACACTGCGCTGTAACATCATATGTAAGCCTGTGCTTGAGATCTGCCCTTGTCTTGACAGTAATATCCAATTCAATGCTGAAAAACTGCAGAGTAATATACATTTTATTGATTGATATATTGAATCGTTCTTGTTGTACTGTTGCTCTGGAATTTCTGTTTTACATCCCAACGTATGTATTATTTATCCAGAGTTTAAAAAGAGAGAGACAGATGGGGGCAAGAGGTGAAATAATTGAGTGATTTGTGCAAAACGTGGTTGAAAATTGGACCAGCCATCCCAAGTTAGGAAGTCCCAGAGTTTTCTCTTCTGTTTATTTTGAACTTTATTTCCTCTTTTTTATCCCTCACTGCAGAGGAGTGGTTGCTCTGAGGCTAGTTATCTGTGCCAGCAATTGGAAGGTTGCCAGTTCGAATCCTGTAAACAGTAGAAGTGACTCTGCTCCGTTGGGCCCTTGAGCAAGGCCTTTAATCTGCAACTGCTTTGTCCTGCGTATGACATTAATCTGCAAGCAGGTCTTCCAACTTACAGGAAACAAACTTGGGGGTTGGTGGCAGCACTCCAGCCACCATAAAAACCTCACACTGTTGTAGTGAGGTGCTGAGGAGTCAACCATTGCACTCAGGTCCCAAACTAGGTGGTTTATTGTGAGGTGAGTGCAGCAATGTGCTATCAGCACATTCTCCCAATCTCTTTCTATCCTTCACTGTGTTTTCTGTATTGTCTAATAAAAGTACCTCGTTGGAGTTATTCTGTAGGATGCTATGAAAATGTACTCTGGTTCACACTAGGTATCAATAACTACACATGTATGGAAAACAGAAAAGAATACATAAATGAGCTTTTTAATGAACTCCATGTGCAGTAGCATAATAAATTGTATCATTTCTTTGTATTTATATCTGGATGAGGCTTCTTTTATCTAGAGATTGATTTTTTACTGAACATTCATTTTACTTTTTTGTGGATGATGGGTTGATTATGGATGATGGGTAGCTGGAACATTTCATGGATGAAAACCGAAAATAATGGAAGGATAATGGCAATGTGTTCCCCCGACCAAAACATGGCTACCCTTCTCCCCAGCTGCTCCAGTCTGAATCTATCTGTGGCTTGTATTTCTGACAAGCAGCACTGAGTGGGACCTCTGAAGCTGCTAGAAGGAGCCCTGGCTAGGCAGCTTTATTATGGTGCAGAGGCTTTGTCTGACAGAAGAGTGCTTCTAGGCTATGCTGCTGGTGTACTGGTAGTACTCATAGAGTGGACTTTTAAGGAGACTTGTGTCCTCCAGCCAGAAGCCATTGCCATCTGGAGAGTAGTGTTGGCAAGAATTCACCTGGCTTATAAATTAGGTGGTGAAGAAACCAGTTTATAAGAAGCAAAACAGATCAATCCTATATTTATTTTTCTTGTGGAAACCTGTTTCTGACTAGTTGTGCTCTGGGGTCTGGGATGTGTGAGACCACACGGACTGGTTACAAAGGTGCACTGAAAACAATACATTGCCTTAGGTCTAGTGTGTTTTGGCTGACTTTCCCATAACTTGTAACCCTGATGGGCTTAAAATAAAATGTACCTGCATTGCACCCACTGAACTGGTATGCATGGTCCAAAGCCTTGGTATCTGTCACATTATTAAACAGTTCATGTCTTTGAGGATAGGATTCACACTTTTTATGTAACATACTCATATATACAGAAAAATATGTTACCCTCACAGACAAATGCATTTAATTCTGTGATTTTTTTTTGTTTAAAACACATACATGCGTGTTTAGTTGTAATTTAGGGAGGCTAAGAAATTCATCTAGAGTAATCTTCGGATGAGTCACACTGTCACTAATCAAAAAAGCATGAAAGGCAAAAAATGAAAAACATACTCTAACTTAGAGTGGGCTCAAGAATTATTGGCACCTTTGATAAAGATAAAAAGCAACATAAAAAAGCAAAGATAATGAGCTATATATTATACTCAGAAAATGCTAAATCTATTCACTTTTATCCTAATACAGTTATTTCAAAACATATATTTTTAAAATGAGTAATATTCAATTTCAGAAATAAGAATCTTGGATCCTTGTCTAGAAGTTGATCAAACTTGTAATGGCAATGTCTTTCTCTGAAAGTGTAGAAGAAACATCAGAAGAGACTTTGATCTATTACCCTCTGCAGAATTTTTCCATAAAGTTGATGTCTTTATGCCTATGAATATGATTTACCTTTTTCAGTTGAGGTCAGGTTTTCAATTAGTCCAGAAACCAAGATAACATTGCAAAATGTCTATGTTGCTTTCATGTAACCATTTTTTGTTAGTTCTGATAAGAGTTTAGTGTTACTGTTAGGATGGAAGTTCTGTTTGTGACCATATCACAGCTATCTTGTAGTAGTAGTGATATTTTGGGCCAGAATATCTTAATACTTAATGGAGTGCATGATGCCACTGTTTGTAACAAGGCCCATTTGGACTTTTGCCAAAAAATGGAACCTTACTATCTACAGTCCTATCTCCCATTTTATGACTGAATATGTAAAGTTCTTTTCTTTGAATTAATCAGTTATTGATATATATAATGATGGTGCCCCTTTTCTGTAGAATTCTAGTTTCATCTCATTTGACCATAACAGTTAGCCACAATAAAAGTTCTAATAAAGGCACCAATAGCATCTGGCAAGCTACAGATACTTTAGTTTTCTTCACCATCTTTTTGATGGAAGGGTAAAACATGTAGTTGAATCTTAATTTTGGCAAATCTGTGGATTTGAACTTCTTGAGTAAGTGCCAAAGTCAGCTAAATCCACCAATAAATGGGGATAAGAATATAATTAGTGTATACGTTCCATTAAAAGCAACAACCAGATGGATTTGTTTCTTCTGTGGCAACACTCACCCTTGTTTCTTTTCCTTCTAGTGCCTAGGTGAATGAGTCAGGTTTTGGGAAATGCATATTCTAATTTTAGGAAGAATCATGTTTTTTAAGTACCTGGAAGAAATCCCTCTCTGAAGAGAAATAAAATTGAGGGTGGCATTGCCGTAATGTTCCTGCCTCACAACGGCCTGAGACAAGAGAACTATCTGTGCATAGTTTACACATTTGTCTTGTTTCTGTCTGGATTTTTCTCAAGATAGTATAGGTGTCTGCACACAACCATGGACTGGCCTTGTATGAGTGAGCTTGAGTGTGTGCATAACTGTGACCAGTGAGAGGCTTATCAGAATTTAGCAGATTTAGGCTACATCCTCCTACAGCTTAGAATTAGATTTAGTGGGTCTGAAAAATGATGGATGGGTGAACCTGTTCTGAAACCTGCTAGCCCCCTGCAGAACTGCCTCGTAGAATAAAAATGCAGTAACTAGAAATGACAATAACCAAAAAGAGAGACTATAACTATTAATTTGCTTCTAAGCTCTAATGTTAACCTAAATGTAGACAGGCATTATTACCCTTAATAGGAACCTATTGACAAAAGTCAGCAAGAACTCTCTAAGTGGCTGATTAATTTTTTTATCACCAGAAATTTGTATGTTGTAATTCTCTAACTTTGTCCTGGTAATTGTTGCTTTTGTTTGGACTGCTTCCTTATATACACCTGCTGCTTTTGATCACTTTCTTTGAGCAGTCATATTAATGCATTTTATATACAGTGAGTAATACACTAGACGATTTTGATTTTTTTCTTTAGGTATGTTTCAATACTTTAATCCATTGCTTGCTAATAAACACACAGGTGGATTTAACTCTGAAGCAGTTGCTTCTGTTTAGCATAAGTTATCATTTGCACACGTGTCTGCTTATCTTACTTTGGATACAGGCACTAAATTAATTAGAAACAAAAGCTTTAAAAGCTTTGACATTAAAATAAAATTTTTTTTATTATATGACAGCAGAATGAAAGCAAAATAAAGAGGTATGTTTAAAAGCAAGAATGAGTCACTGACTATGAATTTAGTTAGAATTACACTCTACAAGCACAGATTCAGTCCATCCATTTTCTGAACCTGCTTGATACAGTTATTGGTTGGATGGAGCCTGAGTCTAATGTGGCAGCAGTTGGGCAGAAATCAATGCCAGTCCCTCCTGGGACACTCCCACACACATACTAGTTCAGTTAAGAATTGCCAGTTAACATTGCAAGCATACATATAGAAAGTCAAAACTTCTAGTAATTTGAAGATTTAAATACCCCATATTTAATAAACAGATAAATCTAAGATGTGTGTAATAAATGCACAAGGTAAGACAGTTATCGTGGTGCCTGAAAATGGTGATGTGTTGCATTTTGATTACTACATGCAAGTAAAAATTCCATTATATTTTGTACACATGACACTAATGACCCTATAAACCTGTTTCTTTGGGAGGTAGGAAGAAGAAGAGTACCAATAGAAAAACTGATGATGGCATTAGAGAACAAAACATCATCCAGCTCACTTAATGCAGTTCAGGGTGATGGTGGTAAGGAACCTTTCCATGAGGAAGTAGGTGCAAATTAGAAAACACCTAGAGAGAAGGAACCTGCCAATTGAAGGGCCCAATCATGTGTACACACACACACAAACTCACACATGGTCAACTTGAAATCTCCAGTTAACCTAACCAGTACATCTTTGTGATATAAAGGGAAGGGTATATGAATGAGAAACAAATGAAGACTATTCCTTGTAAAGAACTAGAGGGCCAATTTCAGCACCACTATTCTTGACTCAAATTAATTCAAATCTCTTAAGTCTACAACACAAATCTGCAAACAAAAGATTACATAAACATTTGTCTGTCCATTTCCCAAACTACAGGGAGCAAGGGTTGTGGGGATGCTGGAGGCTATCCCAGCAAGCATTGAGTGCAAGGCGGGAACAAACACTGCACATGTTGCTAGTCTAGTCATTAACATCACAAAAACAATCAAGGCATTAAATAAATAAAAAAAAAGAAACACAAAACTGAAACACACACAAAAAACAGTAAGGCTTACAAAAACAAATGTGCACAAATGGATGAACATGCAAACAAAGAGCAAGCAAGCATAAACAGAAAGGAGAACAAAGCAAATAGAGGACACTTAAACTACACATGAGAGAACAAATTTAAGAAGAAGACAAATCATTTACAAGAGTTTTTTTAATGTATAAATGTATACATCATCACCTGTACTCTTGCAATCATAAGAGTTTTAGAAGTTGACACAAGTCAGTGATACTAATAAAGCCATCAATGTTGTTTTTTGTGTGTTTTCCAGCCTATAATTATATTCTATCACCAGGACTGCAACAACAAATCCTGGGCCTACTCGGAAACATCAATTGCCCTGCTAGCATATTGCAGACCTAAGATGAAACCAGTGAGAAGACAGTCAGAAGAGGTCATTCCATAAAGAAGTGATTCCCAAGCTGAGATCTGAAATAGAGTTAATGCACAGTTAGGACCAGCAACATTAGATACTGTACCAAAATTGTTTTGCATTTTTCTTTACACTCAAGGAAAAAAATCCTATAAATAAAAGAGGCACATCCAGTTTATTTTTATGATTCTTTATTGGTTCATGGAATAGGTGTTTCGACAATGGATTTGGTACCTGTTGGAACAGGCGCAAGATATCAGCAGCACAAACAGATAACAATCACAACAATAAATACATGAGAGTCTGAAACTTTCCTATTCCAATTCAAAGTTGGGAGTGTCAGTACAATACAAGAATCAAACTTACTCAGGACCCACTCAAGCACACTAACATTTACATGGGGCAAATTTAATATAACCAGTCAAGTATGTCTTTGTAGATATAGCAGGACAATCAGAGTTCCAGGAGCAAAGCCATGCAAACAAAAAGAGAATGTGCAGACTTCATAAAGACAACAACCAGGTAGGGGGATTAAAACTCATGATTATAAATCCAGTAGGCAGTAGGACAACATCTACGTCACCATACTCTGCAAAATGCAATGGTAATGGCAACCAAAAATACAATATATATACCTACAGTAATGTAGGTGTTTCATAATAGTACTTTGCAAAATGATTTTAGTCCTACCTGCTGAGGAATAGTTTATTTACCTGGGCTTCTGAAATAAATGTATAAGACCAAAATGGGTCTAAAATTATTTATTTAATACATATGTCTAGTAGCAATAATATGGGATTTGTTTTTGCAATTCAAACCACTTCTATTATTATTTACTTAGGATGTATACATATGAATTTTTCAAATCTGCTTTACCTAATTCAGGAGCTTAGGGAGGGTGGCAGAGACCATACCAGAATCACTGGGTGCAAGAACCACCACAGGTTGGAAGAACATTGCAGGGCTATACACACACACCCACATAGGGGTGGTTAAATTGAGAACCACCAATTAACCCGAAAACCATATCTTGGGGTGTGAGAGAAAAGCAGTACACACATGGACAGAACATGTGACTCCACACTGATGACAGCTGGGAGCAGGGTTCAAACTTAAGATGCAAATCTCTTAGAATAGAACCACTAAGCACAATGACACTGTGCCACTTAGACATGCATTGATTTTATATATTCACTGAGAAGAAGATGAGTAACTGATCTATCTTTTTTCATCTTAATTTATAAAAGAGTTTGTTTCATTATTGACAAACAAACGTGTCGACGTGACACCTATTTCCTATAGATTCATTAGTTAACTGAAAGGAAAAAGGAAAAGTGAGATATAACATTAGTATGTCCTTCTAATCTCTCTCAAGATATTAAAAGCAAGATATAAAATAAGGCATGCTAAAACACAAAGAGTATACTGGGAGACTAGAGAAAATCTTCTTAGTCATGTTGTGCAAAAGGACAGCCTGACATTTTATAAAACTGACTGGATGGCATACTGGGACGGGAAACAAATGAGTATGGTTGCTCCTTTTCTCCTGTTTGAGTGTGTTGTTTCTTAAAATAGTGCCATTGTTTATAAATATGCAGAGTTAGGATGAATACAGACTGGTGAAGCCCCAGATTATAAATATTACTGGCTGAAAGAAGCAGAAAATCCTATACAGGAACATAACTAATCAATACGATCAGTCAAATTGGCAAGTGTAATCTTTTCTGTAATTGATCTAGGAGTGTAAAACATTTATGAGTATTTAAAATGATGTTATAGGATTGCAAAAAGACTTCCATAGGTTTGGGCTAATGTTACATCTTTTGGTTGTAACACTTTTGTTCATATGTTATATATCCAAAGAAGAATTGTAGAACACTGGCTAAGGGATTTGGATCTTTCTCCATAAGGATGCTGGTTTGCATTCCTGTATACAGCTCACTGTGTGAACCTGAACACATCAATTAACCTTCCATTGTACCAACAGTTAAACTAATTGTTCTATTCTTATAATTTTCCTTTGATACATGTATCAGTCAAATATATAATAACAACAAAAATTTAAATGTGGGAAATATGTGCAGTTGTAATCTAGTAGACTGTTATTGCCATATCCAATGTTCAATTACTGTGTGACCCTGAGCAAGTCACTTCACTTGAATGTGTTCTATTATATAAAAGATGAATGTAAACAATTTTAATAAAACTACATTATGTACTTTTAAATTACCTTGGAATTGTGTTTGCTATAGAAAGGTGTTGTATAAAATAATGGTTGATACATACATTGATAATAATTAGATTGACACATTAAATTCAAACTATGCAAAGAGTAACAATACTTACATTACAAATAAACTTAGTTTAAAAAAACCTAATACAGATTTGAACCACCATGCTGAATGTGATCTTTTTTGTTTTAATGGCTATACTATTGTTGTTCTACGAGGGACGTTCAAAACGTTTCTGCATCTGCACTTTTTAACATTCTATTTATTAAGAATTTCAAAAACAAATTACATCACTTTTTCTACATAGTCACCTTCATTTGCGGTGCAATTTTCCCAGTGCCGTACCAACTTTTTAATGCCCAATTACTACTCTTTTCCGCCTACACCGTTTTCAATGAAAATATAAAAGTGCAGAAACATTTTGAATGTACCTCATATTATCTTAAAGGATGGTAACTATTATATGAGGGCTGTTTTACTAAAAGTTTCCAGTGTTCTTTTTTTTTTTTTTTACATGTTCCATTAACATACTTTACTTCAATTTCTGCTGCAAAGCTCACCATATCTTTAACATTAAAGTTATGCATACTGATCAAAAATGCCCAGTGGCTGAACTGGGATTTAGACATTTGAACCTTCTGGCTATGAAATGTTTTTCTTCAACACCTGAACCATAAAAGCTTCAGAATAGGTTGAGGAGAATACGTGTTATGTATAATATTTAATTAAATTGATATTAATTCATGTGGCATAATGTTCACTGTATATTTGTACTTTTGCAAGGAGAAATGTGATTAATACACGTTTTGTTGGCTTTCAATCTACAGTTATACTACAGTTTCAATTTCTCACAAGAACACCAAATGGGAAAGTATCAGTCCATAGTTATAAAGGTACACTGTTTATAAACAGGAATCTCCCATCAAACAGATATCTTTAAAGCTGAATGCCTACATACCTGTAACCTAATTTAGTGCCACAAAGGCTGGAGTCTAATCTTACAGCTTTGAGTGAAAAGCAAGAACCAGTCTTGGACAGAGTGCCCATCCTGCAGTTTCCATAACTTCATATTATAATTAAAATAGAACAGTATTTCAGTTTTATGTCAGAGATGCTATACACATACTTCAACTATACCCAAGAAAACTTGGAATATTTTAATATAATGACATGAATACTGCAATTAAACACAAAAGACAGTACAGAACAAGATAGCACTGATTTAAAAATGTTTATTAAATAGATAAGATTAGCTTAGCATTTAAACTTAAATATTCTCATTAGGAAAGAACTTTACCTGTAACCCTTATTGCTTGCAAAAATGACACTCAGTTACTCTTGTTAAATAGATTAAAACTGACAATTTGCATTTTCCATGAATATCACTGCCTGCAATAACTAATCACTACAGGAATTTCTGAATGCCAAGAGAGGATTAATGATGTAATTTTAATGCAACCTTGCTCCTTTATAAATGTAAGGCAGGCTTCTTTCTTTCTTTCTTTCTTTCTTTCTTTCTTTCTTTCTTTCTTTCTTTCTTTCTTTCTTTCTTTCTTACCTACAACACAATAATGGTTTAATTTAAAATATTCATAAGATAATGTTTAGGGAACATTATTTCTAACTATAAGAAAACAAAGTCATTTCTTGATACAGATCAATATCTATCTACTCCTAAGCAATCTTCCAGTATTGAAATACTTCTCAAATAAATAAATTTAACTCAGGAAATGCCACTGAAGTTACTCTCCTCAGTTTTCCAAAATATGATCTTCTCCAGTTGACAAGCTGCTGCATTCTTTATAGGCACCTAAGATTGTGCCTTCTGTAGTGAAGGCACAAGTTCCCTGATAAAGAAGACCTTAATCAGGTCTTTCTTAGGTTTCTCCAGTCTTTACCTTGGAAACAGAAAAAAAGACCATGTACACAGTATTAAAAAAAAATAAAAACTTCAGTTATATTGGGGTTGCCAAGGACTTAATCATGACCATTAAAGTGAAAACTGGAGTCACTAGAAATTCTCACACCATCTGGGTATAGCAGCGGTTAATTTAACCTTAGATAGATAGACAGGGTCAGATTAGCATACTTTTTTCATATTAATCATGTGCACCATTTCCTTAAATTTATTATTATATGCATCTTAAAAACATTCATTTTTTACTTCAGGAGCAGTCTTTTCAGATACTATTCAGGCACGACACAAGGACACTTATTGATAAATTTATAGAAGACAAATAACCTTCAATATAGTATACCTTTGGAGCCACGCGACAACCACGCTGCACAGGGAAAACCTTGAAAGCTTTACACAGGCAACCAAGCCGGGAATCGAGCGGTGTCCAAACGTTACAAGCAGGTAATACAGCTGTAATGATTTTAATTCAAGTAGCTTTACTAAAAACAGTTGACAGATTTTATTTTGAATTTAATAACAACTAGAATGTCATGATTATCCGTTGCATTAACCTTACAGGTTAGAACGCAGTCCGCCTCGTATTGCGTCTCTTATTTGCATGTAAACTGTGCTCCTAATAGACCTCACAGAAAGATGCCTCCAACTGGCTAACCGACAGTTAATAAAATCCTTTCAAGATTTTCCGATTTGGAACAAAACATATTGCTACTAAGGGAAGGAGGTTGGAAGAGTACGCGGGTAAGGCTTGTTTTTATTCTGACACATGGGTAGATTCCCTGGCGTAAAAGGTATAATAAGCATTGGAAATCGACATAAATAAGCGCGACCGTAAGTTTGGTTTTAATGATGACAATAACGAAGCTGTCACGTTTTCGTAATACGCGCTATGCATAATAGTACATAATCTGTGACTCGTGACTAAACAGAAGAAAACTCCCATAATAGCTAAAAGTACATTTTTAGTCCTAAACATTTTAATTTTTTTTTTCTGTACACCAACAATGAAAAAATATTTCCAAATGCAGAAACAAATGGGTTATCTACTTATTGTATACGCATCAATACTTGAATCACTAACTTGCAATGGCAATATCCCATTCACATATAATATCTAACAATCAGTTTTCCGAACCCTCTTAATTTAACAGGGTGGCAGATCGTTTAAGAGTATCTGGGCAGCACTGAGCGCAATGCAGAACGGGACCTCCTCGTGTAACCTTTAATTACAATTAAATGACCATTGCATATTTATTATGTCATTGTATCCGACTTTCTGCGATAAATTAGCGATGCCGAATAAAAACGGAATGCAAAAAAGGGCATGTCTAGTTTTTACTTATTCATACACTAGACCCTTTACACGGTTCACGAAGGTTAAAATGTACACTATAGGCTACATACAAATGTATGTATTTGCTATTTTTTCTGCATCTTTAACGATGGCAACTTTCTGTACATATGTTTGTTTAGCTTTGACAAAAAAATGTATAAATCTTCACGTTATAGTGAAGCTTAGCATATATAACTTCACGTATGCATTGTTTCAATCACACAATACATCAATGTACAATAATATCTCCTTTAGGTTAAGACTGCTGAGAAATATGTCACTTCAAGTTAACCGGATGTGTTGATTCAAACAACATGGCAATATTTCGAATGCATCAGATCCCGAGGCTGCTCTTTTTTCATCTAACGATATAAGATGCAATGCACTGAAAAGTCGTTGATGAAAAACATACTTGTAATATAATACGACGCAACCCAGTACCGCAGTATTTTATCATATGAGTTCAGCCTTTTTGACAGTAGACCAGAAGCTTTCCCTGGAGAGACTACAAATATAAAAAAGAAACACTTTATTAAAAGAATGATTTTATACTGATGACATGTTTATGTTTTAGCTGTGATGTGTTTATTAAAAAAATACATAATTTGTATAATTTGAAGATCAACAAGCTTTATGCACTGACCTGAGTTCTCAGTTCGGCTCGTGTGCTACAGTCAAGTTCATGTTACTGAGATGTAAGCGTTATTAATGCTGAGCCCAGAAGAGGGAGCAGTTTTCTTGAAACTTCACAGTGTTCGGATAAAAACACTGCAGCACTACACGTTTAGTAGCTTACTTGAGGATGTGGTGAAAAGCAAATGTGCTCTATTCTGAGAAGCGAGACGACTCTGTATCTGTCGCAGTAACTTCCATGATTTCCATGATCTTATGGGTGCAGCATAAATAAACCTATCCAATTCTTACCGGTCCTCACTTTGAGCCGCAGATATAGCATTCAAAATTTATGGTTTTTATTAAATCACTTTAATGCTCAAAAATACACATGCACACACACGTATAAAATTAACGTGTCGACACATTAAGAATGTAACCATTAAAGTTTGTCGCATGTGAAAGTTGTGCTGTATTACCAAACATGACTGAAAAAATGTTTTAATTTTAACAACAGCCGCACAAAAACATGCTGCCGAAATATATTCGAAAATACATATACATCTTTTTTTTGACAATGTATATAGGCTACTTACATAACTGGTAAAGTGAAGTTAAATAACTTCCACGTCTTCTATATGTCTGTTGAAGCAGTGATTTAGGTTTAAAACGATTATTCGACATTAATACGGCGTGAGCTACATCACACTCCGTGTATCAATACGTAAGCCAAAGCAAACATTACACATGAAATAAACCCGACAGTGATCAATCCTTTCTCATTTGAATTAGTTCTTCGTGAATAACTATATATATATACTGTATATATAGTTTATAATAATTTATAAAGCTAGTCAAGTATTAGATTTGCCACGATCTATTTATCTATCTATCATGACTAGTAAATGCACAAACTTACATAAATATATACCGCGGCGCCATATATACATTATACTGTATGTGGCAAAAGAAATACCTACTATATCTATCTGGCCATTAGAATGCAACAACTGCGTTCAATCAAAAGCTGAGTACCCTTCAGTCAGAGCGGAGAGCCAACAGAGCCTTCCGGAATGATCGCACTCACCGCCTATTCCCGAGCCACAAGAAGTGAGACTGATCAAATGGAATGCGCACTCCACGGAAGGAGCGATGCAGAAAACACCGTCGGTGAGGCTCGGTGAAACGCGATGCGGGAATGTGTTCGTTGAAAGCACAACTCTGTGCTACCCAACAAATGCCACCTCATTGTTTTTTTTTTTTCATAACGTCTCTTAATTTTCCATAAAACGAAGCGGAGTTGTTCAATGCCTTTCTAACCCCGCGCACCTGCACACACAGGTAGGAAGGTGGAAGCGCAGGGTTTACATCACGCTCACCGCCCCCGTTGCATTACAGCCGAATCCTATTTGACACTGTTGATGATTTCTTTATTTGGGTAGCGTTTCATGATTTCGCAGGATGATGGGGGTGGATTGGGATGGGGGTGTGGATGAGCCTTTGAATGGGGGTGTTGTGCACGTCGCGCGTGTGCGTGTACTGAGTGAGGGGATATACAGTAGCATAGGTACTTTTCCGCATCTGACTTCGCTGAATTATTCATTTTCCGCGTCAGCTCAGCCCCCGATCTCCCTTTTCTGAATATCAGAGCACGTCGTTGGAGATTTTTTTTCCAGGATGAACAGTGGAGCAAAGCTCAGATCGCGGACTGACAATCCTTCGAATTGTGGAGCCCCACAAAACCAGCTTGCCGAGCGCTCTGACACTTCCGGCGGTAAGTCGAGTAAGGATATACAATGACTGCGTTTTTTTTACTGTAAGTGGCATTGCTGTCGTCGTGCGGTTGCGCTGCCGCTCGCTTTCACAGCGCGATCCCCCCTGCCTGTTGGCTGTCTCTTCGTTTCCTTCTCTCTAGCGCTCATTGCTGGAAAGCTTAACTCTCGTACTGGGTCGCCCCCTCCAACTGCTTGTGGCACGTCGCTATTTATTGCTGCTTGTTTACTTTGGGATGACAACCTCCTATAAGATAAGGTCCTGTCAGAAAAGTCTTTTTTATCATCCGTTTGCTGGACTGCATTCAGTTAAACCTGGAGCTCAGATGAAACTGTTCCGGGAGCCGAGGGGTCTGAAATTGTGGGAGCTTTGCGTGGAATGAAAAAAAGCCAGCCGTTGTGGCTTTGGCAGCTGGTGAGATTCTTCTTCTGTTACAATTACAAGCATGTTTATTTGTTTGATTTTTTATTAATGACTATTTATTATTTAACAGGGGTAAAATCGAACGTACACCAGTTTGCTAATCTTTGGTTTTTTAAATGCTTTCGCAAGCCCAAAAGTGCCTTGTGCAGACAGTCAGTGCACCGTTGTGATTGAAGAATTAGCGGATTGCTGTCATGTGCTATTTTTCAACTCCAAGGTTTATATGCTTATTTATTACTGAGTGAACTAAATACACGCGTAACGCTACGAATTAGTAATATAAAAAAAGCGTGAAAAAAAGAATATTCAAAGTCGCACCGATGTTTTTTTATGGCATTTTGTTTCATAAGCATAATGTATTGATGCATGTATTAATTTATCAGTTTTTCATTCATCAACGGTGGCATGTTAAACTGATGCGCTGAAAAGCATCGTAAGGAGCAACAGTGAATAAACTGCTTCTGCAGATTCATTTGCAGGCGAGGGAGACACAGACTCCATTATTCTGTGGGAACGTGGTGTCACATTAATAGGAGCGGAAACATTCGGGTTTTCCTTTTCCTTTTTTTAATACTCAAATCAAACAGTCAACATTTTTTGTTTGCTTTATTGAATCGCCTTAGTGTTAAGTGGAAGCAAGTTAAAGTATACACAGTAAGAATGTTATACATTTGTGACGGTTTCAGATGAGCTTTTTTGATACGCATTAATTAGATTATACAAATGCAGTCGTTATTGGGCGTTTAGAGCATGGTGTGCAAGACTATGATAACATCGAGTGTTATATCTGTGTTTTTCCTTCTTTCTTTCTGCAAGGTTGTTAAGCGACATAAGGGAGGATTTAAGAAGATGCTGCTCTTGGTTTTGTTGGCTTGTTCGGTACCCAGTGCATTCCCCGACCCGGATTCTGGCCTCACGGCAGAGACCTGCAGTGCTTGTTCTTGCATGTCCGTTGAAAATGTCCTTTATGTGAACTGTGAAAACGTAGCTGTGTACAGACCCACTCAGCTTAAACCCCCACCCTCTAACTTTTATCACCTTAATTTCCAAAACAACTTGCTTATGATCCTTTACTCCAATTCTTTTCTGAACTTCACGCATGCTGTGTCCCTGCAGCTGGGGAACAACAAATTACAAAACATTGAGGGAGGGGCTTTTTATGGACTCAGTGCATTAAAACAGCTGCACTTAAACAACAATGAATTAAAGGTGCTCAGAGCTGACACTTTCTTGGGCATTGAAAACTTGGAATACCTCCAGGCTGACTACAATTTAATCAAGACTATTGAACGGGGCGCCTTCAATAAGTTGCATAAGCTGAAAGTGCTCATTCTTAATGACAATCTGATTTCTTTCCTCCCTGATAACATATTCCGGTTTGCTTCTTTGACCCATTTGGATATTAGAGGCAACAGGATTCAGAAGCTACCCTACATTGGGGTGTTGGAACACATCGGACGGATTGTTGAATTACAGCTAGAGGATAACCCTTGGAATTGCACTTGTGATTTGTTACCCCTGAAAGCTTGGCTGGAGAATATGCCCTATAACATTTACATAGGAGAAGCAATCTGTGAGACTCCTAGTGATTTGTATGGCAGACTTCTAAAGGAGACCAATAAACAAGAACTATGTCCCATGGGAACTGGGAGTGACTTTGATGTGCGCATGCCGCCCCCTCAGCTGGAAAATGGACCAATTACGTCAAATGTTGCACCCACTACAGTTCAACACTCTGTAACCAAAGCACCCAAAACAACCAACCCTTCAAAAATATCAGGAATCATTGCCCGAGAGGGTCCACCCAGCAGTAGAAATGTTAGTCAAATCATACCTTATCAAACCAAAATCCCACCACTGACACCCTGTCCACTTCCTTGTACCTGCAAAGCCCATCCTTCGGATTTTGGCATCAGTGTTAGTTGTCAAGAGAGGAATATTGAAAAGCTGTCTGATCTCATGCCCAAGCCTCAAAATGCCAAGAAACTATACTTAAGTGTCAACCAGATTAAAGAAATCACCCCTTCCAGTTTCCTTGGGTTTGAAGGCCTAGATCTGCTACACCTGGGTAGCAATCAAATAGTGGTTGTTCAAAAGGGAGTATTTGCAAATCTGACCAATCTGAGGAGGCTTTATCTGAATGGCAATCACATAGAAAGGCTGTATCCTGAAATGTTCATTGGGCTCACCAATCTCCAATATTTGTACTTGGAATACAATGAAATTAAAGAGGTTTTAGCAGGGACATTTGACTCCATGCCAAACCTCCAGCTTTTGTATCTGAACAGTAATATGCTGAGAAGTCTCCCAGCTTACATATTTGCCGGTGTTTCCTTGTCCAAGCTGAATCTGAAGAACAATCACTTCATGTATTTGCCTGTAAGTGGCGTTCTAGACCAGCTGAGGTCCTTGACACAAATCGACCTGGAAGACAACCCATGGGATTGTACGTGTGATTTAGTAGCTTTAAAGCTATGGCTTGAAAAGCTGAATGAGGGCATTGCTTCCAAAGACATAAAATGTGCATCTCCAGTTCAGTTTGCAAACATAGAGTTAAGGCAACTGAAAAATGAAATCTTGTGCCCGAAACTGCTAATTAAGCCTCCTTTCATTCTGACCAGTCCCACTCCTACTATTACATCAACTTCGTCCTCTGGATTAGGTAAGGCACCTCCTGGTGGACCTGTGCCCCTGTCTATCATGATTCTCAGCATTTTAGTCGTGCTCATTTTAACAGTGTTTGTTGCATTTTGTTTGCTGATCTTTGTGCTGAGACGTAACAAAAAGCCTGCTGGGAGGCACGAAGGTTTAGGCAACCAGGAATGCAGTTCAATGCAACTTCAGCTTAGAAAGCATGACCACAAGTCTAATCGAAAAGATGAATTGGGTGGAGAGACCTTTATACCACAAACCATCGAAAACATGAACAAAAGCCACACCTGTGGGTTAAGAGATTCTGAATCAGGCTTAAAATTTGCAGACTCTCAGAGACAGAAAATAATTCTTAGGAATAGCACTGACAAAGACAAAGATTCACTGCATGGGATGGACTCCAGAAAGCGGCTAAGTACTATTGATGAAATGGAAGAATTCCTTCCAGGAAGGGATTCCAACCTTTATATTCAAAATTTTTTTGAAAATAAAAAGGATTTTAACAGTATAGGGGTTAGCGGTTTTGAAATCCGCTATCCGGATAAACAGCTGGACAAGAAAATGAAAAAATCTTTGATAGGTGGCAACCACAGTAAGATTGTGGTGGAGCAAAGGAAAGGCGAGTATTTTGAATTAAAAGCAAAACTCCAAGGCTCTCCAGACTACCTGCAAGTGTTAGAAGAACAGACAGCTTTGAATAAAATGTAGGTCATTCAGTTCTTCGATAAATAATTTTTTATTGACGAAAGTGCCTTTGTTGATTTTAAACTTCCAGAAAGCTATAAAATGGACAGGTATCCCAGGGGCAACTGAAAATGCAGCCACTTTATCTAGTATAGTGGCTGTTTACAAATACAATACACATTTTTTGTTTGTTGTAAAAGGAATATTATATATATATATATATATATATATATATATATATATATATATATATATATATATATATATACACATTTTCTGAAACATCCTTAAAGTACTGTGTAGTGCATTGCTGCTATTAAATTATGTTTAATTTGAATATTTTATAATGAAAAATAATTTGGCACCTTAGGTCAACCCTTCTATACTGGTGGCACTTAACCTTTTGTTCATAGGATGTGTTCTAATTGGAAAAACCAAAAATATATACATTTATGTTTGACCTGGAACAAAGTGTGACACGTGGGATGACCTCTGCAGATTGTATGTTTTGGTAAACAGCTAGAATCTATGAGAGGTCTTATACCTTGTGTATTCATTGACAATGGGGCATGCTGAAAACTGACCACTAGTAGGGTTGTTTCATTTAAATATACCACTTGATATACTGTATATGTAATTCAGACTCTGTTAATATGATGTAATATTGACAGAGAGTTCTTTTTTAGGCTCAACCAATAGTAAGAGGATCTTAAGCCTGAGAAATATAGACCTGCTTACCATGTAAGCATTCATGAATTTATTTTGTAAGTTAATTTTATTTGTATTTGTGGAAGACTTTGTAAAAAATGAAGAGATCAATGCCAGAAATTATTATCATTATTCTAGTTGGCTTATTTTGAGGAGAAAGTGATCCCCATATTTTGTTTATGTATTTTTCAATGTATGAAATAGTCAGATGATACTCTGATGTTCTGGAAAAACAAGATAATATTCAAAACATGGATGCTGGGGTTTTGGCATTTTCACAACTGCATTGCACGAGCTGGAGACTTGACAGTGTATCAAGTCACTACAATTTGGATTATCCATTTATCTTCAAACTAATTTGTAACGTTTCTTATTAACAATATGCAACCATAATACATTTGCATTATTATGTAATATTGTTTTGAATTTTCATAAATATTGCAAAATAAACTGGTAAGGTTTTTAAAGCTGAATACTTCAGTTTAACGAGAGTAATGTTTGATGCCTTTAAGTTTTCCAGGATTTTTATTTAACACTGGAATACTGAATTGTATTACACAATATGTGCAATGTCAAAATACCAAGAGAAAATATCTAATTTAAAGAGTGCTTTACATATTTATTTATTTAAATATTTATTTTTTAATGTGACAGCTATCTCGCAGGCAGCGTCCCCATCTTATTTTTCCATATGTTTAATGTTTGTGGACATGTTGATGCTCATGCACATTTGAATACTCCTCAGTTCAGATAATGTCAAATAAGTGAGTTATTTTTTGAAGTAATATTGGAGCTGTACCTCAGATGGTGCAAAAAATAAATTAATCTTTAATAGTTATTGACAATGCTGCATAGTTACAGGTCATATTTGAATTAACCTGTTGACTGCAAATATCAGGAAATGGCCATTTGTGGGGGTATTTTTGCTTTTTTTACTCATTGTTTTACATTAAATGTTTAGTTGTCCAAACATTACAAAATGTTTATTCATATTAGTATAATCAATTTTATGAATAAAATAAATAAATTATTTATTAATTATTTTTAAGGAAAGATGTGCAGAAAAAGGGGAATTGTTGAAAAAAATCACTTCACCTTTAAGATATTACTGTTCAATATTGCTTTAGAGTCTTTTTGCATTAATTTTCAAAGTGCACTATTATTTCAATTGACCTTTATATTGCTCTTAAAGGGTAAGTGATGTCTGCCTTTGTTGCACATATCATTATTATTTTTATATTATCAATGCTTTGTTACAAAAAGCCATACCGGTACTTCAAAATGAATATGAATGATTATTATTGGGTACAAATTTAAGCAGGATTGTGGTGCAGATTTCTTGCTGTTCAAAGTAACCTTAATGTGCATGTTTTGCTATTTAAAATTAATAAAATGAGCACAGTAAGATATTTATTTCCCGTTTTGTTGCATCCAAAGAGATGGAGATCTGTAAAGCAAGTATGAATGTATTTATAAAAAAATATCCTGAACTCTATTTTGACATATATACAGTAAATAAATTGTATTGTTTATAAATTACAGAAAAAGCTATTCTCTGTTCTAAAAATCTAAATATTCCACACATTCTGATCAAATGCTTTTCATTAATTTGTGTTTGGGTTCTGTTAATTTTATTGAAGATTAGTCCCAGGGTGCTTGGTGCTGCTACTGTCAAATGGTGATGGTGGGTTGGGTGGCTGCAAGGTTGAAGGGTCAGGGTGAAGCCATGCCACATTCTGTTGTATTTACAACAATTTAAGAATAATGCAACTACCAGTCTAACGCAGTGATGTACTTGTTCTTTGAAAAGTGGAAAGAAGAATGAGCAAATGAAGTGCATTTGGGCATATTAAAATAACATTTTAGGTTGATAAATAGAAATTAAAGGAAAATGAAAGGTTCTTTCTGTAAAGCAGAAGTCAATATGAGTAACTTGCATTGGAATGGGTTTTGTGTTCGATGACAGTAAGTCAGCTACATATTAAATTACACTAAATATTCCGTTTGGGGAAAAAAATGCCTAGTTTAATACCTTTAATGTCACTTTCTGCGTGCCTTATTAGCATACTGACACTTCTGTTTTCATTGTCCATATCATATGTAATTTACTACCTATTCATATTTTAAAAATTTATTGATGATCTTAATTAATATGTTTGACGAGCTTGTTTGCTCTGTTCATGTCAAAATTGTTCTAATCTTCTAAAGGTATTAAGGATATACAGTACATTAGTTTTGGGAATTCCCAGTAAAGCCTAGAAACAAGAAATTGTCAATTTCAAATATATGAAAAGCTACAAAGTAACTGACTAAACATCATTGTGATCTGATATTAACTTTGGTCAGTTAGACATGTGGGAAACAGACTACAAAATGCCTGCTGCCTTACTATTGAGATATGGTGTTTTTTAGCAGTCTTTTTATATAGCTTTCATTGTTATCTCTCCACATTTACAGTATCCATGTTCTATTTTTTCTTTCATTATTGTGTAGAATATAGTTATCCCATTTCCTGTGCTTGATCAAGTGATTATAACTGCCACTGTATTCTTATCGAATGTGGTGTTCATTTCAATCCTTGACATTTCATTTTTACTGCAGCCCTCCAATATTTTTGGAATCTTTCATTGTTTCTGTTGTACTCTTAAGTCAATATTACAATTTTTTAATCTATAGTTATTGTTATTCAATAATATGTTCATACAACTCATCCACTGATCCCCTTAGTTTTGCCCTGCAAAGCTCTGTACCCTCCATTTCTATTGTGTACACAGTTCATGGCCTCTTTACACATACTGTGCAATATTTGTCTCGAACACATCTATCTTTATATGGTTCCCATATAACACAGATCATGCACAACATTTGATTCTTTTCTTTCCTGTTTCAAAGATAGTGAAATCTACCAGACCAACTTTCTTTCAGTATTTCTTTTTCTTTTAAGTTATTTTACAAACTGTTCAGATTTGATAGTCTAACATTGCCTGAAATCTAAGACTGTATCCAGAAGCATGAGGAACTGTTCAGGGAAGTCTGATAATACAGCACTGGGCAGGTAATCTACATCATGAACCTTCCTGTTTTATAAACCTGCCTAAGTGCCCACTGCTTAGACAATTGAGACTATACTTGTATGTCTGCCTGTGTCCTGTTAGATAATTAGGGTTGTGGGCTTGATGCATCAGTATAATTAAAAGTTTGTCATCTGGTTGTGTTAATGGACACCACACTTGAATGTCAATGTCAATTTATTTATATAGCACATTTAAAACAACATAGGAATGCTGTGGCCAAATTGCTTTACAATAATAGAATAAAAGAAAAACAAGCAAATAGCATAAATAACATGAATAGAAATAAAAATATATGAACAAATAAAAATAAAATAAATAATAAATAGAAGTAATGTTATATAATCACAATGAGGAAACTATCAGTATTACTGAAGGTCACGGAATGCAAGTGAATAGAAATGAGTCTTTAATCTTGTTTTAAACCATTCAATTGTAGACGACTCCTTTATATGATGAGGTAAAGAGTACTGTAGCATATCGTGAATTTGAACAATCTAAACAAACAAGTTTGACAAACAGCAATTTTTGGACAATTCTGTGCAAATGGTACACAGAAACTTTAATTGTTTATTTAACACTGGTGATTTTATTACATGCAAACTACACACTGTATGTAAGCCAGCAAAATACAGTGTTGAGTGTAAAACAGTTTCTGAGTATTTTTAAACCATTTTATCCCAAAATGTACTAATGATATTATATTGAAACACTTTGTCTGAAGTCATTGGTTGTCTACTTTTTTCTAGATATGTTTGCAGGAACTAAATGTGTTTTTAGGAAAAGATGGACACACGGAAGTCACCAGTTCCAAACAAAATATCAGTTCAATAGTGGGAAACCCAAACACAACTACACTCTCAAATATGGACGTCAAGAGTTGCAGTAACACTGTATCTTTTGTGTGTGGGAGGATCCCCATGTAAATGTGATGACAACATAAAAACTGCTCACTGACGCCATCCCAGCCAGAAGCTCGACTGAAATTTAAACCCAGCAAAGTGGCAATAATATCAAAAGCACTACTCTTAATTTACGTATTTATTGAATGACATTTTTAGCATGTATATTCATTTCTGTGGTCCTACAAAACCTATTTAAGAATCTGTCCTGTATTTTACAGCTAAAGTAATTGATTCCAGAATCAATTCTTAAGCTCTTTCTCACCCATTGTCTTTTTATAGAAAATGTATTTTTTATCAAGAAAACAGTTTAAATTTACTAAATAAATAATTTAAATATGTCATCAATAATTGAACAGAAATAAAATAACAAACCTTCCACATTCATAATAAAAGTATACATACTGTACCATTCATATTTTAAAATAGAGCTCTTTTTCTTTACTTAGCTACATGAAGGTCAGTCTGTAATATAGATCTGTATTATTCAGATGTGAAATTTTAATGTACAGTATATGCCTTTAATAATTAATAAAATGTTTAGCATTTTCCAAAAATATATCAAATATAAAGGCACAAGTAACAGTTGTTAGCTAGTAATTGAGTTCTTAGCTCATCGATGTAGAAGTAGTTTTACCAGCATCATTTAGTAACATTTTCTTATTTCAAAATCTATTTAAATCTCTGCCTTCAATTTTTATTCTTAAAATTTCCCTTGGATACTTTTCACATATAATATGCAATTCTTTATAGTCCAGTGATAAAGTGTTATCAAAGTTGGATGCCATCATGAAAACTATCCTCCATCCTGTCTCTTGGAGCACTTCTAGCCACAGGCTCATCCCACCACAGTGTGCTAAGAAGCACCTCTGGTGGTGTTTTCTGGCCACTGCTATCAGGCATTTTAACGTTTCCTTCCATTAAGTTAAATTTTGAAATACCATTTTGTAATATCTGCACAATATTTATTTATTTATATCTATATTTTGATTGATTGATTGATTGATTGATTGGCTATGTTATTTGTCCTGTGAGTCTGCATCCTTGTTTTTTATCGTTCTGCTCCTGTATGCATCTGAATTTCCCATAGGGATTAATAAAATTTATCTAATCTAGTCTGATCTAATAATTGAATGAAAAATAATGAGAACACTGTCTAATTCTAGCAATGATTTTTTAACATACAGAGTTAAGATTATAGTTATGATTATTTCTGAACTAAATTCCTGCCTTTACAACCAGCAGTTTGTCTGAAGTTGTCTTTTATGTCTGATTTAATGCCCACTCTGAGATTAGTCATCCACTAACATCAATTTTCTTAATCTGCCTATTCCAGGTGAGGTTGTCCGAGGGAATGATGGGTTGAAAGACATGATAAACATTGGGGTGCCAAACTGGCTTTCCCGTTTACTTGCAAATTAAAAAATAAACAGCACTTCATGGCAAAAATACAAACAAAAATGCTGCCCTCTATCATATGTAAAAACAAGGTGACTGCCTAGCAAAGCTTGTTTTAGTGTTTCTGTGGGTTCGCATGAGCTGCATCTCTTTTGCTCTCCAGTCAATAAGTGACACCTCCTTCTAGGCGGTTTGGCTTTTAATGTCCTGGGACCAGAAGGGGTGGAGTCAGTTGCCTTCACTGTGAGGGCACAGGAAGATGACACAGTTAGTGACAGCGCCCCCTCTAGGCCTCTGGTGGTATTACATACCTGGGAGGCACCCGGATAGTGACCCTCTGATGTGCATGTGTGACAAAGGGAAAAATTACAGGGGTTCAGAGCCAAATATTCTACTGTTAATCATAAGACAGTAACTCACCTTGGATAAGTTGCCAGTGTACTGCATCTATGTTTTAAAGACATCAAAACATTATAAAGTTGCTAATTAATCTAACCTGCAAATTTTTGGTTTGTGGAAAAACACTGTAGGGCCTGCACTAACCACACACAAACCTAGGCCAAATGTATAAACTCAACACAGTGCTCAACTCAGAATCTGAACATAGGCTTGCTGTGTGAGGCAGCAATACTAACCACTGCACCTCAGTGCCACACTAAGCCATATCTAAATATACTCAGATTGGGCTAGAGAAAGAGCCTGTCTTTTCTAGCAATCTCCTGGAATACAAAACCCATGTTGTCTATAGAGGGCATAGTATCACTCTTAAGATTTGTTACTTCTGTTTGTATATAATACTTTAAGCTCATAGCTCCACTATTCAGAACACAGCTAGAGCAGGTTGACACCAAGGGCAAATATTTTGAGTGCTGCACATACTGTATAGTTTTATATTATTATGTATGAAACAGGGATTCCCAACCTGAGGTAAGCACACCCCCAGCAGGTGCAAGATGGCATTACAATAGTAATAGTAATAGTAAGTTGTAGATCATTTATTAGTTAGTGCTCCTGTTCTATAATATGTTAAGAATCAAACATTGCGCGGTAATTGTTACCCATGAATGAGCCGCAGAAATGCGTGTTCTTGTGAGTTTGTTACTGCGGGGAGAGCATATGTAAAGGCAAATAACTTTTTTTAGGAGAATGGAATTTGGACCTTGCAATGATCTGTAGAGAAATTTGAGGTCTAGTATTGATTTCTTTGTAAGCCCTGGTTGTGAAATGTCACTGATTTTAAAGTTTGATTGACATTTTTCCCAGCAGGGGACCAAATTGGATGCATCACCTGCTGTTTACACTCAGCCCATCTCTCCTTCTGGATGGTCCTGGCAATGGAGCAGCAATTGTAACTGTGTTGCATATCTGTTTTTGAACTGAAGTGCAGGTGTTATCAGGGGACAAAGCTTGTCAACTGTGTTTCATTACCGGAACCTGTTGCTTCACCGGGGTCTCCAGTCCCCCAAACCCCTCAATCATTGATTGTGTGCCATTTCTTAATGCTTTGCGGGATACCCCAATCCCTAGATCATCAATTGATTGTTTAAATTTCACAGGGGACACATTTACAAGATTATTGAGATTTATAAAGGTAAATTGATCAATTTATATTTGAATGTTATGCAATGAGTTAAAAGTTTGTTTTTGATTCAGTTTTTTCACCCACAGTACTGTGTGTGGTTCAATTTATGGTTCAAAAATGTGAATTCTTCATCTACAAATGTGATATTACATTTGTAGGGGGTGCAAACATAAACCAAACATTTTCTAGGGGTGTGGGGCATAATGTTGGGAACCACTGATTTACTGTAAGCGCTTTATTAAAAATGATCTTTTGATCATTGACTTTACAGTAAATAATATCCAAGTGTAATAAAATAATTATTCTTAAGTAATTATTCTAAAAAGAGTTAACTATACATAATTATTTTATATTTATCTTCTTAAAATCTGTTAATCTGACACTAACATTAAGGCAATGGAAAATCTCTGCCTCAGTGAATGATTTTGCTTAGTTTACTAATGTTCAGACCACCATAACACAGCAAATATCAGCCACAGGCAAAGAAGTTTCAGTTTCATCATTTGTACGTGTTATGCTAAACCCAGAGAAAATCACATCCCCTGCTTATATTTAGTCCTTTTCTGTTGAAAAGCTATATAAAAAGAAAACTAAGTCTTTAATTACTGCTTTCATTGGTAGTGGGTAGTGATAGTCAAGACTTAGCTGGCTTTAGCATATGTGAAATGTTAAAATCCAACAGTGCATAAGAGCAAAGGAGCTCACTGGGGAAAAGCATTTGACTGTAATCGACTTAGTTTTATGATAATCCAGTTTGAATATGTCCCACAAATCTCTTTTATCTGTTGACAAGATGCAATAATAAAGATTACACCACTGCTGCCAGAAATGAAAAAAAATGACAAAAAGAGCTTTCAAAATATGCATAAACCATAAGATGGAAGCCAACTGTTACAGCAGTCAAGTATGTTCATTTACTATTGCCTGAAAAGATTCAGGCCAGATGACTCAAAATGATATCTGGGCAATTCTCCACTAGGGGCAAAGTTGAGTTTAAGGATTAAGGTTTCCCTCGCTTTTTCTTATTGAGGCACCATCGGAAAATGCCACTAGATGCTGCATTGTATGCAGGCATCATCACTCTTGAAAGTGCAAAATATTATAATGCATTGCATAGTACTTACAATTCCTCCTTGCCTATTGTCCAGATGAACAGTGGGTTATGCAAATGGTGATATCATCCCTCTGTTTTCCTATAAAGCAATTGCTATTTGCATTCAGTACATTTTTTATAAAGACATTTTTAATATGAAAGCCAGCAGACACAATTGGATTCCATTACAGGCTGTTAGGAGTTGATGACCATTATTTATTTAGAGGTATTATTAATATGAAAGCCAGCAAACATGACTGGAGTCTATGGCATTTTATTTGGTTATTGTAAATATTAAATGGAGATTGTTAATTTAAATAAAAATAGATTGTCGTTGTGAAGCTTCCACTTATCCAGCAGTGCACACTTAAGGGGACCATTGTACAGTTTTATCCTTACATAAAAAGGTTAAGAGGCACCATTGTAAGAATGCTGCTGAGCAACTCTAAAATGTCCCAGTGTCCACAGAGATGCAGCAAAAGCCATACAGGAAAGTAATCCTTATTTTTTTAACTGTATTTTTGTAATATGAAGGTCAAAAGTGAATGAAGAAATCACTGTCTTTATACAAGGGTGGCAGGTCCAGTAAATTGAGTTCTGTCTGTATCCTTAGCTTTCATCTGACACCCTAAGTGTGGATTAGCTTAGATAAATGGGCTCAATACGAGTGAATGTGTATAAATGTGTGAGTGAGTGTGCCATCTCATCACCTGGTGCTCCACTCATTTTTTTGTCCATTCACCCAGCATTGCAGGGATGATCTCTAGTCCCCACTATTCAAATTTGGGCAAAATGTCTCATTGGAAACATGAATAGATGAATTGTATTAATACAGATTCACAGTACATCAGCTTGCATGTTTCAGAACTAAAGTCAGTTTGGCTTCATTTGCTATACAAGGATATATGAAAGGACGTATGAAAATATATAAAAGATTGATTAGCTAAAACAAATGAAACAATGTTAGAACACACAGAGCAGCAATTGGATGTATAGTGGGTAGATTATTGATTCTGTTACACAAATTGAAGATGTTGGGTTAAATTCCAGGCCTACGCACTGTTTTGAGTTTTTAAATTCTTTATTTATCTGAGTAAGGTTTTTCCCAAAGTACTCCAGTTTTCATTTAACATCCAATAAAGGGACAGGTAAGCAGTATCTATCTATCTATCTATCTATCTATCTATCTATCTATCTATCTATCTATCTATCTATCTATCTATCTATCTATCTGGGCTGTCTTTAAACTGTGCTAGTATGAAAGAACAGCCTGCATTTCGATGTATGGGTATCCCGTCTACAGCTGATTCCTGGTATGTTTATATATACTGTATATAATGTAGGAGTGTGATGGTGCAGGTTGACTCCACGCTACTTGATCCCACCGGGAGCCTCTTCAACCCACCACCGCTGATAACGTTTCTGAGGGATGAGCTTGGCAAATGAAGACACCACACAAAGCAAGGGGAAGGTGCAAAGTGCTCAGTGCTTTTATTAAAGCAATAGGAAAAAAAAATACAAGTTTTCAAAAAGTGCAGAATGAAGTTCCTAAATAAATAAATAATCTGATTAAAAAGGTGAATTTGTGGAGGTTAAAATTAGAATAAATAAATCCATTAAAATGAGGTTAAAACTAGCTGGAAGGAAAGTGTCCTTTCTAAAATCCATGCACATTGTTCTTTTAACTGGCATCTCCTCTGCTTATCCCATGCGGGCCTTGCAGCAGAGGAGTCGCCATACCAACAGACACAGCTCACCTTTCACAGGTCCGAGTCCCTGTTGTCCCATGGCTATGGTAAGGCTCCCTCTCCGGACCTAGACTCGAGTCCCCAAAGGCCATCGCACTCACAATGGGGCTCTCGGTCCAAGCCTCTGACTCCTCCGGCCTTCCTGGGCTTCTGTGGCCACCTGATCAATCCAGCTCCCTTGAGTTACTCAGTTGGAGCGATCCACTACAGCAGCCCCCTGGGTTGGCCACTAGCTCTCCACAAAGCTTCCTGTCACTGTTTTGGCTCTTGAGCTCGCTCGCATCTGCTCCTTCAACCTCCTGCCTTCTTCTCTCCCTTTCTCCCTTTAACCTCTGTTCTATTCTCCTCCTTTCAGTTCTCGCGCTTCCTTTTATAGACTGGGGAGCAGTTGCAGATGCAATCTCCTGATTGCCACCCTGGGCTGATAATGAGACAATCAGACCGTTGTACCACAAGGAGGAGAACAGGCGTCCTGGCTGGGAGGGAGTATGGTTTCTTACCCACACAGGAGGCCAGAGTTGAACAACAGACAGAGTGGCCACCAGGATGGGAAAACAAATTTGTGTCTGGCTGACATGATATAATGGATGGACTGAGAAAAGCCAAGGATTTGGAGTAGTTCCATTCCCCATATGCCAAGTGGCAGTGGTTCTTGTATGGGAACCCGGTAAGGACACCCACCGGGGTGCTTGGGAGACGGAGTTTGGTAGTGCAGCCCTGTCTGGGTCCCTGGGGATTGAGAGAGGGCACTGTCAGAGGAGGCCCTCCCTGCTTTCTCCATGGCCCAGAAGTGCTTCCAGGAAGCTACAGCATGACACTAAAAGTATAAAGAAAGTCGTAATAACAAAGTATGTATACTTGTGAACCAATGGAATCGTGATATGGCCAATAAAACAGTGAAATAACCTGTCTGTGAACATTGTCTTAGACAATATGCCAAATTAAGAGCATGCTAGTATAAAATCTGTGGAGGGGTTTTAAAGTGAGTTTTAAAGAATTCAGCCTAAGTGTATGTAAACTCCAGCCTTCAACAGTATATATAGCTCCTCTGAGCTGTAGAGATAAAAGAACAATGCCTTTTAGAAGCGAGGTTCTGTCTTCTTCAAGAGCAGATCTGAAAGTGAATGAGAACTTCTGCTGAGGTCAGTCATTTAACTACCATGGCAACTGGAAGAGGTGGGGCTTGTGCCCTGCGTGCCATCAGGGATGTTATTTGTCTTCCATTGCCTTCTATTATGTTTTAAAGGAAACGGAAACCATTTTTGGGGCAGTGCTTTATCCTCTCCAGTCCTCAAACAAGTACCCATGAATTGTAAATAATTACAAATACTAATCATAATGCATACTAATAGTGAATTAATTAATTTATTTCAGTTATGGGGTATGAAATGGACAGTGGATAAATGAATGAACTTTAATATTATGAGCTTGACACATTTGTATTATTAGAAGCACAGATACAAAAGTGAGAGTTTAAATAGGTAAGCACATTTTAAAATGAAGTCAAACTAGAGTTTTGCACACTCATTTGAATTGTATATGTGATCAAATGTCATAGACAGATCATGTGGGATATTTCATACAGAAGCAGAATGATAGTTTAACTGATAATTACTGTATATAGCAAGGATTTAGAGCATCAAAATACCAGAGCCAGAATATCTTGGGTGTACTACCAGTTTTATAAGCTGGATGAGATATTAGCTAAACAGATAATCTTTATGGACTGAGTCATCTCAATTTCTTTGTCAAATTTTGTATGCTTTTACATAGGGTATGTAGAGAAGTCAAATTTATAGAGCTTTGTAAATTGGCAGGCATTACGGTGTAGTAGTGAAGGCTTTGGACTTCAAACCCTGCGGCTCTGGGTTCAAATTCTGCTACTAACCCTGTGTGACCATGAGTAAGTCACTTCAGCTGCCTGTGCTTCAATTCGAAAAACAAAAGAAATGTAACCAATTTTATCTTGTGTTGTAAGATGCCTTGGATAAAGTCATCAGCCAAAGAAAACCATGTAAATTAGTAGCTGATAATTATGAGAAATTTGTTGAAGGATTGTGAAATAGGTGACTTTGGTTGAAGATTTTGAATACACTCTGCTGGTGGGCTCTGCTTCAAAAATAAAAAAGGTCTCAGCTTCTTCTTTTCATGTAGCCTATTCTATATGAGAATAATTCCACATACTGAATGAATCACATGTACAGTAGATTCAAGCATTTTATAATGAAAATAACTTACATTTAGGATGTGGTATGTATAATTAAATAGAACTTTTAGCAGATGAGCTGCTTTGCTCAAATACAGCAAAATATTCATAGAGCAAATTGTGCATTTATTTCTCTTTCGTAATACAGCTACTTACTACAAATGTCATCCTCAGCATCTTGTACCATATAGATCCTTTATAAATAATCTAGAAACAATAAAAAGTAATAAGGTTATTCAAGAATAACTGATACAAATAAAATTGATTTATATTTACTTACTGGCCTATCTTTGTGGTTAATAATGTATTTAAATAAAGTTGAAATGAGGAATGGCATATGAAAAACACAACCTTGTCTGATTAGATTTGTGAAATTAACTGGATTGATTATTCTTTTATGCCATTTTTAATATGACTTTTTAATTTAATTTGCAAATGTTTGATTAGTTGACTTTCTGCCCATTAGATCCTTCTACAAGCACCACATGAAATTCTAGTACAAAAAGTAACTTTCTTACTCAATTAAAATTGCATTTTTATTTAAAATTGCTTTACCATATTGCACAGGGTTGGATAGTCTATATTTATCTCTAATATTATTAGCAGGAAAAGCCTTTCGTTTTGAAATGCAAGGAAAAATCTGAGTGCTGAACACCACAAAAATGTAATGCCATAGAAGGTGCATTATGTAATTAATCTACATTTACAATATATGTAGTATAACTCTCTGTTATAATAAAAAAATCCTGGGACGAGACAAGATTTTTAGCCTGGAATGAGACGTAATTTTTTCAGAGACATACTGTCATGTCCCGTGAGACAAGACTTTGTGCCAAGAGATTTAATCACACCCAGGGCCAGAAATAAAAGACAAAGAGTAGATGACAAAGTAGAACATCGTAAAGAATTCAAAAACATTGGCGCAATACACATGCAGAGCAGGTTAGAGATAATGAAAGTACTAAAATTCTAAAGTCTCAAAAAAATGATAGTAAAGATCGCATTAGCGCAAAAAAACAGAAATTATTACTCAGTGAAATAACGGAACAGCGAGAAAAGATTGAATATATTGTTCGGATTTAAATTTTAAGTTGGAGACTTGTAGATCATCTCATTCGTGTTGCCATCAGGGAAAAGTAGTGTTTTTTCCCAATGAAGATGCGTATCCGCAAGAATTAAAAGATTTGTTGTTTAGTGAAAGTGAAATCCACATATGCGAGCAGCAGAGACGTGAAGTGGCTGGCGCATAGCGTAGGCTGAGGTGGTTGGCGAGTGAAGTGAGCAGGGGGCAAAGCCCCCTAGTATTTTTTAAAAATGAAATCAGCTTCCAAATCATGCAGTACATAAAATGTATACTATTGGAGGACTAGCAGGTTATGAGACTTGCTCAGGGCCACATTGTCAGTTTAATTGTTTCAAATTTGTAAATATATTGTAAAAATACTTGTAATACTTGTAAATATATTTAAAAAGTATACAGAGCTAACAATTCTATACTTTTTACTTGTTTTGTGCAAAAGGTTTTCTAGTTCTCAGGGACATCCATGGCTACAGGTTTTATATTCCAGCTAAATTTGCAATCAGTGTATCATTCTTACTTTTAATTGATCTCATTGCCTAGTTATCTGGCTCATAAATGCTTCTAAGAAAATCATAAATCTGTGAATACCTTGCCATAGCTATAAATATGCAGTTCTCTTTTGTATTTTCCCTTTAGCTTATTCTTTTCTATAGAACTGTTCCTCATAATGGTATCCAAATGCTGGTGATGAGCAGCACAGACATAGGTGCAAATAACATTGAATGCTAAGGGAGAGCAATAACTTTACTGCCAATTTAACTTATTGGCTCATTAGGAAGCGTTGGCAAGTGACAAGTGTTGACAAGTGAATGTGACGTTGAAGTAATTGCTTACTTTTAGTATTCAATGTGCTTGGCATTGGATACAAGGAACCAATCTCTAAAGAAAATGGTGAATTAAAAAGAAAATGGTAAAAGTAAATTTAGGAATTTTGAGTTTTGGTACAAAAACAAATATTTCAGAATGTATTTAGACTAAGAGAATAAAAAGAGCAGCTCACTGAGCAATGCAAACAATTAAAAGTAAGCAGCCATAGGGGTCTGATCGATGACTTAAATTGAAAACCACACTTTACACATCTAAAGTACAGTCGTGTGAACTCTGTAGGAAAAACAGACATTCAAGAAAGGCTAAAAACATTTCACAGATACGTCAGTGGAAAAAAGTAGCAGTAACTATTGCAAAATATGGATCAGGAAATGTTGAAAGCTTTTGAAAGTTATTTAATCGCCATCAGCTGTTTTTCATCAAGAAAAATTAATATATTGGTGTACTTTTGTGATTCTCGTGTAATCTTGCTGCTGTATGGCTGGGCCATGTATATGGCATGATATACTTCCGCATTGCACAGCTACAATTCTAGATGTGACAATCAATTATTACAAGGAATATGTTTGATGAAGTACTGCACAGAGCGAAATTTCATGCCAAAAATATAAAGTATCTTTTCCTTTCTCCTCCTTTGTGAAAAATGTGTCACCCAAAAAGTAACCAGATACTTCAGTCGAATTTCTTTTTTTTTTTTTTTTTATATTTTTATTTTATTAATTTTCATTGTAATCATTCCATACAAACAGATCCATTTATAACCCAACAAATTTGAAAACAAATCAAACCCCATCCCTGAGAAGGAGAGCTTAGCTAAAGGAAAATTTCTTTAAGCTTTTTAATAAGGCAACATTAGGCAAAAGAAGGGGAGAAGTAAATATCTATATAAATAAGAGATGGAGAAGGGAGTTAAATACAATAATAGTTAATTCTCTTATTCTAAAATAATATTGATTAAATCCTGCCAAGTTTTGAAAAAGTTTTGTACAGATCCTCTAACTGAAAATTTGATTTTTTCCAATTTCAAATAATATAAAACATCAGTTTCCCACTGACTTATAAGAGGAGAATTAGGATTCTTCCAATTTAACAAAATAAGTCTGCGTGCCAAGAGTGTAGTGAATGCAATCACCGTTTGTTTGTCCTTCTCCAATTCAAGTCCATCTGGAAGGACACCAAACACAGCTGTTAGTGGGTTAGGAGGGATTGTGATACTAAGGCTGTCTGAGAGGCACTTAAAAATCTTTGTCCAAAATGATGTTAGTTTGGTGCAGGCCCAGAACATGTGACCCAGTGAGGCAGGAGCTTGGTTGCAGCGCTCGCAGGTCGGATCCTGGCCTGGAAACATTTTGGACAGTTTTAAGCGAGACAGATGAGCTCGATATATAATTTTTAGTTGAATAATTCTATGCTTTGCGCATATAGAACTCGAGTGAATTCTCTGCTTTGCTACCTTCCACTCCTTTTCTGATATATTGATTAAGAGATCTTCTTCCCAATGTCCTCTTGGATCTTTGAAAGGTAGGGACTCTAATAAGATTTTATATATTGCGGAAATAGTGTTTGTTTCCTCGGAATTGAGCAGTATTTTTTCCAGCATTGTGGAGGGTGCAAGGTGGGGGAAATCGGGCAATTTCTGTTTAACAAAATTTCTAATTTGAAGATAGTAAAAGAAATGTGTAGCTGGGAGGTTAAATTTTGAACGTAATTGTTCAAAAGATGTAAATATGTTGTCTATATAAAGATCTCTGAGCATTTTAATCCCAAAACTTTTCCAGGTATTAAAAACTGGATATACTTGCGAAGGTTGAAAGAGGTGGTTCCCTTGCAAAGGTGCCACTGATAAAAGATTTTCCATCTTAAAATGCTTCCTAATTTGGTTCCATATTCTGAGTGAGTAAAGCACAATTGGGTTATTAGTATATTTGCGATAACTTTCATTTATTGGAGAGCAAAGCAGGGAATATAAAGAAGTACTACAGGATTTTACTTCTATTGCAGACCAAGCCTGTGTATGTGCATTTATTTGTGTCCAGGTTTTTATGGCTTGTATGTTTGCTGCCCAGTAATAAAACTGAAAATTAGGTAAAGCCATGCCACCTTCTGCCTGAGGTCTTTGTAGGGTCGCTCTTCGGATACGTGGGTGTTTTGAGTTCCAAATGAATGAGGTTATTATTGAATCTAACTGTTTAAAAAACGATTTATTGATATATATTGGAATGTTTTGAAATAAAAAGAGAAGTTTAGGAAGGATATTCATCTTAACAATGTTAATTCTTCCGGCTAGAGTGAGATGAAGGGTTGACCATCTATGCAAGTCTTGCTTAATTTTTTCCATACAGACGCCAAAATTTTGTTGATAAAGAGCTTTATGTTTACTTGTGATATTTACCCCTAGGTATTTAAACTGATCTGCTATGGTAAAAGGTAGGGTGTCTAATTTAATATTATATGCTTGTGAGTTCACTGGAAAGAGTATACTTTTATTCAGATTAATTCTAAGACCAGATATCTTTTGAAATTCTGTTAGTGCTGTTAAAACAGCAGGGACAGTGTTTTCTGGGTCCGATATATATAAGACCATATCATCTGCATATAGAGAAATTTTCTGTTCCAGTCCTTCTCTGACAATCCCCTTTATCTGATGAGAATTTCGGCAGTGAACCGCCAGTGGTTCAATAGCGATTGCAAACAACAGTGGCGACAAGGGACATCCTTGTCTGGTACCACGTTCTAGTTTAAAGTAGTCTGAGCAAATTTTATTAATACAAACTGAAGCTTCTGGACTGGTATACAGTAGTTTAATCCAAGCACAAATATTCGGGCCAAACCCAAATTTCTCCAATGCAGTGAAAAGGTAATTCCATTCGATCATGTCAAATGCCTTTTCTGCGTCTAATGATAGTAATATCTCTGGGGTGTTTGATTTTGCTGGTGAATATATAACATTAAACAAGCGTCGGAGATTTGAAGATAGATGTCGGCCTTTAATAAATCCAGTTTGATCTTGTGATATTACCGAGGGCAGCACTTTCTCCATCCTTCTAGCTAGGATTTTTGAGAGTATCTTAACATCATTATTCAGGAGTGAAATTGGTCTATATGATGCACATTGTAACAAGTCCTTATTTTGTTTAGGAAAGACGGTGATTAATGCTTGTCGAAATGTTTGAGGTAGTATTTGGTGGTCTTTAGCTTCTGTAAATGTTACCAATAAGAGTGGAGCTAGCTGAGTGGAGAATTTCTTATAAAACTCTACGGGGTAACCATCAGGGCCTGATGATTTCCCGCTTTGTAGTGATTTTATAGCGTCTAGTAATTCTGTTAGCGTTAGAGGTTTATCTAGTTCCTCAGCACTTAAAGCATCTATTTGTGGTATTTGTGAATTATCCAGAAATGCATTAGATTGCGTGTTGTCTTCTTTGGGCTCAGTGGAATATAAAGACTTATAGTAATCTCTAAATGTGTGCATTATTTTATTATGGTCGATGATTTCTTCTCCATTCTTGTTGGTGATTACTGGTATTGCATTGTGAACTTCTTGTTTATGAATTTGTTGAGCTAAAAGCTTATTAGCTTTTTCTCCGTGTTCATAGTAATGCTGTCTAGACTTATAAATAAGTTGTTCAGTTTCTTTAGTTGTTAAGATGTTAAGTTCTGTATGCAAGGCCTGCCTTTTCCTGTGAAGAGCTTCACTTGGACGCCTGGCTTGTTCTTCATCTATTCTAGTAATTTCATTTCTTAGCTCTGACACTTTCTTGGTTTCTAATTTATTTCTATGGGAAAGATATGAAATAATCTGGCCTCTTAGGAAGGCCTTTAGAGTTTCCCAGAGTGTTCCTGCAGAAACCTCTGTAGACATGTTTGTCTCTAGGAAGAAGCTGATTTGTTTGGATATAAATTCTGTGCAGTTCTCGTCTGCCAATAAAAGAGGGTTAAGACGCCATCTGCGAGGTGAGTACGAGGGGCTTATTGATTTTAGCTCCAAGACTAGAGGGGCATGGTCAGAGATAACAATTGTGTCATATTTGCATAATTTAATTGTAGGCAGGAAATTATTATCTATAAAAAAATAATCAATTCTTGAGTAGCTATAATGCACTGGTGAGTAGAACGAATATGTTCTTGAGTTTGGGTTAAGAAACCTCCAGGGGTCTGATAAGTTGTGATCCTTTAAAAACTGTGTAATTATCTTTGCAGTATTAGATGTCGTCCCCCCTGTCACAGGAGTCCTATCTAAGAGTGGATTTAAAACACAATTAAAGTCCCCAGCCATTATAATTTTATGAGTGTTCACACTGGGAATGGATGCAAATAGATTTTGCATGAATTCCTTATCATCAACATTGGGTGCATAAACATTTATCAAAATCATTTTACTGTTATATAAGTTGCCCATGACCATCACATATCTCCCTTCAGGGTCCGACACTACCTCTGATGCTACAAAAGGAACTGTTCTATGTATGAGAATTCCCACCCCTCTAGTTTTCTTTATAAAGCTAGAATGGAACATTTGGCCAGTCCAGTCTTTTTGTAATCTGAACTGATCCTTGGTTAGTAAGTGGGTCTCCTGTAAAAATACTATTTTAGCGTTTAAGCCTGTTAGGTGAGAGCATACTTTCTTTCTCTTTAATTCGTGATTCAGGCCTTTAACATTCCAGCTCACAAAGTTAACTGTCCCATCATGGAGACATTGATTCTGAGTTTTTAATGTCATTTTATAGTTTTAATTGGTAATATGGCAGTTTTAATCTTAGTTTCAAGATTCCCCAGGAGTTGTTGCATGTTAGCCTGTTGCTGCATTGATATTTATAATTATAAGGATTATAAGAATAGATTAGATATAACCTGCTCTCCTTCTCTCCCCCCTTTATCCCCCCACCCCCCCATTTTGCCTCCCCACATGAGGCTAGACCCCACTTCGCGATGTTCCAGTCCTCTGACATACGAAGAGACAGAGCACGTCCAAAACAAAACAAACCCCACCCTGCAGCGGCGTTACAGAATTAAAACAGAGATATCTTTTACAGTTAAATCCTTAATACTATCTGCCGAAAATGTTCTCATTAACAATATTTAATCTTGAAATAATCTTCAGCGCTTTTAAGTTAAGATATTAAGGTTAAAAAAAAAAAAAAAAAAAAAAAAAAAAAAAAAAAAAACAACCCTGGGAGTGATTTTAAAACTAGTCCAGGATAAACCTGGTAATTCATACTGTAATAGTATAATGGTAATTGTATAAATAGTAGAACAAGCATTAAACCAAGGGTATGAAGTTAAACAGTCTACTTTAAGGTATAGTAAAATAAAAAAAAAATAAATAAATAAATAAATTAAAAAAAAAAAATAAAATAAAATAAAATAAAAAAAAAAAAAAAAAAAAAAAAGGAAAAGAAATAAAAAAATAAATAAATAAAATGAATCCTACTTTAATCACTTCCACATTTTCACACTCACGTCTATAGCTCTATAACTCTGATTAAAACATAAACATATAACATATAAAGTCCAGATATAAAAAAAATTTTAAAAAAAGAGAATAAGAGATGTATAATTATAATACCAGTCTCTTTAAACATGGATCCAGCGATCAGATCATCGGTCTTTCCCGTGCCTTGATAGAATACGGCTCTTTAATTTTAATTAACTTTCAAAAAAAGTGTCGGAAACAGCTTCTTTAATTCTTTTTCAGCTTCTTCTTTGCTGAAGAAAATATAATGTCCGTCTTGAACTTCCACTTTCAGTTTGGCAGGATACAAGAGGCTGTATTTGATATCGGCTTCCCGTAGCATCCTTTTAATGTCGTTGTAGGATCTGCGTTTTGCAGCTGTTGATGGTGAGAAGTCGGGAAAAATACGAATAAGATTATTTTCGAATATAATCTCTTGCTTGTGTCTGAGAAGTGCCATCACATCAAGCTTACATCTTAGTCGTTCGAAGCGGACAATAAAAGACCTAGATTTAAAGGCGCTTGGTATCTTTGTGCGATAAGCCGTGGCTATCTCATTGTCGAGTTTAAAGTCATCTCCAATTATTTTAGACAGTAATTCTACTGCAAATTTCACTGGGCTTGAGCTTTCTCGTTTCTCAGGTATACCCTCAATTCTTATATTATTTCTTCTGCACCCATCCTCCAGGGCTGCAAGTCTGTCTCCAAGTTTTTTGTATTCCGAGTTCGCAGCTGTGGCTTTTTCATCGGCGTTAGATGCCATTTGTTCCGCTGTTTCCACTCGAGCCGTGAGTCCCTGCTTAACGTCTTCCAGCTGGTCTGAAACGTCATTAATATGATCATCAAGCCTTTTCAGTTTGGAGTTAGTTTCTTCAATGTGTTCCACTAATTTCTCCAACATGCCTTTAAAGTTCACGTCGAAACGTTCAAATAGACGCGTTTCCTTATCTTTGTTATCCTTCTTGAGCTCAGTGGCCACCTTCTTAAGATCATTTGTGTTATCTTTCTTAAGCTCATTCATGGCCGTAACCATGGCAGTGGCCAGTGTAGTGTTCATCTCTTTCTGTGTAGCTATCTGTGTAGCTATCTGTGTAGCGATCATCTCTTTCAGTTCGGACAGTTCGCTTCTGCTTTCGTGCTCCGCAAGTGAAAATGCAGCTCCTGTTACAGGCTCGCGATGAGTAGATGAGAGCACGTCCTGCAGAGCCCTTTCTAGTCTCGAATGATCCTCAGTAATCGGCGATCCCTCGCGACCTGTATCACTTGCGCCTTCGCTCCCATTTTCACTCTCGACTGGAGACGATACAATGGAGCGGGGCCCCAGGAATTCTGCGCACTCTTCTGCCTGTTCCAGGTCAGTCTCCGTGATGCCATACCTTACACCTGCACTCAGGCCGGAAGTCTGTCCGGACTTCGATGCAGCTTTAAGTTTCTTTTCTGGTTCTTTCTGACTTTTCTTCTTGTTACTCATGCTTGTATATTGTAGTGGAAGTTCCTTGGTCGGGTTAAATACAGGATACCTCTAAATAATATGAAATACGTGGGAAAATAAAGCCGCTGCTAGCGGAGCTCTGCTTCAGACGTCCATCTCCTATAAACGGACCAAACCAACCTTCAGTCGAATTTCTATTCTTTTCAGAGGTCCAACAATAAATGATGTCTGGCACAAAAAGATACCAGTGTGATTACCCTGGAAAGGGTTGTAAAATGTATTGAGAAAAGACAGAAAATGAAACCAAAAATATTTTACACAACTATTTCATTATCTTGTTTCATAGAATCATTCATACATGTTTTCATTTTTCGCCAGGCTGGCCACTTACTACATCAGCATCCTACACCCGTCTTACGTAATTTCTACAAAGGTTGCATGGAGGCTGCCCTTCACACCACTATATCTTTTATGTACTCATTTCCAACAACCTAGTCATTCAAGATTCAGACAAAGAGAGCACGACTCTTACTAATAAAAGTACAGCACCCATATATGTCAGTATATGCAAAGAATGTCAGCTCCAAAGAAAGCACTCTAAATACTGAGTGATGTCTTGGCACTCATGAAGAAAGCTATTAAGATATTAGCGGTTCTCACTGCCAAAAGCAAAATCGAGTGTACAGTTGGGAAATGAGCTAAGCTGGGGTGAAAGCACATTGGCCTGGAGGAAATAAGGCCAGAGGCATTAAGAGGGAGGGGGAGAGGAAGCCAAATATGAGGGATGAGAAGTGTTTACTAGGTGTGCACCTGGAGAGGGAAGACTGGTAAAGACAGCAGCATTTAAGGGTAAATCCTTTCTAGAAATGCATCAAACTTACATTAGGATTGTATTTATTTTGTTCAGGTTTTACTTAGTGTTTTACTTTCGTTCATCCCTTCCATGTTTATTTTGTTTGAAATTGAACTTTGATTGGTGGTGAAGTCATGTTGACTATAGGTAGATCTAAATGAGCCCATTTCCTGGACATGAATGCTACAAGTTCAAAGGGCAGCTTGATATCAAATACACAAGTCCATCATAGGAAACCCACTCTCACACCAGGCCAGTTAAGATAACCTTAACAGCATACCCTAATTGTCTCAGGATGAACTATGTTATGGCCACTTTGTCTGGTTAAGTTCCAGCTCAATACAATTATCTACACAATAATGTGGTAATGTTCGATGCATGTACAGGTTGCCAAATTAGAGGAGAAAGAATGTGACTTTCACACAACATTCAAGAGAATTTCAACAGTTAAATGTAAATGTCGAACACAACTGGAAATCTTTTGAAGCTGTAATTTGATCTGTTTGTTTATTTTAAATTAAAGTTCCGATAATAATAACTAAACACCTTTTTTCTATTTGTAATCTTTGGGAATGATTTAGAGCAGATATCCAATCATGTGTTCTACATTGTACGTATTTTATTTTTCTTAAGACATTTGTACGTTAAGTCAAAAAAGTTACAATTTTGTGTAACTTGCAAATCATTAATTTTGGCAATCAAAATTGAAAAGATAATTAATTAACATAACAATTGATAAAGGTCAATTTATAAAACTATCTTGCAATAATCTTGCTTCAGATTTTGACAGGCCTTATGTTAACATAACCTGATGCTCTCTAGTCTGATTAATCCAATTTAGTCTTGTGGCGAGCAGGGCAGAGCCGATCCTTACAGCAAGACAACAAACAGCACCAGTCCAATGCAGGGCCCAATGGCCAATTGACTTGCATGCCTTTGGCAATGTAGGCAATAAACAAAAATATCCAGAGCATAACCCACAAACCTCACAGGCAGTGTCTGGGTATAGGATTCAAATCCAGGATGCTAGAACCACAACTCAATAGTGCTACCCACTGCAATACTATTCCATCTGTATCGTTTGTTGCACTAAAGAAATATCTAGTTGACTAACATTTGGTTCTTTTTTAATGAAAGAGAAAACAAATCTCTGCATTAGTGCAGAAATTCATTTACTGCCCAAAAAGTATACAGTAGTTTTCATTTTAACATTTTGGATAGGCATCATTGATTCTTGTTACAAAGCTATCTTTTCTTAAAATGTTATTTTTGTACATATTAATTAATTTATTTTCCAGACATAAGCCAGTGTGCACCAAATTACTTTGTAAAAGTTTTAAAATGAAACAATAGGAGACTCTAAAAAATAAAATATAAAGAAAACCTTTGTTAGGGTTAGCCTCTTAATATTTATTTTTAAAATATGTAATGAAATGTGTAAATAAATAAAAATTTAAATTGATTCATTCATCCATTTTCCAAGACTGACTTTTCCAGTACAGTCATGTGATGCCAAGGTGTAACCAACCTTGGACATCCCACCATTTTATCACAGAACATATTTACTCACATCCTTTTCCTTCTACGTTATTGTGCTGATACAACCTTGCACATCTTTGAGGTTTGGGAGACAACAGTAGTATTAAATGAAAATCTGCACATACATGTAGAGAACGTGCAAACTCCACAGAGCAAGTGATATCAGTAAGACTTCAGAGCACTGAAACTGTGACCACTGCACCACCCGTGATTTAATCTAATGCCCTTAATACAATAGCTAACAGAGAACAGTTAATCAGTTAAGGACAACTAATCCACAAATTACAGCACATTTAAAAAATTTCTCTATATTACCTTTCCAGACTTATTTTTTTTGTATCAAGCAAATATTAATATTTTACCTACTATAGTACATGTGATCATTGAATTGAAGGCATTTCCTCCTCTCATAAAGGGTAATGACATTAAAACCAAATATCTAAACCATAAAGTATTTTCTCATTTCACTTCTTTTGACAAACATGCCATATATATAACACAGCTTTACCCCTCTGTTGAAGAACTGTATCTGTGCCATTGCTGATAATTGTTACTGAGTAGTAAGCAAGAAAGAGCTAAAGAGTAAGGCAGGAAGTAGTCATGAGTCTGTTTCTGAAAACTTTCTTAACTATAAGCCAAAAAAGAAAAGCTTTATAAATAAGCTATCTAAAAAGACCCCAAAAATAGCAGAAATGCACCATTAAGTATATAGCACACCAAAGCAATGAGGAAGTGATGAAAAAAAAAAAGAAAAATAGGCTGGGGAAGCACATTTAAGTAAGAAAAAGAAGGTAATACTCTCACTAGTATTATAGACTGAAAACAATAACACTTTATATTTATAACTAATTTATATTAGCTTTTTTTAAATAAATTTATATTATACTTTCCTTTTTATTTTTTCCATATAATGTCTGGAAAATAGGAATGTTGTATGCATGGAAAACACTAAGTTTTGTGTAGGTCAGTGTTGCCCTTTCTATATTTTCAAATAATGTTCCTTTTACCTGCCTATGAAACTTTGCAATTGTCTACATTAAATATTTTCCAAATGTTTACCCAGTTCTGAGAATCATCCAGCTCACCATCCCTGCCTCCTTAGCATTTGCTGTCTCTCCAATTATTGCATTAATATGTAAATTTCACAAGTTTACATACTTACTATATCTGAAACTATGTCATTAATTAAAATAAGAAAAAAGCAGCATTCCTGGCATACATTTTTGATGGACTTCACTGATGACCTCTTCTCCATACAAAGCATGCTCCTCTCACAGTATCACTGCTCTTTGTCTCCTGTTCAACTGATTACTACAGTTGAAAATAAATTCTGTCTTCATAATTTGTCTATAACACAGAACCATACCTAACATCTTTTTGAAACTCCAAGTATCTATTTCATATGGTTTTCTTTTGTCTTTGCTTTTGTCTGCTACTTCAGTTGCTCACCGTATTAAAAAAAAATACAACGAATTTACTTGCAAGGATATTTTCTTCTAAAGCTGTGCTTTCTTTTGCAGTATTCAAATAATGTAAATAGTCCACTAATACATTTGAGACTGCAGTTTCTATTATTTCCATGAGAATGAAGTGATGCTGGATAAAGTGATTATTGGAATATATTTACTAACATCTCAGCAGTACTGGTAAACTTTCATCAGGTCTAGATATTTTGTTAGTCTTCAAGGTATCTGGTACATTAAGCACTTCTGGCTACTCAATTTTAAAAATATTGAAAACTGAGCATATTCAATTCTGTTCTTCTTTTTGTAAAACTTGGTATAAAAATTGTATTTGGTCCATTTGCTATTTCTTGTTCATTTTAAGCATTTTCTTTCACTATGCAGTTGTGAGAGTTCAATTTTATTCATTTAAAACATAGCACTGCACTAGAATAATTTTTTATTTATATATTTTCCAATGCAATTTTTTTCTTTGGTTAAAGATTTTCTCTCTTTAATATCCTTAAAACTTTGTTTGCCTCCAATTTTTCAATTTTTTATGTTCCTCTTATTTTATCATTCTTTTTTTATTCTTTAAATTAGGATGTGAAATAAGTTAGATCTGATCATAGCACAGTTCAGTAACATGTACTTGCATAATTGAGGTTCTCAGCATTTTTAAAATTAAAAACAAAGTCGGGGCTGTAGCCAGCTTTTTGATTGAGAGCGTGGTGCTTTTGTCAGTGTGGGCACGTATGCGTTACAAAATGTGGTGCGATCTGGTGTGAAGAACTATGTCCGTATATATGCACAAAACAGACCAAAATGTAGAAGTATGTTTGGTTGGGTAATGTGAACTTGGTTTGAAATATCTCAAACCAATAACTTAAAACAATTAGTCAACTGGAGTAAAAGCAAGTTTCACTAATTAAATTTTTTATATGAAAATGAATATAATGACAATTTACAGTAGTCCCAACAACTACAAGAACCAAGTTTTATTAACTCTGGTAATTAAACTATATTATAGAAGAAATTTTACTAAATATATGTGTTCTACCCTCCTTGGATGCACTTTAGAGAATATGTTTCCAACCTCCTGCATGTCTGTAGCCCTATTGTAATGACTGTAACTTTGACGAAAGGTTTAATTTATAAAACTTTGCAAGGTTTTGTGTGAGTAAATATGCGAACAGCAAAAAACAGGAAAATGTGTATGCCAAAAAATCCAATTTATATAACCAGGCAGACACACAGTTCTATATGATATACCTTTACAAATCATCTTGTATATGTTTGTATGTGAACGTGTCACAAACCTATTTGGCTTGCCGCCATAAAACAACAGTACATGAACTATATTAATGAATAATGTACATATGCTGTCATGAGGCTGGTAGAGCAGCCTCCTATATGACACATCAAGACCCCTCCAGTTGCATTGAAGAATATCTGGTTGAGCTCCACAACTGACCACACAAGATCATGCAGAGCATTATAGCACCTCTCCTCCACTATTACCTGGCACATGTAATGACATGATTGTTGTTACACTGTGCAGGCTGTATGAAAAACGGATGGTTTGGCTAATTGTCTTATCAACAAGTCAGCCGCTATATGTACTGTACCATCACGTTTGCCAAAGCTACTTTGCCCCTAAATGAATGAATCATGGGACCCAGGCCACTGAGCCATAATGTTTGTCAGTCTCATCTTAGGACCACAGATGGCTTGTGCGTTATTGGAATATAACTACTTATGGTTAACAAAAGCAGATTTCATTCTTGATGGGTTCGCTTTTGGCAATACTAGCAAAATACCTGCGCTTCGCAGCGGCGAAGTACTGCTTTAAAATTTTAAATAATAAGCTGAGGGAAAATATACCAATAATTATTTGTTAAGGATCTCTTTGTATACCATGTTGTCACTTAGCCCCTCCGGTTGTAATATGACCAAGCTGTGCGCTGAGCTTACTCTTGAGCATGCAACGTATAGTTGGCCATGTGAAAAGCAATCTTGCCTCAAATCAATGCCAACCTTTTGTAGGGTCTGTCTCTGAGACTTATTAATTGTCATTGCGAAGCAGAGCCTTACTGGAAATTGGAGGCGTTTGAATTGAAATGGGAGATCAGAGGGTATAACGGGGATGCGAGGAATAAAAACTCTCTCCCCTGAGCCACCGCCAGTAAAAATAGTTGCCTCAATTAGGTTCTTTTGCAGGCATGTGACTTGAAGTCTCGTGCCGTTACAAAGTTTCGGTGGCTGTAAGTTTCTCAGTAACTTTATTGGTGCCCCAACCTTCAAAATTAGATTATACTCAGGAGTGCCTGGAGGATTCAGAGTGTGGACCGAGCTGCAGGCTATGGATGTATATATGTACGTAGTAGGATTCAGTTAGCGTTGGGAACCCACGTACCAAATTTCTTGAAGATGGGCCCATTAAGTAACAAAGACCGTTGGAAAGTTCAATATGGCGGCCGACAGTGGTGTCATACCACCAAAATAAGTACGTACATCGGTTTCGGTTAGCGCAGGGAAGCCACCTACCAAATTTCGTGAAGATGGGGCCAAAAATAAGAAAGTTTAACATGGCAGACGTTGTCAACCGTTATACCCATTATGTGTAGAATTTCGAAATGAAACCTGCTTAACTTTTGTAAGTAAGCTGTAAGGAATGAGCCTGCCAAATTTCAGCCTTCTACCTACACGGGAAGTTGGAGAGTTAGCGATGAGTGAGTCAGTGAGGGCTTTGCCTTTTAATAGTATAGATGTATATGTGTATGTATATATGTGTGTGTGTATATATATATATATATATGTGTGTGTGTGTGTGTGTGTGTGTATGTATATTATATATATATATATATATATATATATATATATATATATATATATATATATATATATATATATATACATATATATATATATATATATATATATATATATATATATACATATATATATATATATATATATATATATATGGTTTTGGCAGCCAAGCGCTTTTTTTCCAACCTAGAAGACCTCTCTTGAGATCCATTTAATCGCCTCGTTGATTGCATGTCTTCCAAGGTAGTTTCAATACCCATTTCCTGCACCAAGTCATCTCCCCTTTTATGAGTGACTGTGTTAGTGGCCGTGCTTCGTACAGGTCTTTGAACGCACTGAATACTTGTAACTGGTGTCGCCCATCGGCTACTTTCAACAGGGAATGGAAGCAATTGTCGAGTAACAAAAATTATTTGTAAGTGATTTCGCATTGAAGAAATAGTAAAAACTTGATCACTTGGGTCAATACCTAAAGAAATACACACAGCAAATGCAATTGAGAATACACCAGAATCTGTATGATTTAATTGTTGCTGTGCGTCTTCATAAACTATGGGAGGTTTGTAAGGAAACAAAGCATGAAGGAAATGAAGCTGCTCTTCGGTGAGGTTGAATTTTTTATCAGCGTTTAAACTGTCATAGACATGAATTACAGCACCATCATAATAGGTACACACCCAGTGAGTCACTCGTTCAGTAGCTGCAGAAAGTAATATTTGAATATGTTTTGCATTTTGTGGAATGGGCATTATAGGTATGTCAGGAGTCCACATTAGCAAAACCTCTTGAGGTTGGAAAATTGTATGCGCAGCTAAAATTTTGTTGAATTTGCTCATGTGATCTGTTGATAAATAATCATTATTTACCAACTCATTCATTGCAAAATCTGACAGTGGTAAGATCACTCCTTCCATAACACTAAACACAAACACTAAGTAGACACTAACAGTAAAAAACGGCAACACCGCCGGGAACAACACTAAATGAGATAAAGTAAAAGTCTACTAAACACTAAAGTACAAAAACGAAGTAGAAAGTAACAGTAAACCGCAACACAGCCCGGAACACTGGCACACCGCGTCTACTAAACATTAAGAAACACTAAGTAGAAACACTAAAGGAAAAAATACTATTCAGTAAGTAACGCGTCTACTAAACAGTAAATTAGTAAAGGAGAAATGACTAAACACTATGGAAAAAGAACAGCAAGACCGCGTCAGCTGCGGAGCTCAGCTCGGAGTGAAATGAAGTGAATGAAATCAGGTGAATGGGAGGGGAGATGATCACGTGACTCCCCCACCTGCCTTAACTCTCCATCCCACCACAAACACAGTCTCTCGGATCCCAACTCTCCTTTCACACACCGCGTCTACTAAACGGTTCTATTCAATAAGGGCGCGCACAAAAAGGCGACCTTCAAAAGGGCGACCTCAATTGGGCGCGGCGAATAAAGGCGCACGTAAATAAAGGCAACCTTCAAAATAGGCGACCTCAATTGAGCGCCGAATAAAGGCAGGCGTAAATAAAGACGAGCTTCAAAAGGGCGACTTCAATTGAGCGCCGAATAAATGCGCGCGTAAATAAAGGAGTGCTTCAAAAGTGTGACCTCAATTGAGCACGGCAAATAAAGGCGTTCATAGATAATTTAGTTCAAATGGCTCTGGAATATGTGAAGAGCAACAAAGGTGTAGACTTACTCGTAGTCGAAGGCTATACATTCAGAAAGGAGAAAACTATCAACAGGAAACACATCTGGAAATGCACTGAATATAGGATTGGAAAATATTCGTCTAGCTGTCATACCAAAAATGGATTATTCATCAAGAGACCATCTACGCACAACCATGTTCCAGATGTGGCAAGGATCGAAACAAGGAAAGCAATAGTGGACATCAAACAACGAGCAACTTCTTCTACTGACGGACCGCAGGAACTCGTGGCTACAGCAACCCAAGGTCTGTCATCAGCGGTCGTTGGACAACTTCCTGTTTTTTGTCACCTTAAACAAACTGTCCGTCGCGTTTGGCGTGTCAACGAGGCAGCAATGTCAAACCCAACTAGCCTGGACGACTTGACCATACCTGTTGAATATTCTATGACTCCTGGAGGTGAGCAATTTCTTCGATATGACAGTGGACCAGGAAACCACCGATTCTTAGTCTTTTCAATGCAGGGGAATCTGCAGGTCCTTGCCGAATGTGAAGCCTGGTTATGCGATGGAACTTTCAAATCTGCACCTCATTTGTTCCAGCAAATCTACACGATTCATGGGATAAAGTACAAAACAATGTTTCCTCTTGTTTATGTGCTCATGAGTGACAAGAGTTCAAGTAGTTACATTCGAGTACTTACTGAACTGAAAAACATCTGTCAACGGTTGGATCCTAAGACAATTGTTACAGATTTCGAGCAGGCCAGTATTCTGGTGTTCAACACGATGTTCCCACGTGCAACTCATCAAGGATGCTTCTTCCACTTCAGTCAGTGTCTGTGGAGTCGGATGCAGCAGACACCGGACATCGTTCAGCGATATACGACTGATGCTGAGTTCACTCTGAGTCTTCGTCATTTGGCTGCACTGGCTTTCGTTGCCCCGGAAGATGTTGTCGACATCTTTGAAGAGCTGATGGACACGCCTTTCTTTGTCAACAATTACAGAGACATCAGCGACCTGCTTGGTTACTTCGAAGACACATGGATCGGATGCCCATCACGACGCAATCTACGTCACGAACCGATCTTCCCCATCAGCCTTTGGAATGTACATGACCGAGCGATCAACGATCTCCCAAAGACCAACAATTCCATTGAAGGATGGCACCGGGCGTTTTAATCCTTGCTGGGAGCATGTCATCCAAGTATCTGGAGATTGATCGAAGGCCTTAAGAAAGAGCAGAGCCTTACTGAGCTGTGTCTTGAACAGCTCGTTGCAGGTCAGCCTATTCCAAGGCCAAGGAAGACCTACAGAGATACTTCGGAGCAAATTAAATCAATTGTCCTTGATTATGCTAATAGACCGCATCTTGAATATCTACGTGGCATTGCACATAATCTACAGCTTCAAGTGTAACTTGCTTTCGCCTTTTTATACGTTCAATCATTGCCTTAATCTAGTTTTCTGTAATTTTGAAAACAGCGAAATATGTTCAGTCATTGCCTTAATCTAATTTTCTGTAATTTTGAAAACAACGAAATATGTTCAGTCATTGCCTTAATCTAATTTTCTGTAATTCTGAAAACAATGAAATATAGAGAGCTTTAGAAATAGTTTGTTAGAAGTAGTTCGTTCGAAGTTCATGCATTAATTAATTGGATGTTTTAATATTCTTGCTTTCACCTTTTTATATGTTCAATCATTGCCTTTATCTAATAAATTTTCTGTGATAATTTTGTTGCGTTTGCCTTTATTCGCTGCGCCCAATTAACGTCACCCTTTTGAAGCACTCCTTTATTTACGCCCGCAGTTATTCGGCGCTCAATTGAGGTCGCCCTTTTGAAGCTCGCCTTTATTTACGCACGCCTTTATTCGGCGCTCAATTGAGGTCGCCCTTTTGAAGGTTGCTTTTATTTATGTGCGCTTTTATTCGCTGCACCCAATTGAGGTCACCCTTTTGAAGGTTGCCTTTTTGTGCGTGCCCTTATTGAAGGATACCCTACTAAACACTAAGAAACACTAAGTAGAAACACTAAAGGAAAAAATACTATTCAGTAAGCACCGTGTCTACTAAACAGTAAATCAGTAAAGGAGAAAGGACTAAACACTATGGGAAAAGAACGGCAAGACCGCGTCAGCTGTGGAGCTCAGCTCGGAGCGAAATGAAGTGAATGAAATGAGGTAAATGGGAGGGGAGATGATCACGTGACTCCAACACCCACCTTAACTCTCCATCCCTCCACAAATACACAAACACAGTCTCTCGGATCCCAACTCTCCTTTATATATATAGATGAGTGCAGTAAATTGCTTCAGTTACATTAGGTGAAACAGACTGCTGCAAATTGTCTTTTTATGTTGGCAAAAACATGTTATGTTCTATGTATGTACACGCACACCGTACAAAAATTGAATGTAACACCTCTTTGGTCAGTTAATGGATTCCAGCACATGACAGAGTGAAGCTTGGCTGAGATATTCCTAACCTGTCAGCCAGTTCCCTGAGTAGTGACAAGAGGTATCCAATACAAACTGACAAAAGCAGAAAAGTTATTCAAGGCAAATATACAGTATTGACCCCTTTAAAAGGGAACTAAAATAACAGTCTGTACATCATATTCATCACTTCTGAGGTGTAATATATGTGTCAAGTCAGTGGACATTCTAATAATGGTGATATGAATCATTATACACATGACTCGTCTTTTAGGTGGTTTGGCTGCATATCCTTACTTAGTTTTATATATGTGACCCCAGCTCTGTCTGTCTCATGAATGTGTTTAGCCCTCTAAGATTTCTTCCTGACCTTATACATTCACAGAAGGAGACTGGCAATGTACAGACAATATTAAGACACTGGAAGATGTCTAGGTAACTCACTGGATCACACTTTCTAACTGCTGCTGCACATGGAGATGGCCTCTCTCTGAATTCTTCCATTTTATTTCCCAGCATTTCAGTTCCAGGTATCACCTGGGGTGTGGCCAATTCCTCTTTGTCTGTATCAACTGTAACTAAAATGTCAACTGACACAGATTTTTCCATTGTAAAGAAAGGATTTAGGAAAATTGTATGCCTGAAAGACAGTTAAGAAAATTGTGATTCAAACTCTCTTACGACATAATCCACAGAGAGTTTGGCAATGTTGATCCTGTTAACACTGCTGCTTTCCAACAGTCTGTGGGGGATATTTTAAATGGAAACTGTCACAAACAGCCATTGTGATTGCTTACTAAAATATCTTGTGGAAGTTCTTTTGAACATTTTCGTGCAGGTTAATGTACACATTTATCACTTCATCCACCATTCTAATAACCTGAATACTATCTACAGAGGTTCCCTGTATTCATCAATAAACAAGACAAAACTTTATTATTTGGTAGACTATCAAAACGATACGAATATAATACAAATTTTGAAGATTTGCCAGAAAACCTAAGGCTTCTAAACGTTATTTTCCCTTTCACCTACTTGTGACATCAGAGCTGTGTCTAATTCAAAAGCAATAAAGGGTGGAGTGGTGGCTCTGAGGCTATGGAACTGTGTCGGTTCAAATCCCATTACTGCCAGAAGGAATACTAATCTGTTGGGCCCTTGAGCAAGACCCTTAACCTGAAATTTGCTCCAGAGATGCCTTGCAATGGCTGACGCTGCACTCTGACCTCCACAGGTCATACAAAAAAAAAAAATTTCCCCTTGGGGATTAATACAGTGTACCATATAATATATAATTCAAATTTTGAAACCCTGTCAGAAAGCCTAGGGCTTCTATACTTTATTTTCCCTTTCACCTACTGACATCAGAGCTGTGCCTAATACAGAAACAATAAGCTCCAGCACTTCCATAATGAAAATAAAATAATTATTAGAAGGTGTGTATATTTAATGTGAAACGTAGCAAAGTTTGAATTGCCCCTAGTATGCTATGGTATTAGCTCTGAATGTTTGTTTGTTAGCTTACTCATTTGAGCAAAGAGCAGATGATGTTTTAAAAGACAGGTACGATGATTTTCAACCCATAATTTAAACTCAAGCATATCAAAGCCTCAAATACAGGTTTATTATTAAGAAGTGTACCCTTTTTCCCATTTAATTATGCAATTGGGCTAATTTTGATAGTAATCGCAGGTTATTGCTTTTGTCCACTGTTTGAAATTATGTACATAACAATTTCAGATAATCTCAGATTTGTATTTCAAATATATTTTCCTACAATTATGTATTACATTATGCCATATAAAAATCTGTCAGTATGAATTCATGCTTTTAAATGTCTCTGGCATGTGGTGAAGATGACCATATGTAAACTGTACATGCACTGAACTGAACCATGAAAATGATAACTCACCCTGATTTCATTTTTTGATACTATGGCCAGTATTTCTTCCAAATAATTTACACTTGATCTTAAGCAGTTATAATTCATATTAATCGGGGCATGGGATGGAATGTAAAGATTGGAAGGCTTACATGGAAAATGTATGAATAAAATGCAAAGCAGAATGAACTTGCTATTTTGAAAAACATTTTTGGAATATTAGTTTGCTCTTTTCACAGTGTGGAACATCAGAATGTGTTGAAAGACTACGTCATGCACTCCAGAATGTACCATGCAGTGAATCAATACTCATGCCACAGAAGCATTACAGAATTGGTTCATAGTTCCAATTGAGCTTGTTTTGGGCTATTTTGGTATGTCTCTGGTATTGTTTTCTTTTGCTTTTGGACGGGTTTTATCACAAAGACAGAGGAGTCCTGTAGTTTTCTGAGGTTTTTCAGCAGGTTAAAATGGGAGCCCTTCAAAGCCCTGCTACTCTTCTTTTCTGAAAAAGGAAACCTTTGTGAAATTCATGTATATGCAGAACATGCTTTAAATAACAATATAAAATTAGATTCTTGGAGTCATTTGAAATGGGGTAGTACATCCTACCATCTGTAAACTTATACCATAGATTTATGTTTGGTTTTTTTTAAATCAATATAATGTTCCTCTTGTGACTTAAGAAAAAAATTTACTTCAAGGAGTCAGGGGTCGATTCCAGAGAGAAAAAAAAATCTGTTAAAAGAACCGGAAAATGTTAAGTAAAAAATCTGAACTCGTTAGCTTGAAAAATGAAACACGTAGAAATACACACACAAAACCTTAAATCAATCCAAACTCGGATAAAGAAGACACACTTGTAGTGATCTTTTAACTGGTTGCACTGATGATGTTATGCATCGTGCATTGCTGAGGAATTCTGGGAAATCTCTTTGGCAAATGCTGACTGGAAGCTCATAAAATAACAGTGCCCACAAGAATCTAACATGGTGTCACAGGAAGACCATAAAAATTTGCAATTATAACAGCAATCAATATTGGAAGAAATAGAATTCACTGAGGTCAAAAACCTCAGTTTAGACACATAAAAGTCCAAAAACACTCTATAAAAGGTAGAAAAAAATAATGCGCCAATCATATCAGTTTGAGTGGATTAATGAAAGTTAATGCACTGTTGCTTCTTTATAGCAGTAATTAATTCAAAAGAAACTATTTCAGAAAGTACATCTTCTTCTTGGAATAGCATCTTTATCTTAAGTTTAACAATTTTACTTGGTCTGGTTTTGGATACAGTATATCTATCACATGTATGTCACATTCTGTGGTATGCTTTTTGATTTTATTAGTCACACTTTCAGAGTAGTATGGCCTTCTTCTACCACTGCTTCGGAGACACACACATATACACATACAAACCAAAGCTCTTAATCCAGAGAATCCTGTAATACAGCTGTAACATCATTTGTTTAAATGCTGACAACAGCTCAACTCACTTTCTCTTTTTTCTTCTGTATGTCTCTGGTCTAATCTGAAGGAAGAGCAGTTAAAACACTACTGAATTGTTCAAACATCACTAAAACAACGTGAACTAGTGATTAAGCTGGATGTACCCAGTAAGGGTTAAACAACACTAAAAAAATAGTCTTTGCCATTGTAAAGAAACACCTAACACTGCAATACCCATTTTATGATAAAAACAAGTCCATATTTACATTACCAGTTTGTGAAGAATTTGAAGCTCTTCTGAAACTCACAAAGCACCAGTCCTTTTTAATTAAATAACAATAGTAATGACTATACTAGACTTACATTCATTTTAGCCTACTGTGATTTTTACTGTAAATCATCTGCTCATTTCACTAGATCATAAACCAAAGTATAACATTTCAACAGGTTTAACTACATATATCTTATACTATTATTTTATTCAATAATGTGACACATTAAGAACCTGAACTTAAGCTGGTATTTTAGCACCTAGTTATTAGGGAAGCCACGTAACTTGACTGGCTCTTTTAAATGCCAGCTACTACGTTTTAGTCAAAGCTGTATGTCTAATTTGTCCTCTTTTGTGAAAACACTTTATTGATTTCATATAAGGACATTGTCACAAAGTTTGACTTTTAACAAAATACTTTGACTGTCTTCAAATATTTTCATCAATGTGAATAGTGGTATTTTTAATGTTTTTTTGATGTCATATTTTTCAATTACTGTTAATGTTTCTTAATTATATTAACAGCACGGAGGATAATTTATAGTGGATAAATAGCTATGTACCTGTACTCTTTTTTCATTAAGTGTGGCCTAGTGGTAAGGAATTAGAATTTAAGCCATAAAGATAATGACTAATCTCTTACTTCTGACTCATTTAGCCCTCCTGCACTCCAATAGCAAAAATGTACTGTATGTAAATAATTGTCTGTACTAATGCTATACTTCAACAGCAACTTATGATCTTTGATATATAGAGACACTACAGTAAAGGAGGTATATGTTTATTCCCCCATAGGCGTTTATTATAATTGAGTTTAAAAATGGACAGATGCAAAGCTTGATGAATATTGAATATTGATGAAAATGTGTTAATTGTGAATATTTATTGCAATTGTGTTCTGGAAGGCACACTCACAAATGATTACAGTATTACCAAACTAACAGAATATTAAAATTTTTCCACATGCAATTAAGAAAACAAAAGATCCTTCAAAGTAAGATACTGTATTGTCTTTATGCTGCCCTGATGGTTGATTTCTTAAAATCAGTGGAATTGACACAATACAAACAGAGGAATATATTATATGAAGGTTTGCCAAATAAATGAGTCATGTTTCCTAAAAGTTAAACAGAGCATATAAGGGAATCTAACCTGAAATAGGCGTTTGCTGGTGAGGCAGTTTTCCCACAGAGCCACAAGTACATCTATCGATTTATGACTACTGCAGCAAATTCACTCTCCCTGCTTCTGTGAACACATTTATTTCCATTAATATGAACAAAGTTAACAGACCAACATTAAGTTCACGTGAAGTAAGGCTTTAGTTTTCCTTAATGATTTTCAATAGCATTTGAGATGCCAGTTCAAAGGATATAAGGAGATTATATACAGCAGATTATTTACTGCAAATTAAGGGAATTAAAAAATCATTTTGTATCAATGCTAGTCATGGTACAATTTTTCATACACAAAAATACTGGAAACATTGGTATTTTATTCAGTATAAATTCAAAATTGTTTATTCAAAAATGTATTAACCTATATTTATTTGTTTAAAGGAATACTTGACCCAAAAATTATGTATTTTTTTATACTACTTACTCAATAAATTTTGTAGTGATGGATGAGAAAAAAAACACTATCTTTTGAGATAACAAAATTTTGATAGAATAGGTGTCTATGGTGGTCAATGCTTGACAACAGCAAACAAAATCAAGAATGTCTATTCAAAAATGTAATATTACTCATGTTACACAATCAAGTCATGCAGTTTTATGATCACAATGTCCCAAATATGTGCATTTTTACTAAATACTGTTAAATAAACCACATCTGGAAAATGCTCTCATGAACAAAAATGGAATTTGCTCAGACACAGTCAAGCATTCGAAATTTAGACCCATCTACCACAGTTACATTTATATTCATTTTTACAACTGGAGTACCTTGGGGTTTTTTAGTGGTGATCTGTGAAACTGCACAGATGAACTGACCTTCTGCTTGTTGAAGCATCTCAGATATGCACAAATTGAAGGCATATTATCTCCCCGATAATGTTTTCACTTGCTTTTCTTTAATTTTTAACCTTTAGTTTCAAATGGAACATGCTAAGATGCAAACTAGCAATAATTCTTTAATTGTGCATGTCTTTCAGTGAACTTGGCACTCCTGATATCACATGACATGCAATGTTTGCTGATCAGTATGTTGTTACTGGACTGGGTTTGTGACCAATGAATGGGGTGGTAGGGTGTGTCTTCAGTTCAAATGCTCACAGAGTCGGCCCTAGACAATTTCGGGCCCGAAGCAAACTGATACCGAGGGCGCAGTGGGCCCCCTCCAGCTGTGGGCCCGAAGCGGTTGATTCGTTCGCTTCGCCCTAAGGCCGGCTCTGATGCTCAGTCACATTTGAACACTCTCTGTTTTAGTTTATGACAGCATTTGCTAGAATTGATTTATTAAACGGGCGGCACGGTGGCGCAGTGGGTAGCGCTGCTGCCTCGCAGTTGGGAGATCTGGGGACCTGGGTTCGTTTCCCGGGTCCTCCCTGCGTGGAGTTTGCATGTTCTCCCCGTGTCTGCGTGGGTTTCCTCCGGGCGCTCCGGTTTCCTCCCACATTCCAAAGACATGCAGATTAGGTGGATTGGCGATTCTAAATTGGCCTTAGTGTGTGCTTGGTGTGTGGGTGTGTTTGTGTGTGTCCTGCGGTGGGTTGGCACCCTGCCCAGGATTGTTTCCTGCCTTGTGCCCTGTGTTGGCTGGGATTGGCTCCAGCAGACCCCTGTGTTCAGATTCAGCGGGTTGGAAAATGGATGGATTTATTAAACAATATTTTAGCAAAAATACATGTGTTTTGGAGATTGTAAACACACATAAAGTAGGTATTGTGGAAAACACTGAGTTCATAAAGAAAAGTCTTGTGCCATCATTATAAATTAAATCGAAACATGGACATGGACCAGCTGGTTGCGTCTCACATGCTCTTGTTAATGCACCATGGAGACAGCTTTATCTAATGGAAAGCTTTCTTAAATAAACTAGCTATATTTACATATAAGAACTATGAAGCATTTCATTCACATCAGTTAGTATAGAGACAAAAGGTACAGTCCAGAAACGCACCTCTGTAAAGTCCCAAAATAGTCAACTATTAAGTGTCATTGGTGAGTACCTGATTAAAACATGTACTGTAAGACTTCCTATATTTAAATTGTTATCAGAGGATGAAATATAAAGTTAAATAAATGTTATATTTGATCATATTTTCTAATTTAAATGTTCTGATACAAATCAAGTCAAAGTGTCTTAGTTTAAGAGGCAGGCAGTTTCAAGTGCTCTTTTCTTTTCAATTACAGTAAGTTTCTGTAAGAAAATAGGACAAACTGAGTGAAAAGCTTTGTTTTTGAGCAAACTTTCTGTTTGGAATTTTCTGGTTTTAGATCTAGTTTGGCTTAAATCATTGAATATAGCACTGTCCTTTGGCTCTGAAGGAAGATCTCTTGATTTTTATCATTTCTTAATTTGACTTTTGTCTGATTTCCCTTCACTAAAATTTTCATAGTCCCTGATCCTTGATTAATAATTTTGGTCCGACTATATTTTCATTTTTGTTCCTCAACAACCACAAGATGAACTGTTGCCTACTCTGATGGACATTCTAATGCACCGATGAGCAAGCATTGACCTGTACTAGGAAGAGTACTTTGATTACAGAATAAAGCAATAAATCAAATACAATTTTGCTCAACATTACCTCATTTCCTTGAGATTAATCCAAATCAATCTACTTGAACTTCAACATAAAAATCATTCATATACAGTACAGTATAAATACTTAGTGATCCAAGTAACAAAACCTTTACTTAAAAATTAGGTGCATGCATGTCTTTAGCCTACTCACTGACGTAAGTGTTGAAATCATACTCTTGTTACCAGTCTTGGGGGTCTCTAAAGTAACTTTGGGCAGATCATTAGCTCTAAGGTCCATTCTTCCAAGCCTTTCTCTGTGCCAGTGACTGAATCCAGATTGAGAGAAGAAGCCTGACTTCACAAAGAGAAGATCAGCACTTGTGCCTAAAAAGAGTCATGATTTTTTTCTATAAAGATTTAGAGAATACAACAAACGGCATAGCGCTGACTGCACTAAACCATAGCACGAAGAAAGACAAAGTCAGCCAGTTTACAGTACCTCACCTCAAGCAAAGATCTTCAGTTGGACATGAGTCCTTCACAGTGGCATTCTATATAGCTACTGATGTCTTCTTGTATGTTTGTATGCTTTATCAATGTCAAGATAAATTAGAACTCCATGTTGCTAGTAAATAGCCAGCCAAATACTTGCTTCTCCTCATTCAGTTGTTACTGTCCAATAAGCTCAGGTAAACCTCCAGCTTTTACAACTTTTGCATAAATTGTTAAAATACAGTTTTGAATTACACATTAACAACTCAACCCTTTCTACTAATAGTTATTCCTTAAATTAGCAAGTGCAAACTGACTGCGACTTTTACTTTAAAGCTAAAAAAGAGAAACAGTGTTTGAAAAAACCTGAAAAAGTATGAAACTCCAATGAATGTCTAAAAGAAGTTCCAAATAGTTTCTACTGTGTTATGCGTTTTTCTGTCTCATCCATCTGACTTCCCATCTCTTATGGTGATATAGAAGCAGTTCCCCTGTTTCTATAACCCTTGCATTTATCAATACATATCTATTATTTTGTATTTTGCCACTAGTGTAGTTCAGTTTCTTAGCGGCTGGCAACCCCTGTAAGGCAGATAATTAATTTGTTCATTGATTAACATCGATCCATTCGTATCCCCTCAAGTGTTGCAGCACATTATGGTGAATAATTTTTTGTGGCACGTTGAAATAAAAATCATCCATTCCTGAACAGCTCTATCTATGTTCAGTATTTTGATAGATCATAATGAAAGGTAAGTAAGTTGGAAATGCAGAAACTTGACTTATTAAATTTTTTTGTGTGGTTAACACTCAAAAAAATGATTGAATAAGGGTGCAAACTCCATCTTGGGGCATCTCAGTTTCAAATATGAGTTTTGTGTTTGCTTTCCTGAGCCTCTCTTACACCCACAAACACTAAAATCCACACAACTCCTGTCATTTAAATTTTTTTTTAATTAATACCCTCCTCCTCCTCCTCCTTTTCCCCTAGTTGTCTCATTTTTAGGTAGCTGCATTCATTTTTCAGATCCTTAATTAACCATAACTGCATGCATGGTTATAGTATGAGGACATTTCCTTAGCTCATTAAGAGCAGACCTGCAATGCTTAGATTAAAGTGTATGGCTAAAATATTCCAAACAGTTGCATTCTAATATAACAATTCCTTACATGCCATGATAGGAAAAGTTAAATTTAGCATTTTGCAAGTCTGTGTCCTATGAGGCATTCTGTCATGTCTGAAAAAGATTAAAAGCATGCCTGCACAAAGCTGAGTTCCAGCATATTAGTATTCGAAAACAGGTGAGCCTAAAGATCTATTAAGATGGAAACAGTAATATTTTATTTTAAATAATGGTGACTTTCACAAACTGAAACCAGTTGTCATCTATATTCTGGATGAGTAACAACAGCATTACCTTTGTTAAATACCCAACTCTTATTAAACCAATGAAAACTGTAAATACATTGAAAAATGGAAATATTTTGTTCTTATTAAACTAGCAAATCTTTCTTCACGACATATTGATCTGTTTTTCATAGTACTCATGTGACAGGGAGCAGTAAAACATTTTGGTGAAATCTGCTGTGATCAATGTGAATGATCTCATTAAAACCACAGCTGTCTGCTGCTTCACGTCTCTTGATTGTTCTCATTTGGACAGTGAAGTGTAAAGTACCTGTCAGTTTAAAAATGGGAACAAAGTGGAACTAAACAAGCATAGATCTATTATTTCTCTAGTGGGAGCTGTGATTGAACACTATATTTCAAACTTTGCTCTTAGCCAGAGGTGTGCGTACTCAACGGTATACATAAGATGACTTGATTTATATAAAGCACAATGAGATGCATGATGGAACGTAATATCAGGATAGATCAGTATGAAATGCATGGCAGGCATATGTGTTAAGGAGAATTTGTATTTTAATGCAAGCATTTTCATAATATTTTTTTTTTGCAACAGCAGTTATATTCAAACTATTGAGATAGATAGAAGACTCACAGTGAGGCATTATAGAGGCATATTGTTAAAGGTGTGAATGGGCCTCATTAGCGTTTCTTGACACACTTCAACTGAATAATTTGTTGTCTGAAAGGACTTAATAATAGTGTATCATACAGAGAGGATGTGCCGCATTGTTCATAATGGCAGTTTTATTTTTATTTTCTCCTTAGATGCTACCTCAAGAGAGTTGAGACTGGGCCTCATAACTGAGTCTGCCTTCTTAATCAGCTTGTTGATTCAGAGGGCCTCTCTTCAAGTGATATTACCAGTCCAGCACACCACAGTGTAGAATATCACATCAGCCATCACAGAGTTGTAGATTATATAAAGAATGTCACTACCCTCATTAAAGTAATGCAGTCTCCTAAGAAAAAAAGTTTTTGCTCTGCCCTTTCTTATATAGTTCTCCTGTTTTACTAGACCAGTCCAGTTTCCAATTGATGTGGACCCCCAAGCATCTGTAGCATTGTACCACTTCCACATCCACACCACAAATAGTGATTGGGTGTAAAGGCTGTTTGGTGCAGTGAATTTCAATAACAAGCTCCTTAGTTTTGCTGATGTTGAGTTGCAGACAATTTGCTTTGCAACAAGAAAGAACATTCTCCACCTGATTGTTATACTGTCTCATCCACCTTGTCAATACTCACCATTATCACAAAGTCATCACAGAATTTCTACAAGTGACATGATCTGGTGTTATATTTTCAGTCTGAGGTGTGGAAGAAAGAAACGTTGACAGGGCCATTATCCAGGACACCACAGGCTCATCCATCTGCATATCTCTGAGCTTACCCATTAACAGGGATGGAGTGAAATCCAAAAACATGATTCAAATGGGAATTATCCATGTAGAGGAGACAGATAATTGCATATTCTATTCTAATCTTTGTCTGATAGGAAAACTACAGTGGATCCAAGTGGTCTTTAACAAAATGACTCATATAGTCATGGACCAGCATGTGAAAGGTTGTTCATGACGTGAGATGTAAGTGTCCCTGGGATCTAATCATTAGGTGAAGAGGCACCTGCAGGATATTTTCCACAGCAATGACATTTTCTGGAGCCATAGGAACATGATAGATAGATAGATAGATAGATAGATAGATAGATAGATAGATAGATAGATAGATAGATAGATAGATAGATAGATAGATAGATAGATAGATAGATAGATAGATAGATAGATAGATAGATAGATAGATAGATAGATAGATAGATAGATAGATAGATAGATAGATAGATAGATAGATAGATAGATAGAAATCATTTTGGACTGTATTGAAGATGACCCATGCATGAGGGGAGAATCCAGTTGGACAAAGTGATGTTGATTTGGCTATCTATTCCTAAGATCTCCTGACCTACAAGGTTTGTATTAAAATATTCCTTTCTCTTTGTCATCTTTTACTCTAGTTTTACTGTTTCTGTAATATATTTGTAAATATGCGTAATGTTCTGAATCATCTCTCTGAGAAGGCTTCTCTAAATAAATAAGAATAAGGCAATGCTGTAAATACATTTGTTCAAACTAAGCTTATTTTCTTTTAATTAATCTAAAACAGTCTCCTAGGACTTAAGTACAGTGATAATTATTCATATATAAATCGGGAGTAATTCTCATTTATGAAGCTTTTGCACTTCTAAATGATCTGCCTGTGAGCAAGGCAAACTGAGTTCACTACATCTGCAAATAAATAAAATGTATTTATACCCATATATGTATAGTTATGAATCAGAAATATAACTAAAACAGATACAGTATTGAAGCTTTTCCATGCATGTACTGGAAATTGCTGAATGGAACTTTTTTGCCCAAAACTGCAATCCAGATCCAGATCCAGTCTCAAAAAGTTGCTTATTTTTTGATTATTGTAGTTTCAGATTATTAATAACTTGTTTTTTCTGACACCTTTTTGACACATGGATGTGGGAAATTTATTTTTACTTGTATTCATGTTCTATGGTGTTCATAGTATGTACAGAATAACATGTATAAAAATAATCATTCACATACTATTTAAAAGTGTTTACATGTATTTTTATTGTTTTTAATAAATCTTATTTTCTTATCCATCCATCCATCCATTATCCAACCCACTATATCCTAACTACAGGGTCACAGGGGTCTGTTGGAGCCAATCCCAGCCAACACAGGGCGCAAGGCAGGAAACAAACCCCGGGCAGGGCACCAGCCCACCACAACTTATTTTCTTATATTTTCTTTTATTCATCGGAAAAGTTTTGGAAGCACAGTTTCTTATATTTATGACATGTTCCAATCCTTTTCACTGTATTAAGTTCTAGCAAATTCCTCCTTTCAATACCAGTTTCTCAGTTTATATCATCCTACCATTTTCTTAATGTGAATGTAAAGCTTTAGGTGCTGGTTTAAATTCCTAACTAAATTGGTTGAGATCCAGAAACAGACATTTTGCATTTTTCAGATAGTTTATAAAACATTACAAGAACAGCTGCATATTGATATGGCACTGAACTAGCGTTAAATGTGTAATGCAGTAAAATAGAGCACAGCTGTGATGCGATGGAAACAGGATGCCATGAACATTCAGTAACAAACAGTGACAAATTCATTAGATAAAGTAGTATCCAAAATAAAGCTATGCAGCACGGCTGAAAATTAAGAAAGGGCATTAAATGAACTGTGGAAAGAAGCAGGTAAAATACTGCTTTAAAGCATAGCAAGAAGATACAATTTATTAATCAGATCTATGAATCATGTAGTTTTAATAAAAGATTAAAACAAAAAAATCATGATAGTTTAAATGTTTCAAGTTGTATGATATTGTAAAAGCTATGCTGATACATATTCCCCTTCAGTCCTGAAAGTGTAATTTTATTTTTCAGGAAGATTTAAATATTCTTTCTTTCAAAAAGACTTCTCATTTAAAAAAATGTTATGGGTACTTGATAATACTATCCTAATCCTTGCCGTTTTCGGTTAAACACACTTTTATTACCACTGGTGTAGGAGAAACCCCAATGAGGTGAGGGGCCTCAAGACATGAAGGGCCCACTCATTAGACCACCACAAAGCTAGCCACAATAATATATATTTAATTTCTGAAAGCATAAAAAATATTTTGTCCACTTTTAGTCTAAACAAAATAGTACAAATCTGGTGTGTGACATTGCGTAATGTTATGGGCAGCAGGTGGGTGTGAAAGTACTTACATAAGACAGCTAGTATACAACGAAAAGTAAGATCATGATAAGAAAAAGGTAAAAAGTGGTGATCAAAACAAGAAATTAGCACAACAAGCCATTGCCAAAATAGCAAAGATAACATATATAGTTAATCAATCAGTGGAAGAAGGAATTTAAGAAATGTTATCAATGTCATCAGAGCAGATTAGGTCAATTGAACATTGTGACAAATCCAACAGAAGAGGCTTCTCCTCTTTGTCCTCCCTACCCACTTCTTCCCATTGCAGATGACCACAAGCTTATTAATAAAGATGTGACCTTATCAACCTACAGAGAGTGTTTGAACTAATTCATTACACAAGAATTACACAGCAGCTAAGTGACAGAAATATAGCATGGGTTTAGAAGGAGAGTTGCAGCTGATATGTGCAGAAGACCTGGAATTTAGAACAAGGACTGTGCCATGTTATACATTATTAAGGTTCATGAAGAAGCTGATTGTGACGCAAATACCAAGGAGAAGGCAGGATTACAGTTAATATGCTGAAAGACTCAGTCAGAGATAGAGTGTACAACAGACTAAACTGGGTTTATGGTTTAATGTTGCCTAAAGAGTCACATTTTCTTCCATGTATCTTCAGACTGGAATTAAAATCTTTACAATAACTGTCACCCCTAGTATTCCTGTTATACAATAAATCAGTTCTTTTTGAAGTTCTTCTTTTCTTTAATAATCGATTATTTATTGAATATTTCAAAAACAGTAAATAAAACAAAATTGCACAGAACATTTCTAATAGAAACTATACACTAACAACACCCAACACCCTAAACACCCATCCACATCCGAATCTTCAGTTGGGAAGCACTGAACCAACAGTAGCATTACTGAACATCAGACAAATGACTGAACAGCAGTAGAGCAGCCCTCAATAGTTCTCATTAAAGTTTTGTTAATACAGAAAGCAAATAGCACCATAACTAATAAACTTTAAAATTTACATACCCAGTTTAGCACTAGTGACAGACTCAGAAAATTACAACTATGAAACAAGAAGAAGTTTAGTAGCAAAGTTCTGCTGGTAAGAGGTGAGATGCAGGAAAGCCAGATCCAAAAGAATTAGAGTTTCAGTTAATAATGAAGAATAAACCAATAGGAGAGAAGGCAAGAACTGGGATGCAAAAGGTCCAAAGGGAAAAAAATGGGGGCAGAACCAGAAAATATTGGAAAAAGTGCCAGGGACACCCGATGTGCAAAGGTGACAAAGAGAATCAGGTTCAAGATTCATCAGGCAACACTATGAACATACTTTAATTGAGTTTGATGATAATTAGGATTTTGGGAACAGCATTTTACTTTATGAAATATGGACAACCAGGAAGAAAAAGTAACGGTAGGAGAAAGGTCTTTAACCAAATTGAAATTTAGGGGAGAGGTTTATAAGCTAAGTTACACAATGCATTATAGAGGCTAGAGACTAGATGCACAGAGAGAGGGAACAAGTGAGATAGAGAGTCAAGAGGATGAGTTCTTAGCTATTTATAACATTTTAATGAATTATTGGGTTTTTACTAATATTAGAAGCTAGCTGAGGAAGTTATTTCAATTACTTTTCCTCTTTCACTGAGTAATTTTGATAATGATTTTTAGTCACAGACCCACCACACATCAATCAAACCCATTTATACATCACTTCAATTACTGTGTATGAAAGATATTGAGACACCACAAGGCCATTTAGGCTACATCTTTAACTACATGACATTGTAAAGTGATTTTAAAATATGTATTTAATGTAGTCTACTAACACATACATTATAATTGCATTCTACTATCGTGGCTATTTTTGAATATGACTCATTGTTACAAAATACTTAATAAGCAAAAAATCTAATAACTGATTCTTAGATTAAGTAAGGCGGCACGGTGGCACAGTGGGTAGCGCTGCTGCCTCACAGTTGGATGACCTGGGGACCTGGGTTCACTTCCCAGGTCCTCCCTGCGTGGAGTTTGTATGTTCTCCCCGTGTCTGCGTGCGTTTCCTCCGGGCGCTCCGGTTTCCTCCCACAGTCCAAAAACATGCAGGTTAGGTGGATTGGCGATTCTAAATTGGCCCTAGTGTGTGCTTAGTGTGTGGGTGTGTTTGTGTGTGTCCTGCGGTGGGTTGGCACCCTGCCCGGGATTGGTTCCTGCCTTGTGCCCTGTGTTGGCTAGGATTGGCTCCAGCAGACCCCCGTGATCCTGTGTTCGGATTCAGCGGGTTGGAAAATGGATGGATGGATGGATAGATTAAGTAATCCCCGTGTCTGCGTGGGTTTCCTCCGGGTGCTCCAATTTCCTCCCACAGTCCAAAGACATGCAGGTTACATGGATTGGCGATTCTAAATTGTCCCTGGTTTGTGCTGTGTGTATGTGTGTGTGTGTGCGCCCTGCGGTGGGCTGGCGCCCTGCCTGGGTTTGTTTCCTGCCTTGCGCCCTGTGTTCACTGGGATTGGCTCCAGCAGACCCCTGTGACCCTGTAGTTAGGATATAGCGGGTTGGATAATGGATGGATGGATAGATGAAGTAATTAAAAAAAGTGAAATGCTGAGACATTTAAATCAGTTAACTTATTTGCCGAACACAGCTGAATGTTATAACATGCATACAATTTGCAACTTGGTTTTAACAGTTTCACTGCAGTTATTATTAGCATTAATATTTCTGTTTCCTAATTTGTTGTATTTAATTTGCAGAATTATTATTGCCATTTTTGTTGTTTCAAATTATTATTCCTTTTCATGAAATGCTCTGTGGTGGTAGCATCTGCACCTTTCTAAAACCACTAAAACCTTGCACTTGGTTGCAGAATGACACATACAACCTTTTGTTTGATTTTTGAAAACAAATTCAATTCAGTTTTTTTACTCATATGTGGCACAGATCCAATACTTTTGGAGAAGTATAATTAACGAAAAATAAAATAGAATCAAAACTTTTCTGAAAGGATTTACACTGATCTCATACTAAGTGTTTTGAATCCAAACCCTGCAGATTGCGCTCTCACCAGTCCCATCTCATGTCCTTTGGGTCAGTTGTTTCTGCTTACAGAACTGGCGGCATGGGCTCAAACCCACAGCTATCATCTTTTGTTTATAGTTTCTCTTCCTTGCAATCATGAGGTGACAAATTTGCAGATATCCTGTACTAAAACAATGTGAATTAATACAGCAACCATCATCGGCCTATTAGTTTGCATCAGTCTGATGAAATTGTTTCACTCATTTTTGAGCATGCAGGGCAAATACAAGATAGCCATCTGTACATATTCATATCAGGACAGAGTCATTTTTAGCTCCAGTGTGAGCATAGCCTTAAAAGAATCACACTTGTTTGGAAAAATAGCTTCTTTTGTCTTCAACAGCATCTAAAATAATGTCAAATGCGATAAAACACAAAAATGATTTTAAATCAGGGTTCTGCTGTAAATGTTTTTGTTTTTTTCTAGGGGAAATTAATTTTGCACTTCATTAGTGTTCATTACTAAGATTTTAAACACATTTACAAGTACAAGGGAGTGATAAAGAAGGTTTTGATCCTGACCTATTCAGTAAAACCAAACAAGTTTTACTTATCAGCATAATCCCATAGAATAATAACATTTTAACTAACTTGATAAAATGTTCACAAAGGTTTTCAGTGTCACTCAAATAAAATGTTTTGTCTTTATTGTGCAACCTCTATTCTGTTACTGAAAGACATCATCATCATCATCATAGTGTATCACATGGAGATATAATCAGAATGGGGGCGATGTGGAAGCCACGCTGTGCTAGTTCTGAGTAAGTGCTGGCCATAATATGATTTAAATGGGTTCAGTGAGTTGTCAGTAAGTAAGGTAATATTGTAACTAGCTAGGGTGCCAAGTGGAGAAAGAAGTAGAGTATCATTATGAGGAGACTGACACGGCTACAACTTGATCTGCTGGGTTGTATTGTTTTTTTCAGATCCTTGAATCCCTAACTCCTATTCTTTGAATATGTTATTTTTAAATACTTAGGAAGGGTTAGAACACAGAGGGGCCAGGTGGGTGTGGGTGGGGAACATCCCATCAATTATAGAGCACAAGGCTGAAACAACACCTGGACAGAGTGCCAGTCCATCGCAGGTGATCAAGTCA